>NC_060139.1:644945465-645268525 GCF_021461385.2 Schistocerca piceifrons
CAATAAAAGTTAATTAAATTTGGCACTGAGATAATATCTGACACTTACTGCATGAAATAAACGGCAAAAATGTTGGTTGTAGAAGAACTGAGGCAGCACTGAACGATTGGAACTTGACGGTAAAGAAAGTATGGGTTTCTCGTGACCCATATCAGAGTGGGAAAAGAAATGCTAATCCTGTGTGTTCTTTCCGGAACAGGATCTAATAACCCAGGTGTTCTTGGATATCCTTCGATTTTTGTCGATGAAGCCTTTTGCATAGTACGCATTTTTGCTTCCTCATTTTACCAGTCAAGCACCACCAGAACTCTCAAGTTAAAAGGAGACAGAAGGAGACTGGGAAAGGGAGATCCTGTCGACTATGAGATGTTTAGAAACGGACAGTCAGAGTGGTTAAGGATGTAGAATAAAATCGGCTGTGCCTTTCTCAAAGTAACAAAAGCGAAATAAAAGAATCTAAAACCTGCTGGCCGAACCGTTGTTCTCTCGAACGAGTGTCTGTTATTTACCACTCCACCATGTAGTTCAGTTGGACTAACAAGTACAGTCTTACTTGTGATGATGAAAAGATAGTACTGCATATTCCCTCATAGCTCTTCCCTTTTTTCGCAAAATCACATGTATTACAACAAGTAATCTAGAACAAGTATTAAAGTATTAGAACGGAACAAGGGGGGTGCAGTCAAAAATGCTGCTAATGGGGTATGCGGTGAGCGAAGAATCAAAGTAAATGCAAACAAAAATAAAACCAAGTATTACTACTAACAGGAAAAATTAAGAAATAAAGTCACAGTGTAAATTTTCTACTTCATTGTGACGTCCAACCAGTACAGAGAGCACTCGGTATTATCGCCCTGTAAGTGAAAATTTCGCAGATATCCAAGCTGTGACAACTACGGAAGCAATTACTTCGCTAAATGTGTGTTCAAATGCTGGAGTTTCGGAGCGCCTGTTGCAGTAATAACAACAGCACTAATAACATTAGCGGTTAATCTGCTGGTACACCGTAATGTGTTTCACTGTAGCTTGCGAGAATGCGTGATGCAGCAAACGTGGATCGACTCTGTGTGGCAGTTTAACTACTGTACATTCGTCAGAACAGCCGCAGTTTTATTGTTCTCTGAGATACTCCTTTATGCTAACAACTGTTTGATTTCAATCGGCCGCCTCACACAGATACCACACTGACGCTGAATCCAGAGATAGCGCTGTACACTGACATCCACCTACGTTTAAGAAAGCTAATTTGGAAAATAAGAGAGCATTATAGCCACTCTAGCCGTTACCCTACCCCAAAGAAGAAAGAACTACCCTGAATAAGAAACAGATATTTCTGAGTGAGTTCGACACTCTTTATAAGTAAATGTTATGACAGATAAGTTTACAAACGATATTTATCCAGCATTGGTATTCCGTAAATCATATGTTTCTTATACAGCAAGCTACTGATTACCATTTTAACATTATGACAGATAAAAAAGTTGCAATTAGAAATTCAGCAAAATGTTGTATTGCTCACGACACCGAAAAATTCATTTCGATATCTTGAATCTCTTGTGACACATATGGTAGTTCAAGTTAAGTTGTACAACCTGCATGTAGTACCTTAAACTTTAATAGAAATGCTTTTTCTTGAGCAAAAGACGTAGAGGACCATTAGTGGTCGCACATGAAGGCTTCTTACTGCCGATCCTAATCATCACGTAAGGTAGTGTAAAAGGTAATTAAAGGCAACGTGAGACTTTTAGAGCTACCGAGTCTCGGGAAAGAGGATAAATCATTGGACTTATTTTTTGTAGGAGCAGAATTTAAGTTACGCCCCTGTCATAATGATTTTAGATTATCCGTTGTCTTCGTTAACCAACTCAAGCAGTTTCTCGAACACGTCCTTCTATCAGATCGTTTTGTCTTTCTGCTGTACCTCCATTCCACTTAGCTGATGCTCCGCTTGTAACTATGTCTGTGTTCATTACACTTTAAACTCGTAGTTTCCTTTTCTCACGACTTGCGAAAGCTTAATAACAGCAGGCAGTTTAGAACCGCAACAACTAGTGAACTGGGAAAAAGATACAGTATGTTTCCTATCACACATTAGATGTGGCGAGGTGCAATGGGAAACTCTAACATTAAGGATGCTTTAGAAGCCAAAAAATCAGGGAGAATTCCCTGTAAACTGATTTTGTTTTTCGATGTTTAAACAGTTATGTACCAGACAGAGCTAAAGAAGAAAATGAGAGTAGAAAATAATATACAACAGAGGCAGCATTGCTTTTTATTTGAATGTCTGCTGCAGAAATCATCGAACTTGAACAATGAATATAAAAATGTATTCTCAGCTTGTGGATGAAAACCATTTCATACCAACAGTTTTTATTAAAAAAATCGTTTCTTTATTGTTCGCCACCCGGAGTGGCGTCATGTCACGGATTTCGCGGCCCCTTCCGCCGGAGGTTCGAGTCCTCCCTCGGGCATGGGTGTGTGTGGTGTTCTTAGCATAAGTTAATTTAAGTAGTGTGTAAGTCTCGGGGCTGATGAACTCAGCAGTTTGGTCCCTTAGAAATTCACACACATACTACATTGTTTATTGTTACAGTATTCCTTATAGAAGAAAATAATTGTCATATCATCTCTTCGTCACAAATAAATTGTCTTGAAATTAAACTCTTTCCAATTTACCCAAAAAATCTGAAGGTTTCTATTTCCCAATCGATCATCGTTTCACTTTTTGTATCCTTCTCAGAAGAACAGAAAAATCAATTACTTCTTTAACCCACATGAATTCAGAAACTTTGATTAGAGCTGACGCGTTTCAAAGCCTATGGGCAAAATCTCGTGTTACACGGCGTGCTAACTGCACGTCGGAATGAAATTTGCCAGTATCGGACCACAGTGGTAATTCTCCACCTGTCAGTATCAATCTGTTATGTAGCCAGAGCACAAGGTCATGCAATACTACAAAGTTAATACGTTACTCAACCAAGACATGTACATATATACTAATGTCTCAGCACCACTCGCAGAACTCACGTAAAGATACTTCTACTGATACAAAATGATTACCCTCAAAGTGTTATAGTGATCCAGTACGATTATAATAGTCGATAGTTTGACAAAGATAAAGGTATATATTCTTCAGAAAACTTGATTTTGCCTCATTTCCTGAAAACATGAGATATGTAATACCGTTAACAGGGAACCATTTCCTTACAGTCTAAATTAGTATTATCTAGTTTTCTGTTTTTTTTTCTTCCGATGGTATGTCACCAAATCCAGCTTGCAGACTGTAAACTATACACAATCTGGACAGTTATTAAAAACCATTATCCACGAAAGTAATGACACGATGCAGTATAATAGCTAATTACACACACACACACACACACAAACACACACACACACAAGGCACAATACAACACTTGCAGTGTGTGTAATACTTGCAGTGTGTGTAACCACATAACATAAACTTTCTAGGTAATTTACATGAATCGAATGCTAACAAGTAGACCTGAAGTGCACGAGCATTTACACACTAAAACTGGTCTCAGGGACCATGCAGCAACGATGTATGAAGTGCAAAGGGCAACGAAACATGTATAAAGATTCAAGTGTCACTGTGCTAGATAAAGAGGCACTTACACCTCAAAGAACAGCTTGAAACATTTATGTCTGCACAGAAGCATGTACATACAATGTGGCTGAAGTTTGAAAGGCAAACATACCATAAAATAGATAGACAGGCATCTGTCACAAATGACAGGAAGGGCCTTCCAAGATGTACAGTCCCGGTAAAGAAACTTCTAAAGTATCAGCGACTACTCCATAACAGACGTAAAAAAAAAAAAAAGCGTAACACGTTACGTAGATAGATGCAGAAAGGAACTTGTTTGACAGCAACAAAGGCAATATGTGAGGCCTTCAATGATTATCCCAGCACAGTTTAATTGAAAGATCACTTACAAAACCAAAAGAAAGTCTCGACATATGTAAGGACTATCACATCCCTTAAAAGTAGTGTGCATAAACTAAAGGGTGATTTATGAGTTCAAGACATAAAATGTGTAAATTAGTTCGCGATCGTCGTATGGCACTTTCATTGTAAAGGCCCTTCTTGATCACATACGTTGCACAGTTCATACTTACCGGTTTTGGCCTTTGCCATCCTCAGATTTACTACAAATATAAAGATAGTGCTATTACTAATCAAGTTCATTTACTGAAGCTCAGTCTACAACAAGCACAGTATCACAAAAGAACAAGTACCTGTGATAGCCTACTGGCCATCAGAGGGCAGAGCAAATGAGTAACCAGTATCTTAAATTCAATAGTTAAAACGCGTATCCATAGTTATTAATTAAATGTATTTGATAGGAAAAAATGATCGTCTGACAATAAAACATGAACCAATATGCAATATGTGGAATTAAATTCGTATTTAAAATCTACATAAAACGTGTAAAGAGTAATAACTGAAATGTCGTAACTTGGCAAAGAAAATAAAACGTAAGTGTGTAAGAGTAAGTATAAGAAGTTTAAAAGTATCTTCATATCTATTAATCGAAATGTTTCTGCATTGCAAAGCAATAAAACGTAAGCGTGCAAGAGTAAGTATAAGAAGCTTAAAAGTAGCTTCATATCTATTAATCGAAATGTTTCTGCGTTGCAAAGCAGCTAAACGTAAACGTAAGTATAAATAACAAGACAATGACTGTTAATTAAAATCTCGCCAGTCTATGAGACATTCGGAGTGTAATCTAAATGGCGCCACCTCGTGGCCTCTCTGCAAGAAGTTTTGGTCTTCCTGTGGCAGAGATTGCAGGAGAAGGGCCAGTCTCCTCGCCAATAGTGGCCGGCGCACACGACCGCAGGCCAGGCTGCTCAATCAAGCAGATTTCTGAAGACATCAGAATAAGCATCCAAGTCGAACTCTTCCTGTTCACTCAGCAGTAATCCCGGTTACCGTTTTCTATGTACGCAAAATTCCATTCCTCCAGTACGTTCAATAACTATCGTTTTGGTGTTTAATCCAGTACTTCCATTACATCCTCTATATTCTCTTCCACATTTTTTAAAATCCAATTGTGAACCGAATGCTCTCTTATTTTGTATATATATATATATATATATATATATATAAAAAGCAAGTGCTGAAATTACTTCCCGTCTGACCAATAAAGAACTTTTCATTGTCTTCGTAGATGATCTTGTAGACATCAAATTCTACATATTTTCTAAGGCTCCCACTTTCGTGGCGTAGCCTACAACCAACTGTACCTTCCGTCTGAAGTCCAGCTTTTAGTTTCGTTTTTCGGAAGGCTTATGTAATTCCGTGGCAAATTGCACCATAGTGTGACACAGCAACAAACCTCTTGCCCTCTGGACCTGTTGTCTCCTTGTTGGGTGTTTTTTAATGCATCTTGTTATATAGTTTCTGTACATCGCGGTCCCTACATCCGTTTGCCATGGCTACTTGCTTAGTGACATTTAATTCTTCCACTTCTTAATTATGGGTGGGCTGTAGTTTTAGCATCCTGTTCATCATGGCTCTAAAGTATCACCATGTATGATTTAGCGTGACTCTACCATATGTAATTGAGGAAACTGGTGACTGTAGTTAAACTGAATCCTGTTAAGGGAACTCCCATGTTAATCGCAGACATTTATTTAAAATTCAGAAGATGAATTATCCAGTTACAATAATCCAGAGTTTTGGGGAAAGTAAACTAAACAGTTGTTGATAACACAGAGAAAATTTTAAGATCAATATTACAGCCACGGCGTTTTGTTTCAAGAACATTGCAACTTTTGGGACAAAGGTGATTTTACGTAACCAACAGTAGGAAGATCTCCAAGTTTTCTTTGTCTGAGAGAAAAGGATATGCAAAAATGAATTGAATCCATTATCTGATTGAGTCACAATGTCGTGAAGACTAATTTTTATGCGTCGTCCCTGTTTTCGAGTTGCGGTGAAATAAACGTCTGCAGCTGGCAAACGACGGTGTAATAAAGAAGTAACAGACGAAAACAACTCTTTATATTTTTAGAACATCATTGCCGTGGAAGATTTTATGGTCACATTTTCGTAACGGAGAAACGAGGACTGAGTCGTACACCTGAAAACTCACACTCATGACTGGCACATGGCTTGTTGGTTGGGCACTGTACATTATTTGAGGTGTGCTTCTGCCGACGTGCCTAGTGAACTGTGCGTACCACGCAGTGCCACAGGATACATACTTGTGGAGACTATTCTGTAAGTATTCATCTAAATGTTAGGATGTTAGTGGCAGGAAAACAAATATGCATGATACATGAATAAAAATGTAGTGGCAGGTACTGTAAAATTAGGTGAAGAAAGGGCATTCCATACCGAACCAGGTAAATGTAATCTGGTATGTAATAACCCATTGTTGTTGTGAAATGATATGATCGTATGACATTTATTGGCCGGGATATCCCCTTCGGGATTCGGCCGCCGTATTGCAAGTCTTTAAGTTGACGCCACTTCGGCGACTTGCGTGTCAATGATGATGAAAATGATGAAGGACACACAGTGCCCTGTCGAAAATCGAACACGGGCCCCCTTTCGTGGTAGGCGGTAACGCTACCACTGTGCTAGGGATTCAGACATTGTTGTTATCAACAAAGTGGATTAGAATGAATAAATAATTAAACAATCGCTGCACGAAGTGTTTACCTATTCATTTTGTCAGTTTCACTTTTGCTTTTCTGTCAGTCCATTTGGTAGACAACGTGCAGTTAATTAAGGTGTGTAAGTATTTTTTATTGCTCTTTTATTATGTGACTCTTTTGTCTGTCTGTCTGTTCAGTACAAGTTATATAAACGTTTTTAAACTTCTCAATGAGTCTGGCTAAACATTTTAAACATGTCTTAGAACTGGATGACAATGCAATATTTACTCGCTTTCTGGTCTGTCTGATCCACACTGGCGGAGATGGGGGTGAAAAACGATGGTAACAGCTGACATCTCGGTTACCATGCAAGACAGGCGTCTCGTGTGGGTAGTGTCAGAAGTTGTTCCACGTGATATGTGAGCGGACAGGCACGTCTGAGTAGAGATAGGAGTGAACAGGAAATGGATATCGGTTTATTGTCTTTCTGTCTGTTTGCCTTTGCTATAAATTTTGCAACTGATTTTAAACTAAGTTCCTGACGATCTAGATACATGAAATTTTAAACATAGCTCAGAACTGGATCACAATGCAGTATTAACTCGCCTAATTTTTACTTAATTGCCTTGAACACTGAGTTTTTTAATATAATTAGCGGTTTCAGCTATGCAACAGACATCTTCAGAATCTACAATGGAAGAAAAGCTTCATACATTGCTAGCTACTAGATTAAGAGGTTTAAACACATGACAGGAATTTTAACAAATGAACCATATACCTCCCATTATGCTGCACTGCAGTAGGAAGTATGGCTATTGCATAGCCAAAACCAATATTCTCTTCCAAAAACTTCACGATAAAGACAATTGAATAAAAATTACGCACTTCATGACCGCTTTCCCGACTGTCATGCCTAGTTCTGTTCAGTGAACTCATTGTCTTGACAGGCGTGTGGCAGAAGGTACTTTGTATATCACTGTCAGTTTCCCATTTTCCTCTTCCAGACGTGTATGGTTCGAAGGAAAAACGATTGCTGATAAATCTTTGTGTGAGCCCGAATATCAGTACTTTTTACCTTCACTTTCTTTTCGTGGATATGTGCGGGAGAAAGCACCATGTTGGTTGAGTGAAGAGAAACTGAAATAAATTGAAATTTACATCTCTCTGTTGCAATCTAATGAAAAGGTGGAAATCGATTGAAAAATTTCATACACACGGGACTGAAGGACATAAAATAATTATTTAAGTATAAATGAATTTTTGATGCACCAGGTTTTCAAATCGGACTAAAAAGTATAAAATAATTTCTGTTAGACTCTACAGACACTTATCCTCTTACAAAAAGTCCAGAAAATTTGTGATTCTAAATTCTGAATACCTATGAAAATGCAAAAAAACATTGCGCGCACACAGTACATCACTCACACCCGAATAGCTCACCTCCTTACTATTATATGTAGTTGACATCACTCAAGTATGGGTGCGATCTAGAATAGTACGAAACATCAGAAATAACAACATCAAGTTCCAAAATCCCTAATTATAATTTTGTGCATGGTAACCGGTTTTGGCAAATCTAAGTTGCCAATCAGTATCGGATGTTACGAAACGTCCATTAATAATGGGAGGTGTTTTCTTTAAAATTTGGAGGCTCTTTTCCCCCTTGCTGAGATTTGGGGTAATGTTGCGGGACATCATGTCCCCCCCCTCCCCCCCTCTCTACCACCACACCCTCACGTGAGGTTTACCCTATAGTCGGTAAAATATTTTAAACTTATTTTAGACATGGATTAAAACACTTTAACAAATTTATGTTTTGTTTATAAGGTGTATTAAACAGTGTTTTTAACACATGAAACCGCGCGACCGCTGCGGTCGGACGTTCGAATCCTGCCTTGGGCATGGATGTGTGAAGTCCTTAGGAAGCTAGGTTTAAGTAGTTCTAAGTTCTACGGGACTGATGACCTCAGATGTTATGCCCCATAGTGCTCAGAGCCATTTGAACCATTTTTGATTTAACACTGGAATAAAAACACTTTATTTTAAATATACCCACTCTGAGTAGTATTCGGACGGACAGACGGACAAATGAAAGATAATATTGTTTGTACCTTTCTTTTGAAAAATATAATAATGTAGATTTTGAATCTCTTGACGTATATGATCACTAAGAGAATTCTTGTTGGTGAACTTCAGCTTAGTTTCCTTCCGCAAACCATTAACGTCTTGCTGTCATGAGTGTTCTGGATTGTCGGCATGCAGCTTAACATATATATTGTAATAGTTTTGATTAAAAATCGTGTTGAACACTACAATCTCGGCTTCACGTGGGTTGTAGAATCACGACTGACTCACTGATAGATACGGAGTGATTCCGGCCGACACAGCGCTGAACTCGTAGAATGAAATCTGACACTTGTGCTGCACTTGTTTCAGATAGGAGAATCTCCGGCGTGCACAGTCTAAAGCATTCATTTCAGATCACAGAGGCCAATATGATTAGAGAGAACTTTGATATGGTCCTTTATTATAATGTATACTCTATGTATTCAAAATGTGACGTATGAGTTTCATTATCATACTCGCTTTAAATGACATCTGGTGGGATTTTGCCGAACACTTCCCCCTACCTCCCCCAATTTCGAGCTCAAGAAATTAATGGACATTACTTTATACATTTAAGGTGGAGATTTATACAGTTTTATCTCCACAAGATCCGATAATGGCAAGTTAAATGTTGCGAAATCGGTCATCATGAATAAACAAATAATCAGTATCTTGGCTGTTGAAGTTTTTACTTCTGTATTTACTTCCTATTACACTACTTACTAAATGATAGATGAATAGTTAACCTACTTGTTATCTTATTGCATGTACCCCATGTTTCTTATTTTACCAGGGACTTTCAACAAGCAGTGCAACACATTTTTTCTGTAAACAAGTTGGTTTTATTCAGGAATAAAAACATCATTTTATTTCCCCCTCTTTTGGATATAAAATCCTATTTTGCAACATAATCTCCGTTCAAGGTGATTCTCTGTCCACCCCCGGTAGCTGAGTGGTCAGCGCGACAGAATTTCAGTCCTAAGGGCCTGGGTTCGTTTTACGGCTGGGTCAGAGGTTATCTCCTCTCAGGGACTGGGTATTGTGTTGTCCTAATAATCATCGTTTCATCCCCATCACGCACAAGTCGCTGAAGTGGCGTCAAATCGAAAGGCTTGCACCCGGCGAACGGTCTACCCGACGGGAGGCCCTAGTCACACGACATTTACAACGTGACGCCCTTAGGCCTCCCTTCTGAAAGAGCCTATATGCTCGGACAGTACCACGCTACTGGTCGTCGTGGGAGCCATCACGTTGCATCAATAAGCTTCCCATCAACCACGTACTGCTTCCCACGGAGTGCAGCCGTATTTCGGCCATTCATTTGGAAGTCGAAAGGTGCGAGACCCGGCTGCAGGGAGGACGAGGAAGAAGAGTCCAATGACGTTTTATGAGCTCCTCTCACTTTTACTGACTTGTGTGAGGCCTTGTGTTCTCATAGAGAAGAATAAGTTCGTTTGAATTTTAGTGGCGACGAACACGCTGAAATCGTTTCTTCGGTTTCCTCAGGGTAGCACAATACACTTCACAGTTGATAGTTGCACTATGAGGGAGGACATCAAACACAATGACCTCTTCAGAGTCCAAGAAGACGCCCGTCACGTCTTTACCACCTGAGGGTGCGGCTTTGCAGTTTTCCTTCTGAGGGGAAATGGTGTGACGTCACTCCATTGATTGCCGTTTTCTTTCTTGAACTCATCTTTCATCGCCTGTGACGATATTCGAGAAAAAATTGTCACAATCACTCTCGCAATTCCGCACAGAACACTGCTGGTTTTTTATATTTATTTTATTTTCTTATGCTCTACTGTTAGGCGGTGAAGAATCCAGGTGGTGGACGAGTGTGTCAGCAGTACCAACAGGGACGTCCAGTTGTGCGCGGATGTGTTTGGTTGTGACCCGTTCCAGCACTGTCGGAATCAGGGCTGTGTGTGGCTGGCCGGAACGCGGGAGACGAACAGGTTTACGCGACTTTTGGCGATGATGACACATTCGCCTAACGGCTCACCGTGCTTTTGTTCACTGCCAGGTCTCCGTAGACATTCTCAAAGCGCCTACGAATATGTATGATCGTCCGGTTTCCGCCAAAAGAAACTCAACGACAATTCTCTGCTTGCGAAGTGTTGTGTTGGCAGAAGAGCCAACACCGTGTTACTAGAGGAGGCCGAAATGCACGCGTTTTAGCTCACGCAGGCTGGCGTGAGGAGGGAAGAACTGTACTGACGTGAGGTCTGGAACATGACAAGGAATTAGAATTCAGAAAGCGGACGTAATTAGTTTGATAGTTAACTTTAATCCATTAATGATGAACGTCGCTCTTGACGGTACGTGATTCACAATATTATCTGTTTAGATTATAGTAACTGAATATGGCGCCTTACTAGGTCGTGGCAAATGACGTTGCTGAAGGCTATGCTAAACTGTCATCTCTGCACATGATAACGTATGTAGACAGTGAACCATCACTAGCAAAGTCAGCTGTACAACTGGCGCGAGTGCTAGGGAGTCTCTCTAGACTAGACCTGCTGTATGGCGGCGCTCGGTCTCCAATCACTGATAGCGGTGACACGCGGGTCCGACGTATACTAACGGACCGCGGCCGATTTAAAGGCTACCTCCTTGCAAGTGTGGTGTCTGGCGGTGACACGGCACCTCCATTACAGATGCAACTTCGAACGCTGCCTATAGCGCCGCCAGCTGTTAGACCTCCATGAAACTATAGGGGCTGATGCGGGAATATTTCACGATGCTCCATAACGAAGTCCGCATTTTTCATATCGAAATTGGTGGAGAAAAAATGTGTTGCACTACTTATTGAACGTCCTTCGTGTATATTATAAACACTTTCATAGCTATTAAAAACTCAGCGTCACGTAGTCTCAAGATTATCTGTATCGGTTAAGAATCTGTATGGGGCTAAGGAAAATTTTTGTACATTTTAGCACGATTTAAAATCTTGGTATATTCAAAATTCATTTTTTAGAACACTTATTTGCTAGTCCGTTAAGCTGATGCTTCAAGCCGGGCCAAGTGGACACCCGGGAATTGCTTTCCTGCTGGATGCGACGGCTGGCCGCGGGACGGCAGCACTTGAGCGCAGTGGTCGGCGCGACGCCAAGTGCGCTGTGTACGACCAGCAGAGGGCGGTGGGCGTTGCAGCAGCCGCTGGCCGGAGTGATGTATGCAAACGGCCGTAATAAAGCAGCTGCCTGCTGGATGAAGAGCTCTTCCTGCTCCCCTGGGCACTCTGCCTCTCCACGGCCAGCCGCCGTGCGTGTGCGTGTGTCGGTGAGCGCGCGCCTGTGTGCGTGCATCTTGAGTTACGACGGCGCTCAGCACGTTCTGCGGCGCGAGGCAGATGTCACGCCGGTGCTGCCATCTCGCGACGGCGATGTACGGCCGGCTACCGCTTCCGGCGGCGCAGTGGGCGCCACTCGGGCCGCCGAGAGTCCGCGGCGCTGCCGGGGCGCCGGCCCGGGCATCTGTATTCACTGTCACACGCTGCAGCCTGCCGCCGTGCTTCTCGCTGCCCTTTCCACTGCGTCTCTGCTGAAATCACTTACACGCCCACTCGACCTCCCATTACATTAAAACGGTCCAGTGGTAATTAAGCAGCAAGACTAGCTCGAGAACTGTGACTTACTGCACATCGGTATTCCAATTAATGTTTATCCCTTTCGATAGTTAGGGTACCTCCAACGCTTCACAAGGCTCCTTTGCGAAAAATAAAAGAAATACTGAAAAAGAGACATATTGTGCACTACCTGATCAAAAGTATCCAGACACATGTCTATGTCAAATGATATGTCTATGTCCACCCTCCACTTTTATCACGGCTTGAACCCTACCGAAGACACCTTGATGTCTCAACGTCTGTGGAAGAAAGGCAGCCCATTTTTCCCCGACAGACGATACCAGAGACGGTAGTGATATTTGACGATGATTTCTGAAGCGCCCTCGACGTTCTAACTTGCTGAAAACCCAAGGAAATTCTGGTCTTACGTAAAATCGGTAAGGGGGTCGAAGGCTTCCATCCAGTCACTCCATGATCAGTCTGGCCTGGCAACAGAAGACAGCAAAACGAAAGCTAAAATTTTAAATTTAGCATTTGAGAAATCTTTCACGCAGGAGGATCATTCAAACATACCGCCGTTTGAGTCTCGTACAGATTCCCGTATGGAGGACATAGATATCCCTGGGGTTGTGAAGCAGCTGAATGGGTTGAAAATAAATAAATTGCCAGGCCTGATGGGATTCCAGTTCGGTTTTACACAGAGTACTCTACTGAAATGGCTCCTTACTTAGCTTGCATTTATCGCGAACCTCTTGCCCAACGTAAAGTCCCGAGCGACTGGAAAAAAGTGCAGGCGACGCCTGTATATAAGAAGGGTAGAAGGACGGATCCTCAAAATTACAGACCAATATCCTTAACATAGATTTGTTGCAGGATTCTCGAACATATTTTCAGTTCGAATATAATGAATTTCCTAGAGACAGAAAAGTTGCTGTCTATGCATCAGCACGGCTTTAGAAAGAATCGCTCCTGCGAAACGCAACTCGCCATTTTATCACATGATATCTTGCGAACCATGGATGAAGGGTATCAGACGGATGCCATATTCCTTGACTTCCGGAAAGCGTTTGACTTGGTGCCCCACTGCAGACTCCTAACTAAGGTACGAGCATATGGTTCAAATGGCTCTGATCACTATGGGACTCAAATTCTGAGGTCATTAGTCCCCTAGAACTTAGAACTACTTAAACCTAACTAACCTAAGGACATCACACACATCCATGCCCGAGACAGGATTCGAACCTGCGACCGTAGCGGTCTCGCGGTTCCAGACTGCAGCGCCTAGAACTGCACGGCCACTTCGGCCGGCACGAGCATATGGGATTGGTTCCCAAGTATGTGAGTGGCTCGAAGACATCTTAAGTAATAGAAGCCAGTACGTTATCCTCGATGGTGAGTGTTCATCGGAGGTGAGGGTATCATCTGGAGTGCCCCATGGAAGTGTGGTAGGTCCGCTGTTGTTTTCTATCTACATAAATGATCTTTTGGATAGGGTGGATTGCAATGTGCGGCTGTTTGCTGACGATGCTGTGGTGTACAGGAAGGTGTCGTCGTTGAGTGACTGTAGGAGAATACAAGACGACTTGGACAGGATTTGTGATTGGTGTAAAGAATGGCACCTAACTCTAAATAGAGATAAATGTAAATTAATGCAGATGAATAGGAAAAAGAATCCTGTAATGTTTGAATACTCCATTAGTAGTGTAGCGCTTGACACAGTCACGTCGATTAAATATTTGGGCGTAACATTGCAGTGCGATATGAAGTGGGACAAACATGTAACGGCAGTTGTGTGAAAGGCGGATGGTCGTCTTCGGTTCATTGGTAGAATTTTGGGAAGATGTGGTTCATCTGTAAAGGAAACCGCTTACAAAACACTAATACGACCTGTTCTTGAGTACTGCTCGAGCGTTTTGGATCCCTATTAGGTCGGATTGAGGGAGACCATAGAAGCAATTCAGAGGCGGGTTGCTAGATTTGTTACTGGTAGGTTTGATCATCACGCGAGTGTTACGGAAATGCTTCAGGAACACGGGTGGGAGTCTCTAGAGGAAAAGAGGCGTTCTTTTCGTGAATCGTTCCTGAGGAAATTTAGAGAATCAGCATTTGAGGCTGACTGCAGTACAATTTTACTGCCGCCAACTTACGTTTCACGGAAAGACCACAAAAATAAGATAAGAGAGATTAGGGCTCGTACAGAGGCGTATAGGCAGTCATTTTTCCCTCGTTCTGTTTGAGAGTGGAACAGGGAGAGAAGATGCTAGTTGAGGTATGAGGTGCCCTCCGCCACGCACCGTATGGTGGATTGCGGAGTATGTATGTAGATGTAGATGTATAACTTATCCCAGACGTGTTCCATTGGATTCAGATTGAGCTCTGGGCAGCACAGTTCATTTCAGGAACGTTATTGTCCACAAAGCATCGCTTCACAGATGCTGCTTTATGAGAGGATACACTGACACATTGATTCAAACGATCATCATATCCGAACTATACCCTTACTGGACCCTGTACACAATACTGTGAAATGTGTCCATATCTCGCATTTTAGCATTTTTATAAGCGCAATAAGGGGACCATATCCCAACCATGAAAAACACTCCCATACCGAAAGAAGACCTCCTCTGTACTTCATTATCGGTATTAAACATGACAGCAACTAACATTCTCGAGACATTCGCCTAGCCCAAACTGTTCCATCGGATATACACAGCGTATAGCATGATTCATCATAATCATACATAATCATTAACTTCCAGTCGTCCATTGTCTATTCTAATCGCTCTTTACATCACCTCACGTGTCAATTAGCACTGACTGCAGAAAAGTATGGCTTAAAATGAGCTGTTCGGCAGTTGAGCCCCGTTCTTTTTAACTCCTTACGAACAGTCATTGTGCTAACTGGACTGCTGGTAGCACTTCGGAATTCGTGAGTGATTCATTTCGCTGCTATGATCAGCTTTCTCTTTTTAATCACTCCGTTGTATCGGCACCATAGTTTAAGATAGGAAAGTTAGATTCGGTGCAACTTTTCTGAGTGCACAAGTTACAGCCAGGCACGGGGCTGCTGATAGTAAGTTACGCTGACCAGCGGTTGCAAAGCAGAATAGAGGCCACAGGGCCGGCGAACAACTGAAAAATGTAAATGCAGCAGTTTATATGGTGCAGGTTACAAGCGGAAGGGGCCCACTGACGTAACCTAGGTGTTATGAGATCATGATTTGGAGCAGCGTGATAGCAAAACAGAGGCACACAGCTGTGTATAAATTCATTCAAGCATGGCAGCTAATGGAAGCAGGGCGTGTCACACCACCAGCTACATGCAGCAGCAGGTGGGGCGCCAGCGTTCCAGTCCACAGTGGGTCGTTGGTTCGACTCCCTGAGGCCGACACAGGGTCTATAGCCAGCCAGCCAGACAGCCGTGGGCCAATCTTTGCCTCGCTACCACGGGCAGTCGTCTTGGCTCCCAGCGCACGCTGGAGGCATCCTGAGGCGAGGGCCACAGATTCGGACGCCGAATTGCGGGCGCTTGTGGTCGCCGTGATCTCAGCTACAACAGTGAGGAAGGATGCAGCTGGCCACCTGTGACTCACACCAAGCGGCGCTGAGTCAGCTGGGACGAAGACCGCTGAATCGACTGCCAGCAGCCTGATGACGCTGCAACTCTGCTGGTGTACAAGGATCGGCACAGCATTGCATTGCACGGGCCACTGGGGTGCTTCCTCAGAATTGTAGGGCCCTGTGACGCAGAGCGAGGTGTATGAGGACACTGTGGTTGGAAACAGTAAATCATTTCGAAAGCTCAGACGAGTATTAATACGGTGCCTTCTACCTCTTCCCACTACATCTGGTCATCCTGATACATTCAGAAGGCAGAAGCTGCCACTACACTGCAATGTTCGACAGCCCCTGTCTCTCATTACATGACATCTGCCTGGTCTTGGGTTAGCTGTGGTTGTTCCTCCACATTTCTCCTCGACAAACACATCACCAACTGTCCACTGGACAGCATTAATAGTCACTGAGCTCTTCAGGCAGTATCTTTCTGCTGTTACTCTATCTTCCCTGACAAAAGTACTTCCCACCTTCTTTTATACTGGCGGTTTCACCTCTCATGTTGTGTAGCCCGACCTCTTCCACATTACATAGGGATAAGTGGATATGCCTGACTATGTTGTGATTCACTGGATGGGGCATCTTTAAAAATTCTTAACTCTGATCGGATGTGTTCAGTATGGGCACCGCTTGTGCCAAAGAAAACATGAAGATGTGCGTGCAATTAATTGAAATCGCCGCTGCCACTGCCTGCGTGACTGCAATGACAGCAGTCTGCTTTGGAAATCTGCCCATTTCGTTGCCTACCGCCGATCGCCAATTATTTCAATGCGACATTACGAAGCGTATGGCTTGTCCACATGTTCTAAAGCGCCTGCCACCTATTGGTGCGCTCTGAAACTACGTCACGGTGCGCGTTTCGACTCAGAACTTGGATAGAAGGTCTGTCCATTGATATGTGAATTTTTTTTTTTTGTCTTATTTTTGTGCAGTCGTCTTCTGAAACCACAGAGGTACTTATAACTCCCCAGTGGTATTATTATCCCTATATTTTCCTAATCTGTGTATCGCTGCGTACGTGGCTTACATTATTAAAAAAAATGTCAGTTGTCACACTGTTCAACAATTCTTTTTTTTTTTTAACCTCTAGCAGTTCCACGGAGCGAAGGTGGGGTCCTCTTAATGCACTTACCACTTTTGGGAACATGTAGGAAGAAACTAATTCTGGTAAACAGAGAGAATATTAGAGCTCAATAATGCTCTTGTCCGCTTTTCTTTGTTCCTGAATTTGGTCTTTCGGGATCACTTTTGCCACAGTTAATTCAATGTGCAAAATTTGTCTTAATATGACATAATTAAGAAACAAACACCATCTGCTTGACATCTATTTATTTACCGATCATTCATTTTATCATCAGTTGGAACAGAACAGCAATAAAAATAACTGTTTAACAGAGGCGCGATATTACGAAACTTGTAACATGACATCCTTATGCGATTTAAATACATAACTGTTGTGTTGATATGCCGCTTTATCTCTTCGGTCTCCTCCAGTTCTTGCTAGCATACAAGTTAGTAAATGAATCTTTGCCGTTTACCTTTGTAATCAACTGCATTTCCTGTTATACGTTGATGTACACATATGAAATAGGGAGAGTGCATTTACATAGGATATAAGAAGACGGCCCCTAAAAGAAGGGCGAACTCCTGTATTTTCTGCGCAAATCGTACTCAGAACTGACAGAAACGTATCTCACAATTTGCTGACAAATCTGAAGTTAAAAACTTTCATTTTATAATTAATCAAATTGATATATTTTTGAAACCGTTTCCCTGCAGTTTTAACTATGGATTTTTACAGGAAATATAGAGAAACAGTTTTACGTTTCACAGAACAGATGAAATCATTAGTACAAACGTTTCTTTGGGCCTTCAGATTTCAGAGTTAATCGAAACATATATCAGGACACAATATGCTGAAGGGTTTAAAATTATTTATTTTCTTATGGAACATATTTAAACTTAGATGAGTAAGATATGTCTATTTTTCATAACAGATATTAACAACACGTAGTGCGATGATGTGTCTGTTTGTAGTTCAGTGACTTTGTCTGACTGAGACCAACATTAAGATGGAATGGGAGGTCAATAGCCTGACTCGTACATGTATACTGCTTCGGGAAGATTAAACCCTCATCTTCTTCAGGCAAAAAAATAAATAAATAAATAAAAAATAAAAAAGGACATCGCAAATCTTTCGACATATATCAAAGACATAAACAGTTTTAGTTGCAAATCGACGATTATTTAATAACAAGTTTCGCCCTTCTGGGACATAATCAAATTATGGAGTAATCTGCGAATAATCATACGTCAAAACCTGTAAGATAGGGCGTCGACCTTAAACACAAACCACGTCCCACGTTTTTACGAATGTTATTTGTTGAACACTAAAAATCCGATGATGCCCTAAAAGAGTGAAAAGTATTTTGCAACCAAGACCGTTTCATTTGTTGAACTAATTCATAACGTTTGCTGCACCAGCCCGCCAATGAAGCGGAATAGATTTTATATTGCACAGATGTTATTTTAGAGTTCTGTTACAGACTCTCCGTTAACGTTACATTTCACTGGAACGCCCCTAACCGACTTGCTGAGTGTAGATACTTTTATCACAGCGGTTTTAGCGAAGAGCCCTTTCTGTCAAACCTTTCGCAAAATATTTCATACTAAAATTCTGTTCTGTGCATTACAATATCTTTTCCATATCTTCCATGAATGTGTGGCTAAATGCTCTTATTTGAACCCGGCTTTCCCAGAGAGACTTCTGCATGACCCTTAGTTCCCTCCTCTCCCAAATCGGCGATAGCAATTGATTTGCGGAAAAGATATGTATTCTAAATACAAAAGTGGCAGAGAAGCTAATTTCTCTGTTAGCGAAAGGGAAGCGTAAATTCTGATGATTGGAAATACGTAAACAAAGCGTCATGGATACAGCAGCTATTGATGTACAAAACTCTCCAAAGTTAAATGAACTCATGTAAATTAAACAAATACAGAGGAGAAACTTCGGAGATGTCGAAAACACAACAAATGCTTTGCAGACTAATAAACACTTATAATGTGATCTAGCGTTTATCCACGCTATGTGGTGTGGTTTTATCCGATAAGAGCGGACAATACAAAGTATATTTTTGCGTCTGTGTGGATTGGGGATATTTGGCCACACTTTGAGTTTTCGCGGTTTTCAGAAGATCCTATAATCAGACTAAAAGATGAATAGTAGAGAATATGAAACAATTTCAGGTGACGTTGTGCAATCATCACGTCAGGTGACGTAGTTCCTAGCGTGGGATCGCCTCTTTCAAATGATAATGCACATTGTCATCTACCAAAATGGTAAATTTTGTTTATAAGTTGTGTGTGGTGATCGCTAGTCACACGCAACGAACCCTAGTAAGATTCTGAACGTCTCGGATGGCGAAAACATCACTAAACCGCATGTTTGTCAGAACAAACTTTTTTCTGCCTGAAGTTGTATTTTTTACCGGCATATGGTTCCGTAGCGGCTCTGTTTCAGCTGCCCATCGGCGTTCACACAATTGTTTTGTCTCTCCTCTTCATGATGTGCACGGCAGTGAACACAGCTCAATTAAGATTTTACTGTGAGGATCGTAAATTTCTGACATTCTTTTCCCAGATGAATATTAAATTAAATTTACTTTAAGCAAACACTTTTTGTTTCCACGAGACGTAAGGTTACAAGTTTTATGTTTCCATGTATTTATGAATGAACGTTAGAACTTGAAAGAGGCAGACAAGAGACGGGTTATGAGGATGAGAAACAGAGTGCACATTAAATTTTCAAGCGAACTGGCATATCCTGCGGGAATCTGTATCGACTATCTTAAAAAAGAGTCGTGCTGAATTTTAAACGTGCTTTGTCAAAAAGTAAGCATTATTGAACCATTGTAAATACATTAGGCGTGCCGATACCAGCCATTTACAATAACGAAATCGCTTCTGAATCAACAGTTGATGACAAAGAATTGCAATCTGGAATGACATATCTGAAGACAGCAATCAATAAGTATGTAAACACCACCAACATAAATTAGCGTTTTTCATAAGTTCTTAATATGCATGACGCTCCTAACTTACATTCATTAACAATGTGGCTATCTCAGTTTGTATCAGGGCGAAGTAGTGCTTCCTCTTACGATCAGAAACTGACCGGTGACGGCTGGCACTGAAAAGATATAGCTGAAATTACATATTATTGCGCCGAGAATAAACTACTTCTAAAAGATCATATATGGCCCAATACACAAACCCTCAGACATTTGTTTTGGACTACTGTTGACAATTGCAGCACTCTTGCCTTATTCAAGGCTCATTCGATTTTGCACAGCTTTTCAATTAAATTATATGAACCAATTTAATTTCTTGGAACATTATTTTAAACTTCCGTGATTGCAATTTCAGTTTCCCTACGGCCAAAGTAATATCTATCACGTAACATTAGGAACATTATGGTGCTGTGTGCGGCGTCATTCACGAGGCCCCATTTTTACTGTGGTAAAAAGGGATTTGGTACCAATTATGACATCCGTATTTTCTTCCTATATGTATTCGAGCTATGGCATCAATTTTAAATATTCCGCTGGGAACTGGATCAGTTTTAATAAAGTTGCTAGAATGGCAAATGTGCCGGGAAGTAAAACACGTTTGTGCCGTGTGTTCATTAGACAGAAGAGCAATTTGGTAGCTCTGGATCCTACTGACGTTAATGGGACGAGTTTATCTGACTGACGTGTACATTAATGACTAATCTCTATACATTATAAATTCAGCCAGGCTACTGCTGACGTATTGCATATCGTATGAGCGACAGGGCACAGCATCACGAAATGACAGTTATTTATTCACAAGTACTAAAAACTGGAGCGCACATCAGTCACCATTTACACGCAGGCGGAAGCGCGAAGCATGAGCACTCACCGCAGTTGCCACAACCCCTACATATTCTTGATAAAACAATGCGAGCAATGGTTGATTCCTGAGTATTAAGTTACAGAAAAGTACCTGATACAAGAAAGGGGAAAGAGTGGAACTAACGGTAGTAACTGTTCCAGTTTGTTTATTAATTGCACTTCCATATGAAGAGAAATCGTTGTTGCAGGTTGTCACCAAAATTCCTTGATCTTTATACGATGCTGCAGTAAAAATTTGGCCGTACGTTGGCTACATATTTTTAATGTATATAACATAAAACGTTTGTGCCACAACTTGAAAAGAAGAAGGGACCGGTTGGTAGGATATGTTCTGAGGCATCAAGGGATCACAAATTTAGCATTGGAGGGCAGCGTGGAGGGTAAAAATCATAGAGGGAGACCAAGAGATGAATACACTAAGCAGATTCAGAAGGATGTAGGTTGCAGTAAATACTGGGAGATGAAGAAGCTTGCACAGGATAGAGTAGCATGGAGAGCTGCATGAAACCGGTCACAGGACTGAAGACCACAACAACAACATAAAACGTGTATTTAATATACAAAGGGGAAAAGTTATTACCAAAAATCTCAAGAAATACCTGACCCATTTACGTCAGATTTTTACACTTTACATTAATAAATCTTTCGATGGACATAGCATATATATCATACTAATTTATAAGTACTACTATTTAAAGACACAACGTTGTTTCCAAAAATGTATAAAAGTTCTTGAGCGAGTTTCTTAATAAACAGTGAGTCGGACACAGGCTACAGGCTGACCAATTATATCCAGAATGCAGAAGCAGAATTTTAGGTATAGGATATCCGCAACTAAGAGGCCTGATTAATAGAATGGCATCCGCTTGAGTTGTAATAATGGTTTATTGAATCCATGAGGGTTTTGGGATTTTAAAATCCCATCTACAGGTGTAGAAGAAACTATAACATACAGAAGGATAGGGTATAGAAAATATAATATAACATATCTGGAAAAAATAGATGAAAAGACTAAGAAATTTGTCATTCACTTGGATAGCATTGCAACGGTTGTTCAGGAAACGGAAAATGGCCGGCACACTCGGCAAAGATTACACATACACTGCTGGCCACCGTAAATGCAACACGCCGAAGGAAGCATCCGAATCAAGTGAAATTTACACTATGAGTTTGCAGCGATGAGATATGCAACTGATTAGAATTTCAGCGCAGACGCACATCACGCGCGCCTGTGGCGCCACCTCATAGCGCCATCTAAGGCTTGGCGATTTCGACGAGTGTACGTTCGGCACGTGTGTTTACCTAGTGGTTGTTTCACAAGACGATCAGTTATGCCTCGTAGACTACAGCGAACTTCTTCTGATCATGTATCCGAGTTCGACAGAGGAAGGATAGTGGCTTACCGAGATTGTGGATTATCATACAGAGAAATCGCTAGTCGTGTTGGACGAAACCAAACAACTGTAATGCGGATATGTGACCGTTGGATGCAGGAGGGTACGACGGACCGACGTGGTCGATCGCATTCACCTCGGTGCACCACTGCACGTGCTGATAGGCAAATTGTGCGCATGGCAGTGACGGATCGCTCAGTGACATCCCGAACCATAGCACAGCACATTGCGTCTGTAACGCATCAACCGGTGTCTGCGCGTACCATTCGACGCCGTTTACAGCAGAGTGGTCTGTCCGCAAGACGTCCATTGCTTCGTCTACCATTGACGCAGAACCACAGACGTCTCCGTCGCCAATGGTGTGATGACAGACGGATGTGGACGGCAGAATGGAATAACGTTGTCTTTACTGACGAGGCACGCTTCTGTCTGCAGCACCACGATGGTCGGATTCGAGTGTGGAGACACCGTGGAGAGAGGATGCTGGACAGCTACATTATGCACTGGTCTTGCACCGGGTATTATGGTATGGGGCGGTATTGGATATTACTCTCGCACGCCTCTAGTACGCATTGCCGGTACTTTAAATAGCCGGCGCTACATATCCGAGGAGCTGGAGCCAGTTGTCCTTCCTTGCCTTCAGGGCTCGGCCACAGCCATATTTCAACAGGATAATGCGCGACCACACGTGGCACGCATTGTCCAAAGGTTCTTCGTCAATAACCAGATTGAATTGCTTCCCTGGCCGGCTCGCTCTCCGGATCTTCCGCCGATAGAAAACATGTGGTCCATGGTTGCTCAACGAGTGACCCAGATTACATCCCCAGCTGCCACACCAGATGATCTTTGGCAACGTGTGGAAGCTGCTTGGGCTGCTGTACCCCAGGAACACATCCAACGTCTCTTTGACTCAATGCCGAGACGTGTGGCAGCGGTGATCTCCAACAATGGCGGCTACTCTGGCTACTGATTCTGGCAGGAACCACATGTCACAGACGTCTGTAAACGTAATCATTTGATACTTGGTCAACATGTTATCTACAAAATAAATTTTGTTGTGCTACCTCTTGTCTTTCTTGGTGTTGCATTTACGGTGGCCAGCAGTGTATATACTTTTATGTATGGCGAAAAATAAAAAGGAGGTTTATTAGGAAACACTGACGACTCCTGAAGCATGAAATGCCTTATAACATGTGCCTGTGCTGCCAATAAGTCCAGATGAAATTCATCACGCAGTATTGTTTTTCCAGAATCACTCTACAGCGTGTAGCAATGCACAAGGTCCATATTCTGAGCAAATGGTATGACAGCCGTGATAATACATACACGAACCGTAACTGAATTAGCGTGCTTGCTCACATTTGGTCCATTAGCGCAGAAGTTTTGGAACCTCTTCTCCTGATGACGGGTCAGGGGTATATTTTACACTATTTGATCAAATTCCGTTCATATTATGTCGTTTAAGTTCTCTTAGAAGCCTCTTCCAAATGCCACAAAAGAAAGTATATAGTTATATTAGAAAAAAAAGTCCACGTCGTAACCCGGTGATTATCAGCGCTAAAAATTACTTGCCTACGTCGCAAATATATGTGAAGTAGAAACGGTTTTAGCAAATTTCTCGAAAGTACTTGACCGCTCTACTTCAAATTTTTGCATGACAGACTGATAAACATTCAGACAGACGTAGTCTGTATACATTTCTTTCAAACGATAATGTACAGGTCTTCTGTTAAGACTGTGCTGCGAAAATCTGGTGTTTGATTTTCTTCCTCGCGTTCAGTTTTAACCAAGATAGCAGGGTATGTAAACCATTACGCAAAATGTTTCTCCCTTATTTATTCTTTATAAACTCTGTACAGAACAACGATGTGATGTTTAGTTTTCTTCCTCGCCGTCGGTTTTACAGAAAACAGGAAAATTTAACTTACGACTTATCGGCATACGATATGGAAGCAGAAGAGTCTGAAAGTTAGTAATCCTACCCCTTCACATTCTAAAACTCTGCGAAATATTGTCATCGAAGCTACTATCTTCACAGATCGAGGAGCTGAAGAGGCTTCTCTCTTAACCCGCTCACCAACGACGCTAACTGATTTACCAATTCATTTTAAGGGACTGCATTTCCCAGTCAAGGTTTCGTTTGTACCAACAATAAACCAGGGTCAAGGTCAGAGAAAGGGGACAAGGCGAGTTGGACACAGAGGGGGAGGAAATCGTCACAGAGAGGGGAAAGGAGAAGATGTGCAGAGAGCTGGAGAGGAGCATGGAGAGAAAGAGAGAGAGAGGAGTTGAAGGAGATGGACAGAGTTAAGGGGAACGAATTGATGCACAGAGACCGGAGGATGGAGAGGGAGATGGATAAGGAGAGGGAGATGGAGAGGGCGAGTTGGACAGACAGAGGTGGTTTGAGTTTAGGATGTATATCTAATTCTCATACAGATTTAATAATTGCAAAGCATTACTTGGTTCGCTACTAGATTAGATCCTCAGGTCACACTATTGGTGAGTTGCTACCGTAAAAGTGGGCAACTTTGTGACTCAGGTATTACTTTGTAACAACAGGACGCTGTAGCGTTTTATTGTTTTACACAGTAACACTGGTCAACGTCCCAACATTCAGTTTATTGTTCTGATTCAGTGTATTCTTGCGTACTGCTGTCATTAGTGATGAAGGCTACAGATACATACATTTACTTGAGATGATCACAACGCCATTCTGTTTGCAGATGAAAAAAAAACGTTAATTAATTGAGACCCTCAGCTGCCGACAGGTGTTGTTGATATACCTCGATGGGGACAGCTGAGAATGTGTGCCCCGACCGGGATTCGAACCCGGGATCTCGTGCTTACATGACAGACGCTCTATCCATCTTTTATTTACTTATTTTGCATTTTGTTCGTTTTTGATCGTTATGCTTGGTCGTTGCGGATGTCACATGACATCTAATTAAGTTCGTTTGTTGATCCTTGGACTCATTTTTTTTATTACAGAAGCCAAACAGCTCTCTGACCGAACACGCTGAGCTTCCATGCCGGCAGTCCATCTGAGCCACCGAGGACACAGTAAATAGCGGGACTGCAGGGACTTCCTTGCACGCTTCCCGTGAGACCCACATTCCAAACTGTCCACAATCTACATACGTAATGTACCTAATAGATAGTTGTCCATCCACTTACTACTCGCGCACAGTGAGATGAAGATTCCTGTAAGAGATCGGGCAACCTGTGGGCATTCGCACAGACAAAAGTCAATGGCTGGGTAGCCTTTAACTAATGAGGATAATAACTGTTCTCGGAAGAACAGATACCATTGATGACCATGCAGCTTCTCTAGAATAAATGATAATTAATTGAAACCGTCAGCTGCCGACAGGTGTTGCCCGAACCCTTACGGGAATCGTCACCTTAGTGTGTGCGAGTAATGAATGGATGGGCAAATGTCTATTAGGTACATTACGTATGTAGATTGTAGACTGTTGGGAATGTGGGTCTTGTGGTGTCACCGCCAGACACCACACTTGCTAGGTGGTAGCCTTTAAATCGGCCGCGGTCCGGTAGTATACGTCGGACCCGCGTGTCGCCACTATCAGTGGTTGCAGACCGAGCGCCGCCACACGGCAGGTTTAGGGAGACTTCCTAGCACTCGCCCCAGCTGTACAACCGACTTTGCTAGCGATGGTTCACTGACAAAATACGCTCTCATTTGCCGAGACGATAGTTTAGCATAGCCTTCAGCTACGTCATTTGCTACGACCTAGCAACGCGCCATATTCAGTTACTATTGATATTGTGAATCATCTAACGTCAAAACCGACGTTCGTCATTAATGGATTAAAGTGAAGTATTCCACCAGTTATGTCCGTTTTTCGATTTTCTAATTTCCTTGTCATGTTCCAGACCTCACGCCAGCCTGCGTGAGCTAAAACGCGTGCCTTTCGGCCTCCTCTAGTAACACGGTGTTGGCTCTCCTGCCAACCACAACAGGTCTCATGGGAAGCGTGGGAGGGATAAGGCCTTCAGACACAATATTTCCTGTGTCCTCGGTGGCTCAGATGGATAGAGTATTCGCCATGTAACCAGGAGATCCGGGGTTCGAGTCCCGGTCGGGGAATAGATTTTTAGCTGTCCCCGTCGAGGTATATCAACAACATCTCTCGACAGCTGAGGGTTTCAATTAATTATCATTTGCTCTAGAGAAGTTGCACGATCATCAGTGGTATCTGTTCTTTCTAGAACAGTTTCTATCTTCTTATAGAAACGTGTTTGTAGATTTCTTGCAAAATTTCCGCTACTGCTGATAAATTTGAAGAGATGACTAACTGAACGTATGTTGATGTTCAGACCATTCAGTATAAGAGTTACATTTAACAAATATTTTATTCAGTGACTGGAAAGAGAAAAAAGTTATTTCCGGCAATTAGAGGTGTAGCTTCGTGTCAGCACACTTACCTGCAGAAACAACTATGACAATTCATATTGTAGAAAATAAGTCTCATTAATGAAATTAGGGACATTTGTATATGGTCTAGTAAGCAAGACAAATTTTTATTTTGCGTTATAATTTCTAAAATAACATACAGCTGCTTAGCATACCTTATTAGATGCGTCATGACGTTGTTTTTCTCATACCACTCAATTTATAAGTGAACATCTAGCAGTCTGAATTATCTAAATTGCTTAGAGGCTAATGTCTTGAACGTAAATGTCATGGCTTGCTTTTTTTCACATGGTTGCAAAGAACAGATATGTAAATATTTGTGTAAAAGTTTTAATTCCCTTGCTTACTGCAGTTTTGTTTGTTTTTGTCCTTTTTTGATTCAGTGACGACCGGCCTGTAATTAATTTCGTTTAAGAAAAGTAGAAAAATAAATCTCCACAAATTGGCAAACTTAGCACGAAACATTTTTGTGAATTGCTAAAACAAAACTCATAGTATTGAGCAAATTTATAACGAAGTTATAAAGGAGGAGTGGGTCAAACCATCTTTTTAACAAATTAGTTTAACTTTACTTGCCCTGTCTCAGACGTCATGTGACAATGTTGTTCTGGGCTGGGAGGTGTAGCACCACTACCAGGTTAAGAGTGAAATGTGTGAGAAGGTGATGTGCAACACTGCATTAGCCAACGATGGGCACTGAGCGCGGCTCCTCGGCATTTGAATAAAGACAACAAGCATGTGAAATTACTGCGAGGCGACCTAACCTCACTCGCAAATGCACGGCGCATGCTAGCCCATGTCTCTGTCAACACTGTTTCGGTGGTACTCCCAACTACGTGACCAGAAGCGGCACATTTGACACAAGTCAGCTACTATAACCATTGATTTCTTAGCAGATTCATTTGCAGTCTAGCAGTACCACCAGGATGCAGGTCTACGCCAGACGACGAGACGACATGGAGCCACCAGCCACAGCTACGGAACTGCATGTCAGCTTCAGCAACTGACAGAGTTCTGCCGGAAGGCAGGAGGCAGCAGCAGCCACTTTCCACCCCTTGCCGTTACCCTTGGCATTTTGGGAGCAGTCATTCACTGAAAGGGGGGCTACCTCTGCAAGAGTCCACTGTGTACCGTTGGTATCGGTGCTGTGTCTCGCGCAACGTAGCTGCGTGCCCGGCGCCGAGTTCAGACATCATGAAAGGTAGAGCAGCAGCACGTATATTGTACCCAGTTCGACGGATTCTAGCCCATAACTGACCCACTACCAGCACAATCGTGTTGGACTGGTGGCTGATCACCTACCCATTACGTTGTGGAACCAGTGTATAAGTTTGAAATAAAGTGTCAATTTTTACAGCCTCTTTTTCCTGGGCCCCATCAGCTTGCCGTCCAGTCTCACCCCTCAGCTACTTAGCTTCCTGACAACGTAGTCCCTACACCAGCCCTGTGTGTCGGCCTCAAAGTGGTGTGAGAAGTATTGGCATCACCTTCAGTGGGTATCAGAGGATGCATTGTCCACCCTGCAAGACGTCTCGGCCACTATCTGCTGTATAAATATGGAGGGGTGATAGGTGAAACTGTTTTTTGGTCTTTATCTGTGTGAGAGGCATGGGATCTAAGAGGGAGTGTCAGCGTATCTTGAGAGCTACTTTGTTTGGATTAGAAGTACCGGCTGATGTGTATGAGTTTTATGGGAACAATAAAGAGGAGTATCTAGTACCCATGGTCTGTTTGCAGTGTAATATGCCTGGGCATTACACACCGTATTCTGATGTTTTACTTGTTTCGTGTCTCACTGTTTTGGTCATGTTGCGAAGCGCTGTAGAGAATCTGGATGGTAAGGTGCAACGTGAAATTATTTTCTTTTTGTCATTTGGTAATTATGGTGTTTTTGTATTGTGTCTCAATGACAGATAAATCTGTTGCTATGGCAGAGACAGAGACGCAGCTGAGGCGTTAATTAATGAGGTAGTGCATCGGAAGACATAAAATACGCTCTTGATTAATTAGCTTGCAGCTAGAGATGAAGAGTAAACGTTACTAGGGGGACTGAGTATTGTAATAGGCCCAGCTACCACTAACCCACTCGGCCTATTTTCTGGACGTTTGTCTGAGGATGCGATGCCGTTCGCAGAGACGCTGCAAGTGTTGGGGGTTGCTCCGATAACCTTTTATTGCAGTTAGCAACGTTAAATTTAACAGGAGAGGCAAAAACCTTTCTGAAATCAGGGAAGCTTTGAACATGGTGGAGACGTTGAAACCAGAGTTTCTGCAGAGGTACAGGAAGCAGCGCAAAATTATTTTGAGAGCAGCTGAGGGTTGTTACGAATAGGCAAAGGGTAGCCATGGAAGATCTTGTTGATGGAATAATGAAAACAGGCCGGCCGCGGTGGTCTAGCGGTTCTAGGCGCGCAGTCCGGAACCGCGCGACTGCTACGGTCACAGGTTCGAATCCTGCCTCGGGCATGGATGTATGTGATGTCCTTAGGTTAGTTAGGTTTAAGTAGTTCTAAGTTCTAGGGGACTGATGACCTCAGAAGTTAAGTCCCATAGTGCTCAGAGCCCATGAAAACAGATGTACTAACGTATGAACTGACTCAGAGTAATAAGGCAAATGAAGAGGGCATTCGATGGTTTACTAAGGGGTTTGCCACTGGATATGTCAAGGAGTGTGTGCACAGAGGCGCCTAAGGATCTCCATTTCACTGGAGATTAGCGATGGAGAATGTATTCTCTTAAAATCTGAAGCGTCCCAATTGTGGGCATACGGCGTGTGCAGCAGTAGTGCTACGGGCCTTAGTGGAGTGGGAGTGGTATGGTTCATTAACGCCTGCCGCTGTGGCCGAGCAGTTCTAGGCGCTTCACTCCGGGACCGCGCTGCTGCTACGGTCGCAGGTTCGAATCCTGCCTCTCGGGCATGGATGTATGTATTGTCCTTAGGTTAGTTAGGTTTGAGTAGTTCTAAGCCTAGGGGTTTGAAGGGAACCCGAAGTCGACCAGATTGTGTTCCCGTTAAAATTAGAATCAACAGGTACGTATGCAACGGCAGAATGTGCAATAGTGAGAATTCTTAAGGGAAGTAACTGTAAGTTTTTTATTAGACCCTGGAGCGCTTGCGTCGGTAGCCAGTAAGGAACTAATGGGTCTTAGGTGATGGAACCCGCCAATATCTAGATTTGTATAGGTATGGGGAACGTGATATCAGGTCATTGGCGTCGGTGGAAGTAGACTTTTGGTGGAGGCAATCAGATGTAAGAAGTGTGTGCCTCGTGTATGCGAGTGCTACAACACGACCCCGGGATTAGACTTTCCTTCCGAATCATGCCGTAATTGACCTCCAGAAATGTGTGATTGAACTTAGTGCAAAGATATCCCAGCTCAAGGACACCGTCACCAATGTAGATCTGTCACAAGATGCGTCCATTGTACGTTGTAGTGGGCAAACCACTGAAGCCTCAAAAGTGTCTAGTTTACTTGGACGATATAACTGTTTCTGAAGTGACATGGAAGAACATAGATAACATTTAAGAGAAAAATTTAAGAGCTTCCACGCTGTACATGTGAGATTGTATGCGGAAAAGTGTCGTTTTGCATTGGAGTGAGTTAGTTACGTAGGGCACATGTATAGCAAAGATGGAGTGAGAACAGAGCCATGACTGGTACAGACAGTGTGAGATTTTCCAGTGCCGAAAGTGGGTAGAGAACTATATTCGTTGGTAGAGCTCTCGAAGGATTACAGGAGGTTCATAAGGAGTTCACTGATATAACACGACCAGTCATGTAACTACTGAGGAAGGCCGCAAAATTTGTGTGGACAGAAGAATGCCAGGAGATGTTCAAAGAACTGGAGAGAGTTTTTATGTTGAGTCCAGTTTTGGTATTCCCGGATTTCCAGAGGAAGTTTATTTTGTCCTGCAACGCATCTAATCATGTTCTCGGGTGTGTTCTGAGCAGGGAGATCAATGGTGAGAAACACCCTATCGCACTCGAGTCGAGACAACTTAATAGGGTTGCGAGAAACTATTTGATCATGAAGACAGAAATGCTTGTCTTCATAAGTAGAATGAGATATTTTCAATGTTACTTACTGCTTCCCTCACTAAGTCCACCCACTGGACATAGTGTCACAGTGTAGCAGACACAGCTGTCCACTCCAGTAACCATAATCCTACTAGGAGGAAGCGAGTGGCACCCCGGGCACAGCAGCCCCCTTCTGACAAAGCAGTGGGTGTGTCTCTTGCCGATCACGTTGCCCAGTTGGGATCAGGTCATTCAGGGAAGGACGACTACCTCTGCAAGACTGTAATAGCACGTCGATGCTGTAGCTCGCGCAACATAGTCCTAGGCCCGGCACCGAGTGCAGATATCAGCAAAGCACATTGGCAGCACCTGTTGCAGCCAGCTGGGAAGACGCTAGCTGCTGACTGACCGACTACTGGCCCACTCCTGCGGGGCAGGTGCGTGATAGCCTCCCCACCAAGCTGCGAAACCAGTGTATAAGTTGGAAATAAAGTGATAATTTTGACAGCTGCTTCTTCTGGAGCCTCATTGAACTTCCGTCCAGTCTCACCCCTTGGTCACCCAGCCCCCTGAGAATAAAGCCGCTCCACGCCACCGCCAGTGTCAGCTGCAGACGTAACATCATGCAAATTAGTATTCCATACTCTGAACGAATCAGTGCGCATAAAAAATTTTTGTTATCAGAATTAAAGGATAAGAGAGAAAATTTCAAATACGAGGTGTGATCAAAAGTAACAGGATGTTTTTAATTTTTCAGGATTTATACATTCGATTTTGAAATTCTTTTTATCTTATTGGTACACATGATCCTGATGTAGGTATTTTCAGCTGTTTTGAATTTTTAATTTGTTGTTGGCAATCGAACAGGTTGTGTGTATTTACGAGTGCTCGGCGAATATTTATTTTCGAAGCAGATGAATCAAATAATTTGTGGTAAACGTTGCTTGAGAAAATGAATAAATTGCAGCACCGCATTCAAAATGTTGACTGTGGCTTTTCATGAGTCTACGAGTAGTATAAACGTTTCAAAGAGGGTCGAGAATGTCCTGGATGTCCTGGTTCGTCACTTACTGACGACAATGTGGATTAAGTAAAGAACATCGCTCTGGAAATTCGCCGAAACACCATCGGAGAGGTCGCTGATGATGACGGCATATCTTTTGCCTCGCGGAAAGCAATTTTTTCGGATGTTTTGGGCATGAAACATGTAGCAGCAAAATTTGTTCCGGAATTCTTCTTTTTAGTCCAAAGACGACATCATGCAGACATCGCTCGGCGGTGAATGAAGTCGACAGTTATCCAGAACTTCTAAAGAAGGTTATAATAGGTGACGGGAACACGGGTATGTCGTCGAAACCAAGACCAATTCGATTCAATGGAAACTGGCTGAAGAGAGAACATCGGAAAAAATTCGCTAAGTTCTCACTGTTTTCTTCGATTACTGTGGGATAGTGCATCATGAGTTACTGCCTTATGGTCGGACAGTCTGTAAGCAATACTACCTGGAAGTTATGCATCATTTGCTTGAAGGAATCCGAAGAAAACGACCCGAATTGTGCCAAAATCGCTCGTGGAAACTGCATCACGATAAAGCTCCCTGTCACATCTCAATATCTGTTCGGAATTTTTTGCAAAAAAAAAAAAAAAACAATTTTTTATGTTGCCTCAGCCATCGTATTCGCCATGCCACCCTGCGACTTCTTTCTACTCCCCCCCCCCCCCCCCCAAGGCTAAAGAAAACCATGAAAGGACGTCATTTTGCCAGCAACGATGAGATAAAAACATATTCGCCTAGGAGCTGAACACCATAACGACAAGTGAGGTCCAGAAGTGCTTCCAGAATTGGAAAAAGCGTTTGCACAAGTGTATTATATCTGAAGGTCTGCCTTTGAAGTTGATGTTCATGAATAAATAAAGGTTCTTTAAGAAAAACAAAAATTCTCGCAGTTTTGACCACACTTCGTACGTGGAAATTAAATGTTGCAGTAAATGTTTATATGAGTTTATGTTACAAAAAGTGCTAAGAGTGCCAGAAAGTTGCCCACTTTCACTGTATGTATGAAGTATTCAAGACATCTGACGACATGGTACTGATTCGAAATCGCCAATGATACCACAAACTCCAAGAAAGCGTATAGCAGTGAAGCAGCTCCTCATTAATATTGAGTAAGGCACTAAGTGCTGTAACGCAAATACACTTCTCCTCACTTTCCTATCCTCTAATCTACTCGACACTGGGCTCGAATTCGGGAGGACGACGGTTCAATCCAGTCTCCGGCCATCCTGATTTAGGTTTTCCGTGATTTCCCTAAATCGCTTCAGGCAAATGCCGGGATGGTTACTTTCAAAGGGCACGGCCGATTTCCTTCCCCATCCTTCCCTCACCCGAGCTTGTGCTCCGTCTCTAATGACCTCGGTGTCGATGGGACGTTAAAAACTAATCTCCTCCTCCTCCTCTAATCCACTCGCTCCTCTCTCCCCCCCCCCCCTCCCCCTTCCAACTCAGTCCTTCTCCAGAATAAGTATTCGCTGTGATATTCACATCAACACAGTGTGCGATTTGCAGGGGGGGATGGGGGGCATTTCTCCCCCTCTGCATCAGACCATCCCCTTCTCTGGTTTTAGTTTATGCATCCCAACCTGGGATGTTTATTTCCCAAGCACTGGAGTAAAACTTTACATAGAATTTAAATTTGTGGAGCCGAACACTGGAAGTTTACTATTAATATGTTTGCTTATTAAATTTGAAAAAGTTATATGTAGTAGTTAAGCATTTCAAAACATCTAGAACTATATGACAAGACGACGCACGCCACATTTCCGTAGCATGCCACAATGTTGCAAGACGTCGCCCCAGCGAAACGAGGCTTTAGAGCCAGGTCTGTATTGTACGGTGGATGTGATGTGTTACGTACGAACTAAAACCTGCAATGAGATCCAAAGGTCGTGGAAAACTTCAACAAGATAACGCTCGCCCACATTCTCCCAAACGGACAGCCGACGCAATACAGGAGTTGAGATTCGAGGTTCTGGAACATCCACTATACAGTTCAGACCTGGCTCCAAGCGATTTTCACATGTTTGGACCCTTAACGGAAGCACTACAGGGAAGAAGATTTGAAAGTGATGAAGACGTCATGTGGTGCAAAATTGGTTACAGATGCCACCGATAAACGTGTTTTCTGATGAAATAAAAAAAACTCGTAAAACGTCGGGAAAACTGCATTGAAGTCCAGGGAGGTTACGTAGAAAAATAACGCATGTTTCAGTTTTCTATCATCAGAATAAGTACAGCTTTTCACAAATGTGCCTTTACTTTTTGAATTCCCCTCGTATACATGTATGTAGATGATTTTGTAAATAAGCTTTAACTATAATGTACTTTTAAAGATGTAACAAGGGATGGCTTTTCTGATAGTGCACACGCGTGAATAGTGAGTTTCGGCATTAACATCTATTTACAAATAACTGTTTCACCATGGGTAACGCCACGGTCCAAGCTAGTAACATATACAATTATACTAACCCCCTAAGACATACCCCCCCCCCCCCCCCCCCCCACTGATAAAAGCACAAATCGCACACTGCGTCAACACAGTCAGTGTAAGAATCATGTTTCTTAGTTAGAAGTAAAGATAGTAGTCGTAAATTTGTTTCACTAGCTTAGTATCAGAAACTGATGAGGTTTCACCAAATTAATTTCTGTCACAAGCAATTATTCGTTATTTATTGTTTGGGTGGTAGAATACCATATTTTACTCACCTCTGGCAGTAAAAATCAGATAATCTCACGACGCTTACCTGAAACATAAAAACGAAGAACATTTTAATGCGCAGTATTTTCACCATATTCTAATAGTAGTTTATGTAATAAACTATCAGTTATGAGGATACATAATCTAAAAAGACGGAGAGAAATGGAATAGCAATATTCGCTTTCTATGGATATAGTCAGAAATGAAAAATGGTTCAAATGGCTCTGAGCACTATGGGACCTAACTTCTAAGGTCATCAGTGCCCTAGAACATAGAGCTACTTAAACCTAACTAACCTAAGGACATCACACACATCCACGCCCGAGGCAGGATTCGAACCTACGACCGTAGCGGTCGCGTGGTTCCAAACTGTAGCGCCTAGAACCACTCGGACACCCCGGCCGGCTAGTCAGAAATGTTTTCAGGGAAAACACTTAGCCAGATACACTGTGTGGTATTTTTCATCAAATGGAAACAAAATTTTTCAGACCGCAACACCTTGGTTCCAAAGCTGAAATTCTCCTTTTGTTACGCAAAACTCTTCCAGTTTCCTTCTGAGAGTTCACTAGAATTCATCTCGTTCCTTTGGCACTTATAGAAAATGAAATATGGTTGTTTGGTGTCCGCCTAGATACATCCTCACCACGAAAGACACCCAACAAAACTTTAATGTGACCAATCTAAACAGGCCTTGGCACTCACGTTCTCATGTTGTAGCTTGTACAGTGAATAACAACAATGAATAATTATTCAGTAAATTTCTTAAAAAGCGACTAATTATTATTGGAAAGCAAACGAGATTTATTTGTTGCAAACTGTACGAAAACACACACACACACACACACACACACACACAACACACATGCATAGCATAAAGAAAAGTTCGGTTCGGCCAGGTGCGAACAGGACTCGCGCTCTGAGGGTCCCTTACAAACACAAAAATGTATATAGACTGTTCATCCATCCCGGAAATCTAGAATCTCGACGATTTTTGTCTGTTATCGACATTGATATTGGCAAGAAATGAGTCCCGGGAGTTCCTACAATCTCTAGAATGTTTTAGTTTTAAGCTCAAAGTTGGAGAAAAAATTACAAAACAAATACATTTGTGTGACATAATTACAAATTACCAGTTTTCTGATTTATTTTCCTTTATTTCTATGGCGAAATCTTTCTTCTTGCCAAATTTCTTGACACTAGGTCAACGGAAAACAGCCCTAGGTTATGACGACTGAGTTCGCCGTATCCTTTGATTGCATTGACTTAATAGCTTAAGTGTTTTATACCGCCAAGGGACTATAGCCTAGACCTTAGCATGTTATGTAAATTTGAAATTGATACGTCTACCAGTTCCTGTGTAAAACGACTCTTATCAGAGGAACGGAGAGACAAACAGAACTGTTTTCGTCTGAGATGGTTACCAAATAACAATTTTCGGATTTTTTCCTTTAATTCTTATGTGAAACGTTGTTTACTTCCAAAATCTATGATTCTAGGCCAGAAGAAAGTACCCAGAGGTTCTGACGAACGAGTTCGCGAGTATCAAAATACGTCACGTAAATGGCCGCATCTTTTAACTGCATTCACGAAGAAGCTTAGAGTTTTTAGTACGTTGCATAACTTGATACGTCTACTCGTTTCTGAGAAAAATGGTTTTAAACAGTCGGAAAGACGGACACACAGACGGGCAACAAGTGATCCTACACAGGCTCCGTTTTTACCAACTGAGGTGCTGACACCCGGAAAATAACATAGTGATGAAAGATGAATAGATCCAAAGTGTCAATAAATGAAATTTGAATAAAGCTGTAGGAGAATAATCTACAAAAGGTAAGAAAGGAAAGACTGAAAACACAAAGGAAAAAAATGTTTGAAATTAAACATTGTGCACAGTCAGTTGCCAAGTATATCCCTTCACTAGGCCTAACTACCAAAATCCTTAAGAAAACGCGTAACCACTGTCGCAGCGACTGTGCGTTGAGACTATCTCACATAACACCACAGCTCAATCCGCAATCACTGGCAGTTTGTTAAATGACTAGTACAATATGTAAGATTTTGCTTGAAACTACGGAAGTTTCTTGAGAGTACTACGTACGATTTACCTAAAATTGAATATACAGTCTTGAGAGGAAAATGTGCTAAATATCGCACAATGGTGTAACATAAATGTAAACATACAACTTTTGCTCTACGGCAGGCAGGTATACCCAGTCATAATACACTCCCGGAAATGGAAAAAAGAACACATTGACACCGGTGTGTCAGACCCACCATACTTGCTCCGGACACTGCGAGAGGGCTGTACAAGCAGTGATCACACGCACGGCACAGCGGACACACCAGGAACCGCGGTGTTGGCCGTCGAATGGCGCTAGCTGCGCAGCATTTGTGCACCGCCGCCGTCAGTGTCAGCCAGTTTGCCGGGGCATACGGAGCTCCATCGCAGTCTTTAACACTGGTAGGATGCCGCGACAGCGTGGACGTGAACCGTATGTGCAGTTGACGGACTTTGGTTCAAATGGCTCTGAGCACTATGGGACTCAACTTCTGAGCTCATTAGTCCCCTGGAACTTAGAACTAGTTAAACCTAACTAACCTAAGGACATCACAAACATCCATGCCCGAGGCAGGATTCGAACCCGCGACCGTAGCGGTCTTGCGGTTCCAGACTGCAGCGCCTTTAACCGCACGGCCACTTCGGCCGGCTTGACGGACTTTGAGCGAGGGCGTATAGTGGGCAGGCATGCGGGAGGCCGGGTGGACGTACCGCCGAATTGCTCAACACGTGGGGCGTGAGGTCTCCACAGTACATCGATGTTGTCGCCAGTGGTCGGCGGAAGGTGCACGTGCCCGTCGACCTGGGACCGGACCGCAGCGACGCACGGATGCACGCCAAGACCGTAGGATCCTACGCAGTGCCGTAGGGGACCGCACCGCCACTTCCCAGCACATTAGGGACACTGTTGCTCCTGGGGTATCAGCGAGGACCATTCGCAACCGTCTCCATGAAGCTGGGCTACGGTCCCGCACACCGTTAGGCCGTCTTCCGCTCACGCCCCAACATCGTGCAGCCCGCCTCCAGTGGTGTCGCGACAGGCGTGAATGGAGGGACGAATGGAGACGTGTCGTCTTCAGCGATGAGAGTCGCTTCTGCCTTGGTGCCAATGATGGTCGTATGCGTGTTTGGCGCCGTGCAGGTGAGCGCCACAATCAGGACTGCATACGACCGAGGCACACAGGGCCAACACCCGGCATCATGGTGTGGGGAGCGATCTCCTACACTGGCCGTACACCACTGGTGATCGTCGAGGGGACACTGAATAGTGCACGGTACATCCAAACCGCCATCGAACCCATCGTTCTACCATTCCTAGACCGGCAAGGGAACTTGCTGTTCCAACAGGACAATGCACGTCCGCACGTATCCCGTGCCACCCAACGTGCTCTAGAAGGTGTAAGTCAACTATCCTGGCCAGCAAGATCTCCGGATCTGTCCCCCATTGAGCATGTTTGGGACTGGATGAAGCGTCGTCTCACGCGGTCTGCACGTCCAGCACGAACGCTGGTCCAACGGAGGCGCCATGTGGAAATGGCATGGCAAGCCGTTCCACAGGACTACATCCAGCATCTCTACGATCGTCTCCATGGGAGAATGGCAGCCTGCATTGTTGCGAAAGGTGGATATACACTGTACTAGTGCCGACATTGTGCATGCTCTGTTGCCTGTGTCTATGTGCCTGTGGTTCTGTCAGTGTGATCATGTGATGTATCTGACCCCAGGAATGTGTCAATAAAGTTTCCCCTTCCTGGGACAATGAATTCACGGTGTTCTTATTTCTATTTCCAGGAGTGTAGTTGTCAAAACCTACATCTTGTGCCTTACGAGAATCGCGTGCGACTTGGGTTAAAGTCCGCCAAAGGAAAATGGTTTGTTGGTTGATTTGGGGAAATGGACCAAACAGCAAGGTCATAGGTCCGATCGGATTAGGGAAGGTTAGGTTAGGGAAGGATGGGGGAAAAAGTCGGCTGTCCCCTTTCACATGAACCATACCGGCATTTGCCTGAGGCGACTAAACGAAAATGTACAAACTGAGCAAACAGGACTTTTTGTGTGTGTGTGTGTGTGTGTGTGTGTGTGAGAGAGAGAGAGAGAGAGAGAGAGAGAGACAGAGAGAGAGAGAGAGAGAGAGAGCGAGAGAGAGAAAGAGAGAGAGAGAGAGAGAGAGCATGCGCTTGTGAGTGACAGAGAGAGAGAAACAAAGTAGTGCAGTTTGTTCACCAGTAAGGATAACATAGGTAACATTGATACTTAGTCGCCTTAAATCCATTTCTGGAAGTTCGTGGAAAATCATTGCATACTCTAAAAAGAGTGTAGGTCGAACTGGAAAATGCGCTACAACATGACTCCACATTTGTGAAACTGCTTTATACTTGTGAAAGAAATATCAAGAAATCTGGTACGTTAATAAAACTTAACAGTCGTAGCAGTGCAATATAATACGACACAGCCGTGTGGGAGCTCAGATTTGCTTCACTTGAACTATTATTTCTGTATTTATTTTGTTTTACGAATACAGGATCTAGATAAAAGAAAATAAAGACTTATAATCTTTTAATTGGATATTGTTATATAACAGAGGCTCCACATTCTTTAACATGGTATAATTACTTACAATAATGTAACGAATTTTGTATAAAATAAGAAATTTAGTTCGTCGTTACATTGAAAACAAAGTTATGAAATATTGTCACGTTAGCTCGATGCATGATGGAGCACATGATCTGTGTGTCAGTAATATTACGAACAATACATTTTATAGAATATTGTACTGGAGCTAACTTGCAATCATTATGATAGAATTTTAATTTCTGTATGTAACTAAATTTAAATACTTAGTTTTAATATTTCATGACACTAAATAACAATTTAATTTTTGTCTCGTAATGATGTGTTATAAGAAAGATATCTTGTTAACAGATCATTTAACGTAAAGGCACAGTGACTTCCTGCTGGAGGTTTGCCTGAAACATTTAGCCGCTCAAAGTGGTGTTTCGCAGTGTCGGCGCATTCCGCTCTGTGTACAGCCCACGCTCCCAAATCGAAGTCCCCGATTCATTTCGTTAGGCAATCACACCCAGTTTGGACAGAGAGTTTGGAGAGTAAATAGAACGCAGAACTACGCCCGAGCGCTTATTCACTCTCGACGACGAAGAAATACGCAGTGGTTGGAGAACGACTCTAGGACACGCAAGTTCGTAATTTCGCCAAGCGTAACAACTGCATTTACTCTTGAGAAAACTTAGTCTTGAGCACTTCTCTCACACTTTTACTGACTGCAAATGGATCGATTGAGCTTGCCTTGCTTCAGAACTTCGAATCTCACACAAAATATTTGTTACAAGAAACGTTCGGTAACCAACAAATTTTTATTTCTGAAAGCAGGTTGGTTTTATTCATTGTTCCAATTCACTATATTACTTCCCACTCTTTTTGCTACAAACTCCTATTTTTCAACATGATCTCCATTCAATATGACTGCCTTACACCACGTTGCCGGGAGGGCGTGTAAGCTCGTGTGGTACCACTCTACTGGTCGACATCGGAGCCGCCGTCTTGCTGCGTTAATAGCCTCTCCATCATTCATGTACTGAAAACAGAACACAGCATGTTATTCTCAATGGAGAGACGTCTACGGACGTTAAAGTAACCTCTTCCGTGCCACAGGGGAGTGTTATGGGACCATTGCTTTTCACAATATATATAAATGACCTAGTAGATAGTGTCGGAAGTTCCATGCGGCTTTTCGTGGTTGATGCTGCAGTATACAGAGAAGTTACAGCATTAGAAAATCGCAGCGAAATGCAGCAAGATCTACAGCGGATAGGCACTTGGTGCAGGGAGTGGAAACTGACCGTTGACATAGACGAATGTAATGTATTGGGAATACATAGAAAGAATGATCCTTTATTGTATGATTATACCATAGCGGAACAAACACTGGTTGCAGTTACTTCTGTAAAATATCTGGGAGTATGCGTACGGAACGATTTGAAGTGGAATGATCACATAAAATTAATTGTTGGTAAGGCGGGTGCCAGGTTGAGATTCATCGGGAGAGTCCTTAGAAAATGTAGTCCATCAATAAAGGAGGTGGCTTACAAAACACTCGTTCAACCTATACTTGAGTATTGCTCATCAGCGTGGGATCCGTACCAGGTCGAGTTGACAGAGGAGATAGAGAAGATCCAAAGAAGAGCGGCGCTTTTCGTCACGGGGTTATTTGGTAAGCGCGATAGCATTACGGAGATGTTTAGCAAACTCAAGTGGCAGACTCTGCAAGAGAGGCGCTCTGCATGGCGGTGTAGCTTGCTGTCAAGGTTCCGAGAGGATGCGTTTCTGGATGAGGTATCGAATATATTGCTTCCCTCTACTTATACCTCCCGGCGAGATCACGAATGTAAAATTAGAGAGATTCGAGCGCGCACGGAGGCTTTCCGGCACTCGTTCTTCCCGCGAACCATACGCGACTGGAACAGGAAATAAAGGTAATGACAGTGGCACGTAAAGTGCCCTCCGCCACACACCGTTGGATGGCTTGCGGAGTGTAAATGTAGATGTAGATGTAGATCCCGTGGACTGCATCCTTTCTTAGGTCAAACAGATGGAAGTTGGAGGGTGCGACGTTCGGGCTCTGGGATGGATGACGAAAAACAGTCCAAGGAAGTTTTGTGAGCTCGTCTCGGGTACGCCGACTTGAGTGAGGCTTTGCATTGTCATGGAGAAGGGGGAACTCTGCATTTTTGTGGCGACGAACACGCGGAAGTCTTTTCTTCAATTTCCTGAGGGTAGATCTGGTGTGTGCGGCCAGGTGGTACGCTCGAGATTGGGCAAGTTTGCGCGACATTGTTGTAATGATGACAGACGCCTCTCCCCAACGACTCACAATGATTTTGTTCACTTTCATGTCTCCGCAAAACAATCTGCAAGCAGAATCTACGATTTTCTGGTTTTCCGGGAAAAGAAATTGAACGACAGCTCTCTGTTTGGAACATACCATCGCTACAAACGCCATGTTGTGTACGGTGCTGCCACCTATCGGAAAATCATGAAACTATAGGGGCTGAAGTTGGAATATTTCACGATTTCCCACAGCAAACTTTGCATTTTTGTAACCAAAATTGGCCGAGAAGTAATGTGTTGCAGCGACCCTCATGCGTTTCCTATCTGTCGAAGCACTGTCTCCGTTCAACAGCGAGAAATAAAATCTTTTTCTTTGAAATAACAACAATATAATACATAGTGCAATACATCGTGCATGGGGTAAAAATGCTCTGATAGCTAACACAATCTATTTTAAGGAATTTAACTCCAGCATGTCGACGGCAGCGGTCTTCTTCGACGAGCAGAATGCTTATAATAAGATTTGGCAGGACAACCTTGTGTATAAGATGCTGACGCAAACGACCCTCCCTGACGTCTACGTTAAGGTTGTGGATGATTTCCTCCACTAGAGGACCTTCCTCGTTGCTCAGCAGGGTAAGCAATCCAGTGTACGCCACATGTCGATGGGTACACCCCTTAGGGCTCTGTGCTGTCCCCTCTTCTTTTCAATGTCTATGTCAATGACACGCCCGTCAACCGCCACTGCCATTTGGCGTAACACGCCGATGACACGGCGCTTCATACGACCGACCGCAATCCTGATCAACTCATTGCTCGCCTGCAAAGGCAGATGGACGCAACGGTTGTCTGGAGTCGCTCCAACAAGATTGCCCTCAATGCCGCCAAAACTACGGCAGTATATTTCACTAAACGGAACCCTATCCTCCGCCACATCATCTCCATGGGTGGGGGGGCTTCCGGGTCCCGTGGGCCCAAGATACCAAGTATCTCGGGGTCTTCCACCGCCACACAGAATACGTCACCCATAAAGGGTTAAAGTTGACAAATGTCTTGTACCTGCTCCTCTACAGCCGAGTGCTGAATTTAGATACCAAGCTCAGCTATGTCACTCCGTTGTACTAGCCTCACTAAGATATGGTTCCGCTGCGTGGGCCACGATTAGTAAGTCCCAGGTGCTCCAGCGCCTACAGAGTAAAGTTCTCCGCTGGAGTCTTCACGCCCCTCCGCTCACCAGGATTGTCACTCTGCATGAGGAGACAAATACGGCCCTTCTCAAGACGACCGTTCGCCGCAAGGCTAGACAACTATAAAGTGGAAACCCTCCAAGAGACGGTCGCTGGACTATAACCCATCAGCACCATAGTGTCACGGTGCTGGCACCGACACCCCATTCCGCTCACCATCCTGGAGGACTTGGATTCGGGCTGTGACTGACGATATGCCCAATATTACCAGGTTTTTATGTCCGTTTCGTACAATAACTAGGAGTTACCTGTTTACGTCCAGCCACTTTTTTCCTTCACCGTAGGGTTGGCGCATTACTGCACCCCTTCTCTATATTTCCATCGTCGAAGGGTGGCATGGACCTTAAAGTTCCACCGCCACACCTTCAAAGTGCTATTCTCGGCTGTTGTTCAGCCGTTGCTTTGAGACTCCTCTCACTTGTCCACCGAGACAGTTGGATCGAATCTGAACCAGTGACGCTGTGTACTAGTAAACAGCCACACAGACAAAAAAAATCAAGCAATTGTTCTGCACACAATATTAAGAAAAAACATCGGCCATTTGATGTCTACTGACGTATAAACGGCTGATATAGACTTTCCTCCCCCCTGTGGTCTTCAGCGGTAGGCATACAAGCTGTTCCTGCTTTCTTTTTTGCCATCATCTACCTACCTCCAGTTATAACGAGTTCCTGAACTTTTCTTATCTCTGGAAATTAAGAAATTCAGCAAAGTATTATGTCTATAGACCAATAGTATACAAGATCCATTAATATGGATATCGTTATAGTGATAACTGCGTTTTCCACTGTAGCAGTAGTGATAACTGCGTTTTCCACTGTAACAGAAAGTTCCCTGCTGTGTGGGGATAACTCAATAACAGTGTAAAATTATATTTTTATGCAACATTTTAGTGTTCGTAACTGTTTTAATACAAATAGCACGTATATTTAGGAGGCGTAGCAGAAAGAGAGTGTTCCATGTATCGTAAAAAGATTTTTATTTATAGTGCCTGCTTTGACTTTCGTATTGACGAGATGTCACATAGGCTGTGGTTCAATAAGACAATGACCGCCCAGCTGAGCACACTCTGGGACCATCGGTCAAGGAGGTTATAGCGATTTACTGTGATGTGTTTCCGTACGTATAATGTTTCGTACATCAGGTTGTCAAGACATTGGTTAGTGCTTCTTGCAATAATCCTTTGTGCGAGTTCACAAGCTTTTATTATGGTCGCTTCTCGGGCGCAATTTTAGTAACTGCTTGGGATTGTGTTACGATAAAATGAGTGGCGTGCTCGTAACATCCTGGAGAGGGAATTCCTGGTAAATTCAGGTTTCTGCGTACCACGTGGTGGCTAATGAGCCCCAGGTATTTTGTTTTATCAGGTAGTGATTACTGAGGCCAGAATCTGTGCGGATCTTACGAAATAAGAATGATCACTCATATGGCATTGTAATTTGTGATCGTTTGAGTCACCTTGGAGGTGTTTCTATCTTGTGTGCCCCGCTTCAGCAGCACGCGGCAACAGTTAAAGTCCTAACAGGTTCAGCAGTTGGTGCCAGTGCCGGTGACCCGTTACTGCCCCAGCAGAGAGATCGAAAACCATCGAAGCAGACAACCACAGGGCCATAGTGAGAGTGACAGCAGGAAAGAGTCTGGGGTGTGAAAGCGCAACCATTCAACCCAGTGCCGGGGCTGTGAGTTGTGAACATTATTCATTTTTCACCATACAGAGAAATCCTTCCTGCAAATTTTTATTATCGAATTACTCTATTGTGTGAGAAATCATCAGGGTAGCGCGATTAATGCCTTGATCGGGCCCTAGATGTTGAACGTAGCCAAATAATCTAAATCAAGTGCCCATTCTCAAGTCCGCAAACGATTTAACCCAACATTCTTCATATTAATTACTGTGATTTCATAGTTCCAAGAAACCTCACGTGCATGTACTTCCTTCTTTAGTAACTCACAAGTAACAATTCATTGTTTCGTTATTAAACTTATCTTACATTATTTCTAACTTTGAGACACACTTTTAGGCAAGACATTATTCAGCACAAAATTCTAAATAGATCTAAATTATAGTCACATTAATAGCAAAAGTTTGTTGGTAATACTTCTGTTATCAATGACAGTAAATGGTGTTTGTTTCCATTCCACTACATGTATCAGATTCCATGGCCTGGTACTCTGCTCCCTTATTCCCCTTGTGACTCAGGTGGGGCCTGGTCATAAAAATGCCTGGCAGAGCCACTATAAATACTTGCTGCTCAGACCAAGAAGTATCTACTGACACCAAGACGCACCACTTCATCCACCAGCTGCTCATCTAAAATGTGTTGCTGAACCAATGACTCTGAGGCTAAAGCCAGAGCTACCATCAAGGTCCAAGTACAGAATGACTTCGTCCAATCCTTGGGCGTTCCAAGGGGTCTTAGGTTCTGGAATTGTGTGGCAGTGAGCCACACACTTAACACACTGTCATGCAACTGGCTATCCAATGCAACGAGCCTGCTGGCTGCAGAACGAGAAAAACGACACGTGTGGTCCTTGTGGTACTTGTCACCGTACATGGTACTATGGGTTGATATGAGGCAGTTTATCCCCAAACGGCCATGCAACATATTTTATAGTGTAAGACGCACATACCAGTAGTCAATGTAACCAATTCTTAAACACTGCCTCGCAGCTGCAGATAATACTCAATACTGCCAATGACTGCTTAGCTAATTACCGTTCTTCTTTCCTTTTATTATGCTGAAGGGGCCTTTTATTTTCTGTAGACTTGAAAGGCCTTTCTTGCTGGCTCACACAAATGGCAGCTTACTTAAAAGAACCAAGAGGATCATAAAAGTGTTCAGAGCTGAAGGCTGTCCTCCTGAGCAGATGAGCAATGGAGGATTCACTACATCCAGGCTCATCACAGCAAGACCACTCGTGGCCAGTCAGATTGCTACAAAACTCTGTTGAGCAAGATGTCTAAAGAAATTCTTTTGGAAAGATAACATGTAAAGCCAGGTGTAGCTTACAGAAAGGGGGAACTTAGAGGCCAGCTGTATCTCTGCGTCATTCCACGAAAGAATATTCATTTATAATCAAAGTAATGGTGATTATGATTGGTTCACAATGATTATTTCTGTGGATAGCATGTTTCCCTACATAAACCTTCAGATGACAAGTGTTAAAAAACTGTCATGGAGTGGTAGAGATTTACTTTCTTCCCATATCAGATAGTAACTGATTGACCATGACAAAATATGTGAGATCAGGAGTTTGTTAAACTTATTTACAAACTTATTATTGGTCAGAAGTCACAAGGTCTGCTGCAATTGGCCGACGAGATTACTACACTGGCGCAAACAGTTAAGATTCTAATAATTAAGTCAGATCTGAAAAGACTTCCTGACAGGCGGTGGAAGGGAGTAGACTTGCCACAGGGAGATTGATGAGTACACACTTGCTGCTGAGGCCTCACACAGAGGGATGTCTCCGTATTAGAACTGTGGGTGAGCTGGACTCAGAATTTCAGGTCGTTACTGCTGCTGTCTTTCATATCCACGTCGTATAGAAGTGGTAAGAATGAACCAACAATGCAACGACCAGATGAAGGAAGATGAGATGGTAGTTTTTCGTCGGGGTTTGACTGCATAGTTTTAACGTTCAAAGCCAGCAGCTACTTGCTTCTATCATGCGCTTCGGCAATTCTGCTGCTGTTCGTATTTATTTGTCCATGGTTCTTTCTTGAAACCAGTATTCACTTCGGCAATCATTGACCGTATCTGTGACATATTTTCAAGTCATTTTAAAGTGTATATTCACCTGTGCCAAAAACTAGATGCTCTAATTACAATCCTCTGCTTCACCGATTAAATGTTTACATACTTATTTCAATAGGTAATTCATTTACTCCAAGATTTATGCTATTGAACCAAATTGCTAGTGTGACTGATAGTTTCTTTTGTTGTCCAGACGAACCCTTTTCTTAAAATATCCATGTGTGGTGTGGTTCCTGTGCTTTAATGCTTGACTGGATTACCGTAGCGGTTTTCCCTTAATAAGACATTTCTGTTGTGTGATATTGTGTTTCATTAAATTTGATTGGTCGTGTGGGGATCATCCCATGGCCGAGGGTCACTTGGTATTGAACTTATCGCTGCTTAGAGATTTGCTAAACCAACAACTCACAAGGTCTAATGAGTTCCAGCAACTGTTTAATGCAGGAAACGAGTTACTATTTCAGACGAGTTGAATAATTCTTAACTGCACGTTTAAGCACATTCAAGCTGTCGTTAAGACAAGAAAGAGTTAAGACATTTAGTGGATCTTTATCCTGAATGTTGATTTCCTTTGAGCCCTGGACGAAGCCGAGCTGTATGCAGGGAAAGGCAGCTAGTGTGACGACAAATGTTCGTTGTGCGAGAAAGACAGGCGGTGGCGCGTACATCACAGCATATGACACTGCAGGTCTTACGAGCGCCAACAGCCGTCTTCGGTGGGGTGCTAGTAAGTATTTTAGACGGGTTTCATAATTCTTGACTATGCGTTTAAATTCATGCAAGCTCTCGGTAACACACGACGATTTAGTGATCAGCTTTTCAGTTAAATACTTATCTTCCGTGGGTCCTACACGGAGCTGAGGGTTCGCGAAGTTCGACGGACAAGCCGTCTACAGTAACGTCACAAATTCGTTGCAGACACGTATATCCCGTTGGCACCGTTCGTAGTGTGGCGCTTATTTCTTGTTGGGCCAGTAGCACGCCGTCTGACGTCAGTCTCAAATCCGCAAGGCCTCACACTTACGCTTCTACTTCACCGAGACCTTGCCCCTTCCATAGTGCTAAGATAGCCACTACTGCCTGGGAATCAACGCACACCAACGTCATCCTGTCAACAGCACAGCCATTAGAGACAGCACAAGTTCTAATTACAAAAGGAGGGAGAGGGAGTGGAAGGGGGCAAATCATCCGTGCCCTTTTCAAAGGAACCATCGTGACATTTGCCTGGAGTGATTTATGGAAACCACGGAAAATCGAAACCTGGAGAGCCAGATGGGGATTTAAACCTTCACCCTCCTGATCGCTGATCCATTGTGCTAACCCCTGCGCCAAATCGCTCAGTGCACATCAATGAGTCGCTGCCCCTACCACGGCGCAGCGTCTTAGTGGATAAAGAATGAATTTGCCACTTGAGTAATTATGATTCCACGAACGCTGTGGTGCTAGTGTTACGCAATTCATCATCCTGCACACCTCGCCCTATGTTAAAGAAGACCATACTGCCAATTGGTATCCGACACAGAATAAGTTGGAGGATCTGGAACCTCTTTGGACAATAGTGAGCACATTAAATGCGGCTGATATTATGCCCAGCTTAACTGTGTAGAAATACAGTGAGGGACCAAGATAGAATCCCAAGAGCTTCTATGGTACTGAAAGAACAGCAAAGCTAGACGTAATGAGGGGACACTCGGCAAGATAATTGTGCCTATTAGCCATATATTATGGAAGCCGTTAAATGGTTGAAGGGTTCAGTGCAGAGTCGATCCATTAGTACATCTCTGCTCATCAATTGACAGGCAGTTTTTCTCCACGATATTTACTTACGACAAGTATGCAGATGGAGCAAGTTACGTCGAGTTGTTTATTCTATAACTGACATCTTACGTAACGTAGAAGTCAGGTTTGTGATCAGGAATGGAAGATGAACATGTGCATTCTTGTAAGTGACGGAGTACTCGTGGGTAAAAATCTTGGTTTGGACTGGAGCATACGTTTTTCGAAAACTGTGTCCCTTTTGCACGTTACTTACTCCACTCTACCCAGTTTGTCATTTAAGAAGTTAGCTTCATCGTTGACCCCTGATACGTCTAGATACGACTGTGACAGGTGGCAAGTACGTAAGCATTCTGTCTGATAACGTGCATCCATTCATGTCCATTGTGCATTTCGATGGACTTGGGCAATAGAAGCAGGACAATGCGACGCCCTACACGTCCAGAATTGCCACAGAGTGCCACCAGGAACACTCTTCGCCACCAGACTCCAGACATCAACATTACTGACTATAACTGGGATGCCTTGCAACGCGCTATTCAGAAGAGATCTCCATTCTCTCGTACTGTTGCGGATTTATGGACAGAACTGCAGCATTTATTATGTCTGTTCCCTCGAGCACTACTTCAGACATTAGTCGAGTCCATGCCTCGTCGTGTTGCGGCACTTCTATGTGCTCGCGGGGGCCTTACATGGTATTATGTAGGTGTACCAGTTTCTTTGATCCTTCATTGTATAACTTTATTTTGCACTGGTATCATCAGATAGTTAACAAAAGGACAGCATCTCAGAGACGCTAACTTACAACATTTTTGATGCAGTGGGCCTATGTATTTCACTGATCTCGCCTTTCGCTATATTCTTGTCGGTGTACCTAAGAGACAAGCAATCTTTCAGATATTTTCTTCGATACACAGCACAGGAGCTTTCTGCAGTCGATTAGTCACGAAAGTATTTACTTTTTCTTAGCGCGTCACGACGCGTCTTGAATTTGACACACTACTCTCACGTTGACGTTAACTTTTCCGATCCAGAGTCGCTGCTTTTCTTTCGCTTAGGTCATCGATTGTAGTCACCAATGTGTACTTTCTTAATCGATGTGAATGTTCTCATAGTAGATCACTCTTGCGAACCTGTGTTCATGATTAAGTTCACACACGCAAATTGCTCTTGATCGTGAGCTCAGGTCTAAGTGCATAGACACACATTTCAGAAGACCAGTCAGTTATTAATGGACGAAGTAATATCCTTAAGAGTGAACTTTGAACTTGAGGAAGTGAATTCACCTCCACTGCCTTACCTTTTTACATATTTTATCGTCCATAGCCATGAGGGTAGAGCAGGCTACCCTAGGACACCGTCCTGTCTAGCCAAATACCAACAATATGAGGGTGTGACATAGAGGTTCCAAATATTGGAAATACTTTGGAGCGGATTTGCAGCTCTGCATTCACCTCATAGTCAAAGAACCTTTAGAGAAGACAACATTTATTTTTTTATTTGGTCATCGAGAAGACAATCACAGTTTTCAGTCATACGATGGCTACTTTCTACAGTAAAATTCACCCACCATGACATTTATAAACAATGGAAGGAAATAATGTATAAAAATGTAGAAAACGATGAATAACGTAAAACGTATAGGTTGAAATGTGATAACATTTTTTGCAGTGTAATTATTGTCTTATAATCCGAGGCGCATGCTTTGTCATATTGCCTTAGATAGCGCAACACTCGTATAACCGCCAACTGTCAAGTTACTGTATCAGACCCATAAGAAATTTCAGAACGGGGACCTGTATGAAAACATATGCGATCAAATCTTATCCTGGAGACCAGTGAAACAGCCAAAGTTAGCAGCTTCATATTTCAGATCTCTTTCATATTTTGTAGTACTTTAACTCGCTAACCAAAAAGGCAGAGCAACCTGATGAAGAGCTCGCGATTTCCAAACAAATCCCTTCGAGTGGGCAGCTGGATTTTATACGTTAAGGAAACAGCTCTTCTATGTTGGATGCTTTCCAACAACGACTGTGGAATCCTGAGAGGAGCAATCGCCTTAAATGCAACGACAGAAACTGCAATGAAAACTTTACAGTCTGCGACAGTAACCAATTGTCCAGCCATATACACCTGTTAACGAAGTTTAATGAAATATTAAGGTAAAAGCAAACTGCAGGTTGTGAAAATAAGGTTTCTAAAGTCACTTGTAGCTGGACAAGAGACGAGAGAACGAGAGACGCGAACACCCTGTTGCAATTCCAACGCTGGACGGAAATCGCAGCGACTAATAGTCTACAAAAATCAAGGATGTCTAGGAAAGACTTACCTTAAAGTAAGTGCTATTACCACCAAAGGAGAAGAAGAAATCTAGTAACACTAGATGTGAGGGGCGTTCAATAAGTAATCCAAAATATTTTTTTCTGAAGGTAGATATTTTTTTTCAGGGTACCAATACACCACATTATTCCCCACTCCTTTGGCTACAAAACCCTATATCGACACATAATCTCCCTTCTGTTTGACGGCCTTATACCATCTTACTGGAAAGGCCTGTGTGCCCGCAAGGTATCACTCGTATCACTATATTGGTCGACATTGGAGCCAACGTCCTGCTGCATCAATAACCCCCACCCAATCATTCATGTACTGCTTCCTGAGGCGTGCATCCTTCATTGGGCCAAAAGATGAAGATCTTATAGTCTTCTGTTGAGTGGCGAGGAACCCAGCGGGCTCACACCTATGAGTACCCCAACGGTTGGACGAGTGTGTCAGTACTAACAACAGAGACGATCAGCTGAGCAACGAGGTGTTTCAGTGTGTTCCGTCGATCATTTCAAGTGAGAGTGTCTGCACATTCCAACACCGAAGGAGTCCCGGCTGTGTTCGGCCGGCCGGCACGCAGGAGAGCTGACAGATCCACGCGACTTTGTTGCGTTGATGGCAGACGAATCGCCCAGCGACTCACGGTGGTGTTTTTCGCTGCCAGGTCTCTGTAGACTTTTGGAAAGTGAGTGCCTACGAATACCTGTAATGCTCTGGTGTTCCACAACATATTCCCCATTTTTTTTCAACCGAAATTAGCCGCGAGAAAAGATGTATTGCATTACTTGTTGACTGCCCTACTGGTACTACAGTGGACCATATGGTCTACCACCTGGTCGGACGAGTTTCCTTTCAGACTGTATCGAGAGGATGGGCGTGTACGAGATTGGAGACAACCTCATGAATCCATGGATCCTGTATGTCAGCAGGGGACTTTCCAAGCTGGTGGAGGCTCCGTAACAGTGTGGGGAGTGTGCAGTTGGAGTGATATACGTCTAGATGAGACTGTGAGAGGTAGCAAGTACCTAAGCATCCTGTCTGATCACGTGCATCCACTCATGTCCATTGCGCATTCCGACGGACTTGAGCAATTGCATCAGGACAATGCAATACCCTACATGTCCAGAATTGCTACAGAGTGGCTCCAGAAACACTCTTCTGAGTTTAAACACTCCCACTGGCCACCAAACTGCCCCGACATGGGCCGGCCGCTGTGGCCGACCGATTCTAGGCGCTTCAGTCCGGATCCGCGCTGCTGCTGCAGTCGCAGGTTCGAATCCTGCCTCGGCCATGGATGTGTGTGATGTCCTTAGGTTAGTTAGATTTAAGTAGTTCTAATTCCAGGGGACTGATGACCTCAGATGATAAGTTCCATAGTGCTCAGAGCCATTTGAACCCCAGACATGAACATTATTGAGCATATCTGGAATGACCTGCAACGTGCTGCTCAGAAGAGGTCTAAACCTCCTCGTACTCTTACGGATTTATGGACAAACCTACTGGATCTGTGGTTTCAGTTCCCTCCAGCACTACTTCAGACATTAGTCGAGTCCGTGCCTCGTCGTCTTGCGGCACTTCTGCGTGCTCGTGGGGTATCTACACGACATTGTCCTGGTGTACTAGTTTCTTTGGCTCTCCAGTGTAGATGCAGAATAAAAGCTGAAAGTAATTATGGACCGACCTTCTTTTCAAAGACAGGTCCTGGAGTTTTGGTTTACGCGGTTTAGGTAAACGGTGGAAATAATGAATTAGGGCAAGGACTGAACCTTGTTTCGCACAGGTAAGACTCCGGTGTGTTAACAAGATCACCACCGAGATCGGTTCATGTGATTCGCATTTTTTGCTTTTCTGGCTGGCACTATGATGAAAAGCTACTTTTGAACATGAAATACACATGCGTAAATGAGATGGCGAGACACAAACGTGGGACGGCGTTGATATCAACTAAACAGCAAAGCTCCAAGTCTGGTGAGTGGTATGGAACTGTAGATTCTACTGAGCGGAGCGACGGGCAGTGCTGCAGGAAGCTCACTTCTGACACTTAGGCCCAGCTGCAGACGCGGACGATGATTGATGATGATAGCAGCCTATGTACAACACCGCACAACACAACACAGCCACTAGCCCGTGCTGGCTGAGATCCATCAATGTCATTACAGCACCAACTTTGACATCCGAACCATGTTCCATTTTTCTTCCCGTAGATACTGTCAGCTGCCTCAACCCATTATATGCAATCTCCTGCATGAATCATTCGGCATATTACCTAAAACAGTTTTGCATTAAGAAAATAATTTCCTCGTTTGTTTTTTATTTTGTTAGCATTTTAAAACCGACGAACCGTCATCTTGTGTTAGAAACGTGAAATTAGTTATTTGCTTCTTTCATTTGAGTTTCGAATCTGTCTGAATAAACTACAACCAATAAAAACTGAAATATCATCAAATTAGGAATTAAATCATCACAGAGACCAACTCTAACGAAACTTTGAAGGAAAGCAACTTTAAACGCTAGTAAGGAAGGTAACAGTTAGATAATTTTATTCACCGACTGGATGTTTCAGGCACTAACTTCCACTTTACCATGCGGGAAACTATCTAAATGACAATTTCGAAGTCATCAATAACTGAAATCTTACAGGAAAAGACATCTGGTCCAGGTAGTCACAAACAAAAATTTTCATTGTCGTAAATTCAGTGGAAATTAGACTAAAAAATGTGACTCCGGATCATTCAGTCTATTGAAATTGTTCCAGAGAGCTAAAATTAATAATTCTCACAATTTGATGTGATAGCGTTACTGCGTTCGCATAGAAAAAGTAATTTTGCAGTCAGTATATTGAACTGAAAGAAATGACTACATAATTTCTGTTAACTATAATGCTTATTTCAGTCAATGCCCACATTCAGGGTGGCCATAAACAGTCTGAAAAGCTTGTAAGGGTGTTGCAGGGCAGGTTGTGCTGAGAAATAACTGTGATGAATAAAAATTCCATGCGTTGTGCTGCGTACGAGTTAATTAACGTTGAAGCTAGCCAATCTGTCAGTTGCGCACAAATTCAATCTGCCCGCCAGACACGGTGTCACCAAAGGTGTACTTCGTTTGGTTTCGTAAAACCTAACAACAGAGCATACAAAAATGTGACATGGGACAGTAGTAAAGACCGAACCCGGGGGAAAGACAGAGAGTCTGGTGTGCTATCATCTACGCTATGAGAAGAACTGACACTAATTGTATCATGGGACCCGTTTGAATTTGCGGTCGCCTTATTGCCTAACTTCATTGCTAATTAATTCGGAAACGGCGTGCGGAACTTCCACCATGACAATTGTTACTACTCTTATCACCTACAGCGTGTGCAGGGCTTACTAGCAACAGACTTTCCACATCGGGAACAAATCTGTTGCTGGTTTCCTCACCAGGCAACCACCATTCTGGGATCTGTGTTATCCATCCTATTCACAGATGAGGCCACCTTTACACGGAGTGGTATCATCATCATTGATAACAGTCATCTGTGAGACAATATGCAGAACCTCCATGGTATGGCGACAGCGAAGCATCAGTGTCGGTGCAGCTGCAACGTATAGGCCGGGATATTTGGCGACCGCATTTTGGGACCAGTCTTGTTTGCACTTCACCTAACAGGTCGGCACTATCGGCGTTTCTTGCGGGTGACTTTGGCTCCCCTGCTGGAAGAAGTTCCATTGATGATTCGGAGGGTTATGTGGCTGCTACATGATGGTGCTCCAGCCCACTTCGTCCGGACGTATCTCGCTCGCGTCTTCCCTGTTCGATGTATCGGACGAGGAGGTCCAGTTCTATGGTTGCTCGTCCACCGAATCTCAACCCATGCGTTTTCTGGTCATTAGTCCGTGTCAAAAGTATCGCGTATGCAGAGCCCATTCCAGATGTGGAGACACTAGAACAGCGTACTCATGTTGCCTTCGGCACTGTTCGGATGCGGCCTGGCCAGACTGAACGTGTGAGACAGAACATGCTACGGTGCATACACGCATGCGTTCTGGCACATGGAAACCACTTTCAGCACATACTGTAACTGTGGCTGCATGGTACAGCGCATATTAGACCGTAGTCTCTGTAAAATGTATGGCTGAATAAATGGTCTCTAGCATGGAAACCATGAATTTCCGGACATAAGTTCATTAGACCTTTTTGTTTCGTAAGCCCCTCATCGATCAGTCCATAGAGTTTGTACACGGTGGAAAAAAATCCTGTATTATTTGGTACTTGCCCATGATGCTCAAAACACGTTGAAATAGGACGTTATAACAGCTAGGAGTAAAGTCAACAAAGAGACGTCATATTACGGTACCACCTACATTTATGTTACTACCCAGTATGGCTACAACCAGATTATCGTTCTTCCATCGACAATACTGCTGCTCCTGCAGGATGTCCCGGAAGGGATGGTCAGTATACAGGGATATGACAGGGATCATCATTTGAAGCAAAACACTTCATATGGACATATGACGTATTCTGAATGCTTTCCGTGACAGAAAACATTTAATGTACATTGTAATTTATTTTCCATGTTATTCAGTACATTGTCAGGTTTGCATATGTTCCACAGATAGTGAAGATTACAACATGCGTTTTACAAAGTATGAATTCAAAATACGCACCTCTGACCATTCTCGTACACGTGACGTTATGGCTGTTGTACAGTTCACAATAAATATTCGAATATCCCACCGTCAGTCTCAGTGCACTCGTGCTCTCTTGGCAGAACATACTGTGTTGCTTGTCTTGTTGCCTCTTCACGTTCCATAATGAGGCAATCAGCGTCCATGACGCGTCGAAGCGATTGATGACGTATATTCACCTTTCGCTTGCATTCCTCAGACCTCTTCGTACCTCATAAGCAAAAACCTAACGGCATAAGATCTGGCGATGTTGTTGGCAAGATAAACGTACTACCACGAACAATACAATGGTTAGGGTAACACACATATGAATGTGCCATTAGCCCCCCAAAAAAAACAAATGGACATTAAATGTACTCTGTCTCGGAAAATATTCAAAATAGGGCATATGTCCATTTGAAGTTTCTGCTTGAAATTGAGCGTTCCCGTCATATCCCTGAATTATGACCATTCGTCCTTGGAAATCCTGTGTAGTTACGGAAGGCTTGCCCCATTATCCTGAGATATTTGTAACTGACGATATACAATACATATATTTGTTGAAATTATTACCTCCAGTTGACATGTATGTTTGATATACGTCAATAATTGCTTTTTAACACGAGTCACTGTACCTTTTTACAAAAGTAGACAGTTTAATTTACAAAGTTCATGAAAAACAGTGTCGTATGTAGGAGCAGGAAGGAATGCACGTCCGCATCGGTACCTAAGTGGTCAGACCGAAAAACCGAAGAGGCCCGGTTTCTATTCCCAGCCGGGTCGGAGGCTTTTATCCAATCAGCGAGTTGTGGTGTGTTGTTCTCACCTTCGTATTTTCATAACTGACATTCTACTATTGTGATGCCTGCACGGGGACGTTCCGAAAGCCAATGAAGAGAAAAAGAAAAAAAACTGGCGAGGTGTGAGTAGGACTCACGCACTGAGGGTTTTGTACAAACTTCATTATGTATGTTGATAGTTCATGCATTCCAGGAATAAAGAATGCCGACATTGATTCTGGAGAGATATCAGTCCCAGTGATTAAAAGATTTTCGACAATATTTTAGTTTCAGTAATATAAATGTGACATAAAATTACGCAGGGGCAGGCAAGGACTATTATAATAATAAGCACTTCTGTATTCAGGCTGACTGGTTCGCCCTGGTAAAAGTCAAACATCAAGTAAGGAATAATTTTATTGCTAGTCTGCGAGTGTTTGTTTCACATACAACTTGACACATCATATCTACATGCAGTAATCGCTCCTGGATCTCGGATGTTCGATAAATTCCGAAATGAGTCATATAGGCAATAAAGTCATTCCATGCGTCATGTTTGACTTTTACCATTGCAACCTAGCAGAGCTGTTGACTGTTTTAATTTCAAGTTTTTCGTCGGATAACAAACGAGAACAGAAATATTGTGTTTCGTGTGATATGATTACAAATTAACAATCTTGTGGTTTTTTCCTTTACTTAGACTGTGGAACCTTGTTTCTTGCCGTGTTTCATGATTCTAGTCCAACGGAAGCACAACGTAGGTTTTGATGAGTCAGTTGGCGAATATCAAAATGTGTGATATAAATGGTCGTGAGCTAAATGATGGCAGCTTTGAGTTGCATGGACTTAGAAGCTTACATTTATTATGACGCCAAGGACCTACAGACCCTGGTATAAGACACAAATTTCAACTTGATACGTGTAGCTGTTCATGAGAAAAAGGGATCTTAACAGAAGAAAGCACAGACAGAGTAAGATAGGAAACCTAAAAAGAGAAAAAAACTATAATTTGATATAAATACGAATTCAGTTCCCTATTTTTTTCCTTTGGTTGTATTGCAAAACCTTCCTTTTTGGCAAATTTCATCGTCGTAGATTAACGGGCAGTACCCTATAGGTTTTGATAAGTGAGTTTGCGAGTGTCAAAATTTGTGACATAAATGGCCGTACCTTCCGAGCGCATTAATTTAAAAGCTAACGTTTATTATGCCACATGGGGGCCATAGATCTTAGTACTTGTCATAAATTTCAGATCGATACATACACCCGTTTCTGAGAAGAATGTGTCTTAAGAGACGGAATGACAGACGGACAGACTGATAAGAAATGAGAAATAAATTTGTTTTCGTGTGATATAATTACAGTGTTTGGATTTTCCCTTCGGTTGTACTGTGAAACATTCCTTTATTCCAAATTTCGAATCTCCTATTAACTTTTCTCAAAAAATTTCACTAAATAAATGAAATAAATGAAATATTTAAACCAAAGTCTAGGCCAATAAGAAGTGCTCTAGAGGTTTTGATGAGTGATTTTGCAAGTATTAATATATCCGACATAAACAGTGGTATATTTTGATCGCATTGACTTAAACGTTTCCATATTTTATAGCGCCAAGGGACCATAGACATCAGTATGTGACTTAAATGTCATCTAAATACGTCTACCAACCCTGAGGAAAAAGATTGTCAACAGTCGGACAGAGCTGACGACAAAGTGATTGTACAAGGGTTCCTAAAAACAAAAACAAACTATGAATCCATCATGGTAGAGCAGTCGACCAAGTTTGTATACATGGCGAAGAGGGATCGTAAGAACAAACAGTGAAGAGAAGCCTAATCACATAGGCGAGTCCCAGCTTTCTGCGTTGATGCACTGTAGGTATCGGCACAACTCAGGACCGAAGACGATAGCATCCAATAATTGTTTCTCAGATATTTGGTACAACAGGAGAGTTGAGTCAAGGAAACAGTTTGGGCCACAGAATTCCTACCTAATGATCAGGACCGGCGGCGTAAAAAACCAGACAGAAGTTTGTAACTTATACTGAATGCCGCTGAGAACCACACATTCGGCTGCCACGTTCGTTCTCCAGGTATACACCACCCTACCGCTTTCTTCCACGTCTGCCACTTCTGAATGGCGAACGTCTGGAGGAGTTTCGTATACTCATAAATGCGCAAGGCGCAGCCTTATTCGCTGGGAACACTTGAAAGGCGCCTTTATTTATGTCGGAAATGTTTAAAATAAAAGAAACGCCGGAGACGGCCGTAACAAGACCCGCGCACCGGCGCCGGGCCTTTCACGTCCTCCAGCCGCGCCGCGTTCCCTTTTTTTTTATTTCCCCTTCATTAATTATCAGCACTCGCAAAGGGCGCCTGAAAAGTGCTCGTCTGATGAGAAGCTGATCCCTCTCAATGCGCCGGGTTCCGGCTGTGTACCATCGCGGCGAGTCGCTCCGCCCCTTCCCTCTCGTCAACAGCGAATGGCATCGGGAACTGCTGGCGCGGAGAGCAACGGAAGAAGGGTGAAAAAAAAGGAGGGAAAGGGGGGGGGGTGGATGGGACGAGGAAGGAAGCGGCGGTAGTTGAGGGTGGGTGAGGGAGGAGGGGTTGGGGTGGTAATTGCAGCCATCTCTGCGCTGGGTGCCGCGCCCCGCAGTGGGGTGGCGACACTCTAATGAATGCCGAGAGGAAATCGATGCAGATTCAATAAGCGATGCCATTAGACACCTCGGCCCGGCGCGGCGCCAGGTGCGAGCTGAGCCCGGCACGACGCAGCCCGGCCGCCCTCCAAATCGCGTTAGGCGGCGCTCGCCGGCTCTTGATGACTGCAGTGCTGCCGCCTGGCCACTGATTAAAAGCGACCGGTCGCGGCTCGGCCAAGCGCGGCCCGCAGCTCCGCAGAGGTGCCCCACGCCAGCACCAGCTTTTGTGACATCTCCAGCCCCATACGGCGCAATCCGAACGCCACCCGTTATTGGCGGACATTGCAGGTGCCGTGCGTCAAGATTTCGACAAGCTATTTGCCGCACAATTACCATAAGATTTTCTGCGTCCCCGGTCCCATGCCTCCATATCGTACGGTCCTAAACTTTTACTACCTGCACTTCCACGCCGCGTAAATGTAACGTTACGTCAGCACCTTTTCCAAGGAAAGGATGAAATGGTGCTATTATGTATTATCTGAATACGCTTACAACATGCTACTGTCACGCTTATAATGCAACTACCTACGAGTTACTGCTGCTCAGTCTGGTTAAATGGAAATGAAAGAAAAGACAAAAAATCATGGCAGTTGGATATAAGGTCTGACCTCTTACCACTCCCCCCGCTCGCCACCATCTCCCCGTCGCATCTGTCCATCTCATTCTCCCGTCTATTTGTCTGTCTCATCTTCCTTTCCCTTCTCTCTCTCCATCACCCACTCTTCCTCTCTCTCCAGCCGGCCGCGATGGCCGTGCGTTTCTAGGCGCTGCAGTCCGGAACCGCGGGACTGCTACGGTCGCAGGTTCGAATACTGCCTCGGGCATGGCCATGTGTGATGTCCTTAGGTTAGTTAGGTTTAAATAGTTCTAAGTTCTAGGGGACTGAAGTTAAGTCCCATAGTGCTCCGAGCCATTTGAACCATTTGAACCTCTCTCTCCATCTCCTCCTACACTCTCTCTGTCCATCACTTATCTTCCGTTCTCTATGTCCATTATCTGCCAAATATCTGTCCATCTCCCATTCCCCTCTCTCTCCGACCTGAAACCTTTTTTTTAACTTATTGTTATTTTTTATTTTTCGTATGAACCAACTAGGACCAAGTAACAAGTTCAGTTCCCGTTCTTTCCTTGTTGTTTTCTATTTTTCAAAAAAATGTTCAAATATGTGTGAAATCTTATGGTACTTAACTGCTAAGGTCATCAGTCCCTAAGCTTACACACTACTTAACCCAAATTATCCTAAGGACAAACACACACGCCCTTGCCCGAGGGAGGACTCGAACCTCCGCCGGGATCAGCCGCGCAGTCCATGACTGCAGCGCCTGAGACCGCTCGGCTAATCCCGCGCTGCTTCTATTTTTCCTGCATCATTTCACCACGCCGTCTTTTCCTTTCCTCTGTCCACATTGTTTCCGATTTCTTATTTATGCTGCAGTGAAAGCCTTCTGAATTCAGTATTTTATTCTTTAAAATATTTTTTCCTGCTATTTCCGATTGTTTCATGTTGATTCTTTCTAGTTCTTTCCTTTTTTTAATCATTCGGTAGAAATGTCCAAAACCATAATTTTCTTTTAGCCATTAGTTCTGATATTTTCTGTCCATTTTTTGTAGATCTTCTTATTACTTGTCATTTTACAGGCATCTGTAGGTTGTATTGCACCCCTTATTTTTCTAAGTATCCGTCATTCAATTATTTCTGTTCTGTTTAGCTTACAGCTCATTGTGAGGCATGTATATCAATATAAACATTCTGGTCATGCCACTGCGGTATAATGTTTTAGTTTTTCCTTGATATGTCTTTCTTGTTGTAAATATACTTCGTCAAACCGCATGCTCTCACCATTTTGTTCACTGTTACAGCTACCACAAACTTTTCTAGTCCATTCTATCTTGCAGTTTCACCAAGATATGTAAATTTACATACTTGCTCTTTTTTACATATTTGTGTTTCTATGAATTCGGTGCATTTTTTTTTGTACGTTACGAATTTTGATTTTTCATCTCAAATTTTGAACTTTATTTATTGTTTATTGATATTGCAATTCAGGATTCAGTAGTAGTACTCTAAACATTAGCCGATGGGCCATTAAAACAGCTTTCCTGATTTCTCTAAAGACCATCTGCTAGGAAGAAAACAAACCAGCAACATGTTGTGTACGTAATTTATCTTTAAAGATACATATAATGAAAAAGAATATATATATATATATATATATATATATATATATATAGGAGAAACAATTTGTGTGATGATTTAAGTGCCCAGCTATTTTAGCTAAAAAGGCTGCGAAAAATAGAATGAAACCACACCTATTTACGTTAGAACGCTGCCGAGTATTCGTCTCCTCGCGGTCTGTTTTACCAGCGTTGTTCAAAAGCTTATCTGCCGTCTGTATGTTGAACACAGTATCGTTTAAAATTTGTAGTAAATGGTCGAGAATATTTCGAGATTTTGCTAAGAACGTTTCATTATATGTATATGAAGTTCCATATAACTTCTCGAGTGATTTACACGTTATATATATATACGTGCAAATCGCTCGAGAACCTTTTGAGAAACAATATTTCCCGTATATATGTTTCATAAATATTTGTATATTGCACATATTAAAAATATATAGCTTGCTGTGTGTCTGAATGTTCATTAGTGTATTGTGTAAAATGTACGTAACTGTCGAGAATATTTCGAGATTTTTGGTAACAAGGTTCTCCTTTGTATATTACATAACTAATTATGTGTTATATACATCAAATCAGGTAGCCGATGATCGTCCGAATGTTAGAGTATCAAGTAAAAATTTGAACTAAGTAGGTCAAGAACGTTTCGAAATTTTTGGGAAAAACTTTTTCTTTATACAGGGCGCTCTAAAATTCTCATACAGACTTATAGAGCATGGAGAGGGTAATGAGTAGATAATATTTCGAATTTCAATTCATGTCTACAGCCGTTTGAGCACTTGTTTTATAGGGGTATATGCAATAGTGTAGTTATGGCTATGGGCGGAGGCAGGGGATCGGCTGGTGTCACTCTACGTCCATCCTAACGCTCTGAACTGGTTCGAGCCTAATTCACGTATCTCTGAGAGTTAGAAAAATATGGTGGAGTTCACGTTTCCAGAATGCACCGACATGATCCTTCTGTGTGGCAAAGCTCGCGACAGTGGAAGAGCTGCTCGTCCCTTTATAAAGATCGTTATTCACAACGTACCCTTTTCGCCACCATTACGCTACGGCATCGAGAAAGGGTGACCTCACCGTCACCAGCCGTGGTTGCGATGCTCCGAGGAGACGCCGCACATCCAAATTGGAAAAGGCCGTACCGCATCACGTCGAAGACAACCCATCAATGAGTACACGAGCGATTTTTCTGGCTATTAATAAGTGATGTACTGGGTGCCGCCTAATCAGTTACTTGTAAAAATAGTTGCGTTAACGAGATGTTTTGAAAGGGTTGTAGCACGGAAACCGTACGTTTCCGGACATGGGTTCCAGTTCAAAATATTATCTACTCAGTACCCTCTGCAAGTCCTAGAAGTTTGGAACGGGTATTTTAGAGTACCCCTATTCATTTATCAATTGCATTTATCAAAAGTGGGTGTATAAAACATGCAAGTATTCGAATGAAACGTTGTGTTATAATATCAAGTCAATTTTCACCGACTACTTTTCGAGTCCATCGAGCACAAACATGCGCAGGCTGATTTTTCTGCATATAAAGATGATGTACCAATCGCAGCCAGTTACAATGTTTAAGATAATTCATTAGACCTACAAAGATTATTGTTGTTGTGGTCTTCAGTTCCAAGACGCTTTTGACGCAGTTCTCCATGCTAATCTGCTAATCTGCCATCTCTTTATCTCTGCGTAACTAGTGAATGCTACATCCATTCGAATATGCTTCCTGTTTTCAAGCTTTGGTCTCCCTCTACAAATTATATCCTCCACATATCCTTCCATTACCAAGCTGACAAATCCTAGATGCCTTAGGATGTTGCCTTTCAACCTATCGGTTCTTTCAGTGGAGTTTGGCCATAATTTCTTTTCCCTCAGTCCGATTCAATAATATCGCATTTGTTATTCGATCTACCCATCTAATCTTCAATATTATGGTATAGCACCACATCTCTAAAGCTTCTATTTTCTGCTTGTCTGAACTGATTATCGTTCACGTTTCTCTTCCATACACGGCCCCACTCCAGACAAATCCTTAGAAAGGGCTTCCTACCACTGAAATTGTTATTCGATGTCAGCAAATTACTCAATTCCAAAAATTATTTCTAACTTTTGTAGTCCGCTTTTTATATCGTCCCTTCCTCAGCCATTGAAATTTATTTTGCTACCTCAAAAGCACAACTCGTCTCACAATCATTCAATATAAATTTCATTACCGTAGCCCGATTTAAATCGACTACATTCGATTACCCATGTTTTCCTTTTGTTGATGTTTATCTTATAATCTCTTTTCAAGATACTATCAGCTTTGTTCAACTATTTCTCCAAGTTCTTTGCTGTCTTTGTCAGAATTACAGCGTCGTCAACAAATTTTACAGGATTTATTTCCTCTTCTTGTACTTCAATTCCCTTTCCAAATTTCTCCTTGTTTTCCTTCATTGCTTTCTCACTGTACAGATTAGACGACATCTGAGAGTCGCTACAAAGTGCCTTAATCCCTATCATAACTTGTTCCCTTTAATGGCACACCATTCTTACAACTAGCGTCTGGTGTCTGTACAGGTTGTAAACAACCAACCGCTTCTTTTATTTTACCCTTGCTATCTTCAAAATTTTAGAGATTATATTACATTTGACATTTTCAAAAGCTTTTTCTGTATCTAAAACTGCAATAAACGTAGGTTTTGTTTCCTTACATCGTTCATCCTGCATAAGTCCTGGGATTAGTATTGCTCTTCATGCTCCTACGTTTCTTTTGAACCCAAACTGATCTTCCCCGAGGTCAACTACTACCAGTTTTTCATTCTTCTCTAAATAATTCCTGTTAATATTTTGCAATCACGACATATTAAACCGACAGTTTGGTAGTATTCGCAACTGTTAGCACCGTTCTTGGTTGGAGTTCAGTATAAGGCTATTCCCGTGTTTCATATATCTTGCACACCAGATAGAACAGTTTTGGTAAGGCTAAATGTCGTAATGGATGTCCTAAGAATTTCAGTAATCTTAAAGGGATGTCCTCTAGTCCAGGGGCCTTATGTCGAGTGTCATATCTTCCATCTAGCCTTCGCCAAATTCGTCTTATCTTTCCGTAATCATGTCGTTAAAATGATTTCCTTGTAAAGATTCTCTTTATATGCCTTCTACTTTTCAGCTTTCTGTTCTTTGCTAAGTATTGGCTTGCCATCTTAGCTTTTTATAGTCATAGATCTGTTTCTCTTTACGGCAAAGAAATCTTTAATTTTCCTAGAGGCACCATCTACCTTTACCGTAGTAATGAATGCTTCTATAATAATTTCGCCTGTTTCATTTAGTGCATTGTTATGTTTTCTCCTTTCACCGCTTAAATTTAAAATCTCCTTGTTATACACGAATTAGTGATAGTCTTTTTAAATATGTAACCAGTGTAGGCTACCCGATTTTATCTCTCAAATCTATTCATTATTCTGTTGTGTATGTTTCCCCTGTTTCTGTCAATCTTTCCGCAACGCTCCCTCTGAATCTCTCAATGAACATGGTTCCTCCAATTTATCCACGGCTCATCTCCTTAATTTTCTAAATGCGTGATCCCTACAGTTTATCCAGGGCTCATCTCCTTAATTTTCCATCTTTTTGCAATTGTTCGGTTTTAAAATACACTATCTTACCACCCAACGTCGCTCGAGTATGTATTTATTTCAGTTCTATAAGTAAATCTCGTCCTTCTCCTTCTCTCTACCCCGCTCCTCTGCCCTCCTGTTTGTCCATCTACTTCTCCCCGTTCTCTCTGTATTTAGAAATATTCCTCTGCTCCTGCCCCTCTCTCTCCATCTGCTACTCCTCCGCTTGCTCTGTCCATCCCCTGCTCCCCCTCTCTCTATCCTTCTCCTCCTCTTGCCTTTCTATGTCCATTTCCTCTTCCTCCTTTCCTCCTTTCCCTATCCATCTCCTCCTCTTCCCTTTCTCTGTCAATCTCTTCCTCTCCCTCTCTCTCTGCGATGGAGTTATAGAATTTTGTAGGTAGATTCAGCGGCATATGTGAATACTGTATGATAATGTTAGTATCAACGAAGTAATAAATTCAAAAGTTATTCTCGATGCGGCAGTTTTTCACGAATCTCAATGTTTATGACGTCTTATCTCGTCACCTATGTGCAGTACAATGATTGTAATTTAGCACGTATATTTAGTGCTGTATGTGAACACCCTCTGTAACATGTGTCGTGAATACAGTTCAGTCCATAGGATAGTCTGATATTCCGCTCATTATGTGGCAGTTGAAACAGTATCGAACGACTTGTGGAAATGAAGGAATCCGACATCAACATGGGCGTGTGCTCCTTGCCGGGTCTCGTGAAGGAACAGAGCGAGCTAGGTTTCACGTGATGATTGCTTTCGCAACCCATGCTGATTTCTACAAAGGAAATTTTCGGTCTCCAGAGAGGTGTAAGAAACAGGCAGAGGATGACATGGCAGTTGGTCGATCTTGATTGGGACAAGTCAGCCACAATGCGAAGCTTTGCCTCTAATTTTCTGTAGGAACACCTCGCACCTCCAGCGACCTACTGTACATTGCTACCAGAATAGGAGCAAGTTCTTTCGCTACTCAGTGTGGAATCGTATTAGTATCCCCGCATGGCCAGTGGCCTTTCCTCTGTTGAGCAATTTCAGTTATTTTTCTGTCTCATGCTAACTTATTTCTATATCTGTTATTTTGATTCCAGCGAAGACTTAAAGGATAAAGCACAGTACGATCTTCGTCAGTGAAACACTTTCGCATAAAGAGGGGAAATATTTCAGCTTTTTTTGTGTCACCCTCCGTTTCGGTACCATTATGGTCACAGAGTTTCTGGAGGGGTAGATTTGATCCCTTTACTGATTTAACATAACACCAAAACTTCTTAAGATTTTGACTGAAGTTAGTATACAGAGCAATTGCAGAGGAATCTGAAACGTAATTCAGGACATTTTTGAAAAATATGTTAAAATGAGCCAACTGGTTGCATAGGTTTTCTATATTCCTTGACCAGGTTTCGTCACCTCTAAGGGTGACTTCATCAGAAGGTAAGGTGATTACCTGTCTTTAGGATCTTCTTTCTGATGTCTTTGTACTTTGAGACAGCCTTTGATACATGGGCGGGTAAGAAGCGTACAACTTTGAACATGGCTGACGTTTGCAGCCACCGTATACACAAATTTGAAAAAATGTAAAAATCAGCCAACCGGTTGCTTAGGTTTTGTATATACTTTGACCAGGTTTCGTCACCTCTAAAAGAGACTTCATCAGAAGTTCTTACCTGCCCATGTATCAAAGGCTGTCTCAAAGTACAAAGACATCAGGAAGAAGATCCTAAACACACCTTACCTTCTGATGAAGTCACCCTTAGTGGTCACGAAGCCTGGTCAAGGTATATAGAAAACCTATGCAACCGGTTGGCTGATTTTTATATATTTTTCAAATTTGTGTATACGGTTGCTGCAAACGTCAGCCATGTTCATAGTTGTAATATAGGACGTTGGCACAATGTCTGGTGACTTTATGTCACCACATCTGCTTCCATTCTTAGGTAAACATTGGCAGTAAAAAGTTGCTCCACCGCTAGAATTCGAACTGCCTTTCTCCGAGACGAGGGCAACCACAGAAGGATACGTTAACGATCTCGGCTACGAAGGACGGTTGATATGAGTGTGATGAGCGCGTATAGAGTGTTTCGTCGTGTTTGTGTTGCAAATGAGATTGCGGGAGAGCTGGGAGACGGTTAAATCCAGTGTTGGCACGCCGCTTGCTAGTCTCCAACAGCGCCGTCTCGTAAGCAGGAACACTGTCTCACATACTCTAACTCACCTGCTCACTCCTTTAACCCCCGTTCCTCCGCTGCCTGTAACGAGTATGTCTTCGACTCTCTCCGCGTTTGAGAGACACGCCTCCAGCCTGCGTCGGTGACACTGGCTACGGGGCGGGTGCAATTAACTTGGATACTTCATATTTCATTCATCCCGCGAGACTGGGCTCACCCGCCATATATTCCACGGCATCCTCCGCAGCGCGACGGCGCCGCTGCTCCGCCAGGTGGCGCGGTATGCCTGCGCCCCCCCCTCCCCCACCCCCATCGTCCCCGAAGCCCACGCTAGCTGAAGAGCGGCGCACCTGAATCCCCGTGTACACAGAGCTCGATTACGATGGGCGCAAACAGTTATCACGCAGCGCAAACAGCGGCGCCGCCGCCGCCGTCGCACAGCGCTGCCGGAAACGAAATGCAGGTGCACAGTGGGGCCTGCGCTGGTGGTGGCAGCGCCAATACCGAGCTCCCTCCCTCCCTCCCTCCTTCGTCTCTTTCTCTCTCTCTCTCTCTCTCTCTCTCTATCTATCTATCTATCTACCTCTCTATCTCTATCTCTCCTTCCCTCTCTTCAGAAGTGAGTGTCTATAAACAAGAAGCCCACACTAGAGTGCAGACATCTCCTGAGAACCTGCTGAACATTCCACCCACGAACTACGGGACAGAATTGACTCGGAAATAAAAGTACCTGACAGGCACCGGAAGTCTGAATGCGGTTGGTGAGCTGTCCTTGAAGATTCTTTTGGTATTTCATGTCGCTCGTTTGTGGGTGATTGTGTGAAACCGGCCCGAATTACGCTGCTGGAGAGCTTCCGTTAGATCGCGACTGGACTGCGGGTGCACATCTTACGTTTCAGTTTTGAAGATCATCGACGCTGAACACCATGAGGGGATCAGGCTGGCTACGGACGCTTACAGGACCAACCAGATACCCACTGTCTGCGCTGGGGCTGGTGAACCGCCAATTACCATCCGGCGGGAAGCTTCCCATGGTGCGTCAGTTCCTCCCTACTATCAATTTCCTAGTATAACATACCGTGTAACATACCTACAACAAATAAAGCCTGCGTTCGTCTGTGAAAATGGACTCGATGAGCAACCTGAGCTGTCAGTAATCGGAATCTAACCTGCATAAGACTGTGTGCATGTTGTATGAGTGTCAGTTTCACTGTCATTTAAGCCCTCAACAGATCGTTACATAAAAAACTTAACAATAACATTTGGATAAGCTATCTGACTGCGTATTTGAATATGAGAAACTATTTTAAGTAAACCTAAAAACAATGTGGTGAAAGTTTAAAGGTTTTATGATTTGTCCAACTTGTTTCCTAAAGTTTTACGGAGGTATTGTTAATGGGTTAACAGGGTGACTTGCTCACACATGCTTTTATTAAGTGGTCAGGCACTAATATTTCCCTGTGCCTTTCTTTTAGGTCTTCTGTTGTTTTACCTCTGTTTTAATCCCAGATATAGCACTTTTTACCCTTCACCTTTGCGTTAGAGGCATGTACAGTAAAGTGATTCTGCGGGTCAACGCGGTTGAGGTGGAAAGGAGTGAATGAGTTTCATTTTATAGGTTTCCTCCTCACTATGTGACAACAGTTTTAGTCATTTTATCCACATTCACTTGTTTTAATATGTGTAGGGGCACTGATAACCTCGCCTTTGAGCGCCCGTAAGCTCCAAACACACACACACACACACACACACACACACACACACACACATTACACTGCTGGAAAAAAGAATGTAACGCCCTGAAAGATGAGACAATTATATTGACAAATAAGGCGACAGACAGTTCATCATTCTAGGAGTATATGACAGCAAATTCACACCAAATATAACATATATGTCACAGTATAGAGTGCCTGAACAGTCGCATCTTTACATGTTAGCAACGCAGGCATGTTTATTATCGCATGCCGTATGGCATCCTGCGATACCATCTCCCAAGTATCTTGCACCTTTTGTTATAATTTGGCAAGCTTCTTGCGGGCTCTGGAGAGCGAATGAGTTCCCTCTCAACTGTGTCCCATGTGTGTTGAATTAGGAGAGAGATGGTGGTCTTGCTGACAAGGGCAGCTGTACACCATGAAGAGCAAGTTACGCCGCAGCAGCCGCATGTGGACGTGCATTGTTCTGGTAAAAAAACACGTCACCATCCTGTCGAAGAAATGGTAGAAGTACGGAGTAAAAATCTGTACAATATGGCGGACAATGGTTACTTTACTCTGCAAAGCAACCAAATGTGACATTGTGTTGTAACCGTGGAACCTTCCTTTTTGCCAAATTTCATGACTTTACGCCACTAGCAAATACTCAACAGGTTCTGATGTGTGAGTTTGCAAGTATTAAAATATGTGACATGAATGGCGGTATATTTTGATTGCATTGACTTAAAAGTTAATTTCTTACGGCGCCAAGGAACCATAGACATCACTACACGACATAAATGTCATTTTAATACGTCTACCAACGCTGAGGGAAAGGATTCTCAACAGTCGGACAGACAGACGAACGACAAAGTGATCCTATAAAGGTTCCTAAAAACAAAGAATGAAACCATCATGGTAGAGCATGGCTCCCATGCCATGAAACCTGCAGCTGGACCTGTGTGCCATGAGGTAAAACACTCCGGTATAGTCTGCTCACTGGATCTACGCCATACCACGTGTGCGTCCATCACTTACTCACAGACAGAACCTAGACACCATTGAAGACGGCAGAGCACCGTGTCTACGTATACGGGATTGTTCCACAGACCACTGCCGAAAGAAGGGATACACGGCCGACTCATTGTGCCTAACATGTGCATCAACCCGTCAATATTTCCATCCAGGTTTCCACAGGCCCGTTATGTGATCCTTTTAAAATGTCTGAAGTTGTACAACAGCAGTAAGTACTCGCCGGTGAGCCATAGTTGTATCCTACAATTTAGTTCACCTCAAGCCTCACCGCAGATAAAAAATGGAGTGTCAAAATATCGGGTGCACAGGCGCGTTCAGAGTACCACCTGATCGCCTATAAGTGTGACAAATGAATCACTAGCATTGAAACACCTCAGTAGGCACAAATAATACCCTCGTGTCCGTGAACACAGACCCGGAGAGTGATGCATATTTTTCGGCAGTTTATGTGCTTGTACTACGTACAAGGTACTTGCCACTAAATTACTGCAAAACGTATTAGCAGATACTCATTGTGCACATTTATTACATTCGTGTTCAAACATTAGAATATCCTTCCACGACATCACAAATGTTAAGTTTAGAAAGTTAATAACTGAAGTAAGCTGGACTCTGAGATCTGAAATCAACCTCAGGTGTTCGAAGAATTAGCAGACATAGTGGGAAGAAAAAGGAAAATTAGCTTTGCAAAACGCTGTGGAGCTCAATGAGCGCCGCTCTACTTCCTGCCCATTTCATCAAGTGCAGACGGCCGGGAAACATCGCCTCAGCTTAGCTTGCTATAGAGACTCCGTATTAGTTACGGGGGTCTAAGACGTCGCACCTACGAGCTCATATGTACCAAGTTACATATTCAGTTGTGTACTTAGTTTTGGACTATAGTAAAACCACTTTTACTCTATTTGCAGTACCGAAAGTTTTACCTCACCTGCTCCTACTCGCTTCCTACATTCGGCCTATGTTACAGATTTCAGGAGCAGACCCACGCGTCGCCTTCCAGGAGGGATACAAAAGATTTCTCTCACTCTCACACAATGAGGCCCTTTTCACTCCAAGTTCAACATGAAAATAAGGCCTTGTTCTATATTCCAGCAAATTCTAAATAACAGCTACTGAATAAATATTGGTTGGAAATTGAGCAGCAACTCGAAACAACAGACATGAAAAAAATTCCAGTTAAGAGTTTCGGGCCGAGCGGTTGTAATGGAGATATCCTATAAAACAGTTTCTTGACGTTTCGTCCCGACCGCGGGAGACATCTTCGAATGTAAAGCGAAAACGTACATAAGTGTCGGGAAGACTTTTGTGAAGATTCTATTCGGAGTGTCACCTTATATGGAAGAGGACAAGCAGTACATCCAAAAGAAGAACAAAAGCTTACTAAGTGTGATGTAACGCAAGAATGCTGAAGATTACATGATCGGATCGAATAACCAATGAAGAGCTAAATCGAAAGGCAGTGACAAGACTACACTAAGATATACACTAAGATAAGGGATAGTTTGATATCCCTTATTAAAGGAACCACTCATTTGGTGTTGGAAGGATGCATGAAAAGTCGAAATTGTAGTGGAAATCTTGACTACAGTAAGCTGGTTCGAGTGATTGAGGGTTGCAGTTACATAGAGATGAAGAGGCTTGCACCCGTGTAGTCAAGCATAGAGAGCTGCACCAAACTAATCTTCGGACTGAAGAACATTCTCCATATGTCTTTAGCTTCCTCTGGTCTTTTGAAGTGACTTTCCAAGACAGCTACCGGGAATGGAGTGATATGTAAAGGAACTAGAGTAAAATATGCTAGTGCCTTCAATTCTATAATATCACACTCGAGTTTGAAGTCGTTATAAAGTTATCATGACAGCAGACACAGAAAGAACTCAGAGATGCGCCTGCTTGGATCGTTACATGTGTGTACAGCCCATGGGACTCGTAAAATGTAATAGAGAATTGTTTGAAAGCATCATTCATGGCTGGTAATTGTATGGACAAGAGTCAGGATTCTGTGATGCGTGGGTAGTATTTTGGGAATAAGAGGTGAAATGACATAGTAGAATCTTGATTCATCGAGTTTTCAGAGAGCGCTGAGAAAGTAGGTGCAAGGACAGAAAGATGTCTGCACAAAGTTCTGAGTTGCACAGAGGGCACCTTGCCTGAGATAATTCGTGTTGGCTAAAGTAAGGGCGCATACGTCAGAAGGGAGTAGGAATGGAAGGTAAGATTCGTTGGTACTTCACGCAGATTCACATCACTCTTATAAAATAATTTCGTCACAGTACACCATATGATGTAGTTAATGAGTTAAAAGTGTTTTACAATGTACATTTAGAACTTAGGTGTAACTGCGCTATTTCGCATTGTACAAAGAGGTATTACTGTTCTTGCGTTACAACAATAACAGCACACCTGAGCGAAAACGACTTACGGAAACCACGCTTTTTAAATTTTATAGCTTCGCCAATCCATAGAAGTGCTTACGTTTCCGTGGGATGCTACGTGGCCCTGGGCCAAATGTAACAGTCTCGCCCACACAGCTCTTGGATCAGTCTCGGCGCTTTTTGCCGACAGCACGCGTTTGACGGCATGTAGCTGCAAAAATTTAATTATTCACTCTACTAATTCCACACGTCACTGATTCTTGCCGTGCTCGTTCTATTATTCACGAACGCAACGCGCAGAGTTTAAACCAATGTGGTGCGCTTGCACAGATTTTTCCAGATGGAAAATGAACTTCGTGTCTGGTGTTATCTTTGTTCTACATTCTGATAATGATTCATATATTTACGTTTCAGTCTAAACTTTGACTGCACTTATGATGAAGCTACGGGTTACAGCATTTGAATTAAAATGTTTCTTAAACAAATGAAGAGAAGCATCATTAACCTTGTTTCGCAAAAAACATTATGGTGAGACCCTTCAATGATAGAGGTTACATCTATACGTCATCCGTCACTGTATAAACAAGTAATCTAAAGTTTCACGTACACATCACATCAGGAAATAATGACTCTTCTTTTACGTCTTCCCTGTTGTCTTGATTCGAAACCGTTCAATAAGCAGGAGAAGTATGCTATCATTTAAAATGTTTCTATAGGCGTTTGTGTTCATTTTGGTAACCTCCGAAACTACGGTCCGTACCGAAACCTGATAAATAGTAACAGTACATCACAGCATCTATACCGAACCTCACGGTTCCCGCAAACCGCTAATAACAGCGAACAGCCCCTAGCGACCCACCGATTTAGACAAGCTTCTGCTCATTACTCTGGCGTCAATAGTATCAATAGAAAATGACTTCTCAGAGGTGGTGTAGGTCACTAAGCGTCCTTTCTACGAAAGAATGGAGGACAAATGTCATGAGATGGAAAAGACGCGGTAGATTTCTGTTTCTGGAAAACGGTCGGATTATTTTCAGTTTGCTTTAAACCATGGTCATTGGCGAAGTGGGATGGCTCGCTTTCCTCAACGACACAATTTGCCGTACCGTAGTTGCAATCACAACGCAGGAAGATCTGTTGAGAGGCTCGATAAACGTGTGGTTTCTGAAGAGAGACAGCAGTATTTTTAATAGTTGCAGTGGCAACAATCTAGTTTATTGACTGATCTGACCTTGTAACATTAACCACGACGGGTTTTCTGTGCTACTACTGCAAACAGCTGAAAGAAGGAGGAAACTGCAGCCGTTCCTTTTTCCCAGAGCATGAAGCTCTACTGTGTGGTTAAATGATGATGGCATCCTCTTGTGTAGAATATTCCCGATGTAAAACAGTTCCCCATTCGGATCTTTGGTGGAGGACTACTTAGGAGGATGTCTTCATCAGGTAAAACAAAACTGGCATGCTATGTTTCGTATGTTTCGAAGGGTTGAATGCCAGATTCCTTAATAGGGTGCATACGACAGAGAATTTTAAAAGGGAAATTGCTAGACAAAAATTTGATACAGAATGAATTTGTGAAATGCGGAGGCAGAAAGAATAGGAATTTGGTCAGGTGAGTACAGGGTTATAATCAAAACTGAAACAAGGGTGCAGCAGGATTAGGCTTCATAATGAGTAAAATAATAAGAATACAAGTATGCTTCTATAATCAACATAGTGAATGCATTGTTCTAGCCAACACTCAATACAGCAACACAATGTAAACGCCACTTATCTCCGAAGATGGCGAAGAGTTTGAAAAAATATATGATGAGATGAAGGAAATTCTTTAGGTAGCCAAGAGAGACGAAAATTTTGTAGTGATTACGATTATGGTGATTTTATCTGAGGAGCGCTCAACAGCGTGGTTATCAGCGCCTGTAAAATTGCTAATCTTTATTTTTATTTATTTATTTACACGTCAAGTTCCGTAGGACCAAATTAAGGAGCAAATCTCCAAGGTCATGGAACGTGTCAGTACAAGAAATAACAACGTCAAAGCAATAACAGATAAAAATAAAATGTTTATGTGGTGTCACCGCCAGACACCACACTTGCTAGGTAGTAGCTTAAATCGGCCGCGGTCCATTCAGAGGTGTACAAATTCCCCTTGCAGCCTGCTTGCCCCTAGCACCTCTGCAACCATTCATGCAGGTCAGCCTGCCGCGATGTAAACACAAGAGTGCGCGTGTACTGAGGCATAGTGGGCAATGCGGGCGATACGGGCTCCCGCAAGCCCGGGCTACCTGGGTTCTCGCAAGCCTGCCAAGCTTCACGGGACCCGCTCAGCTTGCTGCGCCTGACAACAGGTTGCGCTGTCAAGCTACCGTGACTACAGTAGCCAGGTAGTTAGCCTGCAGTTCATTTATCGCAACGGTGGAGGCAGCACAATGAATAGGTCGAACTTTAGTGAGATTGAAAAAAAATTGACAACTGGCGAATACATGCTGGTAACGAAACAGAGCACAAGTGCCGCATGGGAAACGTTTTCGTGTGTTTATGAGGCCGCTTCAAATAAATCAGTAGGTGTGTCTCAATGCAAACTATGTAAAAAGCTCTTAAGTACTTATTCGGGAACCTCGAGTATGTTACGACATGTGTGCAAATTTGACAAGCAGTTCCCTCACTCCTTAAATATCTTGAAAGAGGACAAAGATTTAGTGGCCGAAAAGTGCGTCGAAATGTGTGCTAAGGACCTGAGACCATTTAGCAGTATAGAGGGAGAAGGATTTCTTAATTTAGGGCAGACACTGATCGACATAGGTAAAAAATATGGCTCCTTTGATATTAAAAATGTTATGCCTTCCCGAGTGACAGTAGCTAGGAAAGTTCAAACCTTAGCTGATAAAGTGCGCAGCAAAATGCTCCCAGATATAGTGCATGCGATTCGTTCTGGTATATGTGCCAGTACAATTGATCTATGGACAGACAATTACAAAGGGGTGCATTACATGTCCGTGACAATGCATTACATAAATTCAGACTGGCGTTTGAATAAATATGTACTAATGTGCTCTGCGTTTCCTGACTGCCCAAAAACTGGCTCGAATATTCGAAACGAGTTGGAAGATGGCTTAGAAACTATGGGTGTTTCTCGTGAAGACATTGCCAAAATTACGTTTGTCACAGACCAGGGCACTAACATTGTCAAAGCTCTCGAAGTATATCAGCGTCTTCCATGCATGGCTCATAGTATAAACACAGTCTTGAAACATGTTCTGAGCGAACAGTTTTTGAAAGAAAATGTTCCAAATATATTAGCCATTCTTAATACAGTGCGGGCTACGGTTTCGTACTTCAAGAGAAGAGGTCTCTGTGTGAGACTGAACTCATCTTTAAAGCAGTGGGTTTCAACTCGTTGGAATAGTTATTTTGACATGCTTGTATCAGTCCCTTCTCAGATTGATTCAGTGAAGGCTGTTTTACATAATGAAGGTGCCTCTGATAAGATGCTGGGTTATGACGACAATGTAACTGGCCAGCTTATAGAATTTCTTAAGCCGTTTAAAGAAGCCACAGTTGATCTAGAGAGTGACAAGGATCCAACCCTACATTTAGTTCTACCGTGGTTTTATGCCTTAAAAACTCACTGTACCGTACGGGATAACGATGAAGAGGTTTGTAATTTTATTCCATCTGAATATTATAGAACCACTTGTGAAATATGTATGTTGAGAAAATGTATTTTCAGGACATGAAACCTTTGAAACAAGCCGCTGATGCCTTCCTAGAACAGAAAATGTGCGTTAGTATGTTGCATAAAATTGCAACGTTTATGGTGGCTAACTACCGCACATTAAGAAAGTTAACCAAGGATGAAAAAATTGAAGTTTACCAAGCAGCACGACAGATGTGTGCTGAAGGTAAGCTCCTAAGATAATGCATATATTCTTCATCTACATGTACATGGTTACTCTGTAAGACACACGCAAGTGCTTAGTTGAGGGTTCATCGAACCACTTTCAACTTATTTGTCTCCTTTTCTCGAATTTCGCGCGGGATAGAACACCTACAGCTCTCCGTCTGAGCGCTGCTTTTTTGTATTTTATTCTGATGATCATTTCTTCCAATGTATATGGGACTCAACAATATCTCTTCGAATTCGGAGGTGTAAGTTGGTGATCGAAATTTCATATATAGATCGCGCCACGTCAAAAAACGCCATTGTTGAAATGATTACCACCCGAACTCTTGTGTAATTTCCGCGACACACTTTCCCCTGTTTTACGATAATACCAAACCAGCTGCCCTTATTTAGACTCTTTCGACCTCTTCCGTCAATAGTAAGGCTCTCCAACTTCGTAGCAACGCTCCAAAAGAGTGTTTTGTCATTAAAACGCCTACAGCATTTTCTGTGTGTCCATTCCTATTTAAGTAGGTCGTAATTGTAATCAGAGGTATTAAGTAGAATCTGCAGCCTTTAGGTTTGACTGGTTGATCTTGTAAACGAAGTTTAACGGACTTAGTTTAGTACACACAGGGATAACCTCGCTCTTGTCATTATTTATTGCCAACTGCTAATTTTCACACCAAAAATATATACCTTATTTAAATCGTCCTGCAGTTAGTTTTGATCTTCTGGTGACTTTACAGGGCGATAAATGATAGCATCATCTAAAACCTATTATAATTTCAACTATGTGTAGTACGATCTTCACATTATTCTGAAAATATTAATTGGAACCTGTACAGTTTCAGTACAAGTGCCCAATCACAGCAACCAAGAAACAAATCCAGGGCCGTACAAAATGGCGAAATTTGTGGACTGGGCAGAAGAGCCTCCTCTCCTACATGATGAAGTCAGCAGATACTTGCAAGAACACTGTGTGAACGAGGGAGATATTCTACAGTGGTGGAAAAATAACTCCCAACGACTTCCTCGACTTGCGTGTGTGGCAAGAAAAATATTAAATATACCAGCCACTAGTGCGTCTAGTGAGAGAATTTTTAGTTGCGCTGGAAACCTAATTAGCGAAAAACGATCACGTCTTAATGCAGACAGACTCAACGATCTCGTCATAATTAATTCAAACACTAATCAGCAGACACATTGAAAATACAGTAGAACATTGAACGGGAAACTATGAGTTTGAGCGCAAATTTACTAATTAAGAGTGCAGATTCCTTTCTTGTGCTTTCTGGGCGTCAATTTCTGAGATAGAAATTTTGTAATGCATACAGTTCATTTTTATTTTAAACTAAACTTTTTGATTTCAGTCCTTCCAAGTGACATTAATTATTGTTTGTAAACCATTATCTGTTACTTGGGTTTGCAAAAGTAGCCAAATATTTTTAGGAGTATCTGGTTTGGCCTAAATAATACTTTCAGGGGAACTGAAGGAAAATTTGTAAAGATTTTATGTTGAAAAGTGTTCTGCAAAATAAAATATTCATTTGTGGAGTAAGGCAATACACATTATGAGTTTAAATTACAATTTATTTTGTTGAGTTCCACACACATTGCAAAATGTAATTTTATTCTTGTATTTCTATATTAAGGGGAATCCCACATGCAGAGTCAAGATGCTGAAGACCTAGACACTACAAATACTCCTAAAATGAAGAGCGTCTTTTTCCATGAGTGTATTGTAGTAGGAATATAATGGAAACTCTGAGCCACTCTCCACAGCGTCTATATCTGCGTCATGAGGATTCAGACTCGTCGTTTAGGTCTGTGTTATGAGGGTCTAGAGTCGTCGTTTAGATTTGCATCATGCAAGTAAACACTCGTCGTCTTAGTCTGCATCATGATGGTCCGAAATATGGTCCCTCATGATGCAGACCTAGACTACAAGTGTGGACTCTCATGACGCAAACGTAGGAGCCGCGAAAAATGGCTCGGGGTCGCCATTGTATTCCCAGTACTATAGTTTTTAGACGAACTGGATACGAAACAAGTCCTTCGATTTTGGTAAAATGCATTTTGGCAATTTAGAATGATTTTTCCAACTTCGAATGAATTCACAGAACCAGTAAAATACATCCTGGAAACGTAGTTAAATATTTATATAATTGGTGTCATACTTGGCTGAAACATACTAAAGTTAAAGAATCTAGACTTCCAAAATCTTAATTTGGTTCTCATTGCAGTACAGTGGTTAATAGGGGCGTAGATAATTTATTCTTCTGGGGAGGTGACCAATCTTCTTTTTGGGGGGTGGAGGTTCACTTCTTTAGTACAAAGGTGTCATATTTTGAATCTGAAAATTCATTTCGTTAACATCAAGATTTTTGCAGCCAATATACCACGTTCACTCAACCAAAAATGGTTTGCAACTGTTAAACGACATTTGCTGTGCGCGAATTGTCCAACACGATGACTGTGAATGTGTCAGACAGCTCTCAAATTTCAAAAAGATCATAGACATTTCGTTTAAAAGAAATGTATGTATATATATATGTATATATGTATGTATATGTATATATATGTATTTGTCTATGAGTATATATATATATACTCATAGACAAATACATATATATATATATACATATACATACATATATACACATATATATATATACATATACATATATACATATACATATATATACATAAACATATACATATATACATATACATATATATACATAAACATATATGCATATATATATATATATATATATATATATATATATATATATATATATACATATACATGCACATGTAAATATTCAAAAACCTTCTCCATGGAAACATGCGTACATAGTGAACTTTCATGGTAACCCGCAAACGATGTCAAAATCTTTTGTAAGGTACTCTCTTCAATGTACTGTCCGAAATGTTATGTAGACAGTGATGTTCCTCTTGATGGTCAAGTGTGCAAAATTTCTTCAAGATCGGAATAAAATTGTAGGTTGGTGTAGAAGTGTGTACGTAAAGTACCCTCCGCCATGCACCATTCAGAATTTTAAGCAGGCAGCGCCCTTCATCCTGCTTTGAATATCAAGTGTGTCAAATTTCATCAAGATCGGAATAAATGCGTACAATTTGTCGAGTTCCGTTATGTAAAGGAACCTCTGCCATGCACCATATGAAATTTTATGTAGACTGTGACCTTCCTCTTGGTTTCAAGATATAGTGTGCAAAATTTCATCAAGATTGTATGCAATACAAACACACGGACACAATGAAAACGCACTTTCAGTTTTTGTCAAATTTTCCAATTTTTCGGTCGATTTTCGAAAAATTTTATTTTATAAAAACCTTGTCCTGAGAATTACGAACACAGCAAAAAAAATTTAGCCGAACTGGTCCAGGCGTTCTCGAGTTTTATGCTTATCAACACATTTGGCAATTAATTTTTATTTATATAGATAAGAAGCCCGAAATATACGCGTAAAGGAAGAATATACAAATAAAACCAATATTTTTTTACCTGAAATTAATACATATATATATAATGTTGGAGTTTGTCTTTTGGTGCTCAGGTAAAATAAAAACTTTTGATTAACGTTCATAATACGACAATGACGCGCGCAGACTAAACGGCTGCGTAGCGCAGCTCAGCAGTAATATGGGCAGCCAAGCAAGTTTCCCGCAGCCTGCCCGGGTTGGGTTCTGCTTGGCTTGGCTGGGAGTGAAGCAGCCTGCCCGTTCTGTTGACAACGAGCGGCGGCCTGCCCGCCTGGCCACCGGGCAAGCATGGGTGGGTTAAAAGCGGGACATGTACACCTCTAGGTCCATTTAGTACATGTAGGGCCCGCGTGTCGCCACTGTGTGATCGCAGACCGAGCGCCACCACAAGGCAGGTCTCGAGATACGATAGAGCACTCGCCCCAGTTGTACGGACGACATTGCTAGCGACAATACGGACGAAGCCCTTCCTCTCAATTGCCGAGAGACAGTTAGAATAGCCTTCTGCTAAGTCCATGGCTACGACCTAGCAAGGCGCCATTAGCCTTACCTAGTTTGAGAGTTATCGTATAAATGTCTCAAGAATAACGTTGTAAATCAACAAAGAATAAAGTTAAGTATATTCCAAAGCTACGTATTTTCTTGATAGCAGTCATAACGTATCCTGTTCCAGACTTGACGCCAGTCGGCGTGTGTGTACGCGTGCCTTTCGGCTCCCTTCTCAGTGTGGCGTAACTAGCTTGTTACGCCACAACAGTTTATGAACCCGAAAAAGGTCAATCCATAATTTTAACTAAACGCAGTCAACAATTCAATATGAATTAGCTTAATTTTTCAAGGAACTCCTCGACAGAATAGAAGGTGTGAGCCCTGAGGAAACTCTTCAGTTTCGATTTGCAACCGTGTGGATTACAGCTAAGAGTTTTGAATTGGAGTGGTAGCTTATTTAAAATGGATGCAGCAGTACACTGCACAACTTTCTGCACAAGAGTACAGGAAGTTCGATGCAAATGCAGGTTTGATGTCTGCCTAGTATTAACTGATTGAAAGAGTCTTATTCTTGGGAATAAGCTAATACTGTTAACAAGAAATGATAGTAAGGAATATATACATTGAGAGGCCACTGTCAAAATACAAGAGGTTCGTGAACTTAACACCACTTACACCCGAACCGCACGTTTCTGAGCCAAAAATATCCTTTTAGAATGGGAAGAGTTACCCCAAAATATAATACCATATAGCATAAGCGAAAGAAAACAAGCAAAGTAGACTAATTTTCGTGTCGAATGATCACTCACTTCAGATACTGTTTGAATAGTACAAATGGCAGCATTAAGTCTTTGAACAAGATCCTAAACGTGAGCTTTCGACGACAGTTTACTATCTATCTTGACACGTATAAATCTGAACTGTTCAGTTCCACTCATCATATGCACATTCTACGAAATTGAAACGCCAGGTTTTGTTGAATTGTGTGTTAGCTACTGTAAAAACTGAGATTTAGTATGATTTAGCTTTATTTTCTACAAGCCATGAACTTAGGTCATGAGCTGCACTATTTGAAACTGACCCATCATTGCACGCAACATCCTTTACTACCAAGCTAGTGTTATCAGCAAACATAAATATTTAGATTTACCCATAATATTAGAGGGCATATCATTTATATAAATAAGGAACAAGAGTGGCCCCAACACTGATCCCTGGGGCACCCCCCACTTGAGCGTATGCCATTGAGACCCCACATTACAGCCATTCTCAACATTTTGAATAGTGACCTTTTGCTGTCTGTTGCTAAAGTAAGAGGTGAAGCAATTGTGAGCTACTCCCCATATTCCGGTAATGGTCCAACTTCTGGAGCAATATTTTGTGGTCAACACAATAAAATGCCTTAGTTAAATAAAAAATACACCTAGCGTTCGAAACCTTTTGTTTAACTCATACAGTACGTTAAAGAGAAAACCGAGCTGTACATTTAATAGCAAATTGTGTGATGTAAAATGATCAATTATCCTTACATACACAGCGTTTTCAGTAATTACTAAACTGGCCCTTCTAGCAAAATAAACTCAATGCTGTTATCTTCTTCCGAATGAGCCGTCTCTCTATAGAATCATATGAAATCATCCTCTACCTTCAACTACGCATCATTGAACATAACAAATACAAATGCCCGTGTGGCATGTTCACCATCAGAGCGTCTCACTTTGCTCTGAGATAGCGCTCTCCCTCCCTCCCTGGCTGATAACTGCTTTCGACTCTTTCGCACGCCCGATCTCCAGTCAATAATACTACGGCTATTCGAAAAGTAAGGTCCGATTGGTGGTGAAATGGAAACCACTTTGAAATACAAAAATGTTATATACGCAACAGTTAGCAACACCTTCCAATTACTTCTCTACTTACTCGCCGGTCCGACTTAGACATCTGTTGTTCCACCTTTCCAACAAGCTCTAGTAGAAGGCAGGCGTCCGTGCTTTCTGCCAGTTAACTTCGCTGCTCTGCAACTCATTGTCTACGCCAAAATGTTGTCTTCATAGCCTGCGGTTAATGGCAGCAGAAATGAAAATCAGAGGTAGCCACATCCAGGCTGTATGGTGGACAACCAAAGACTTCTAATCAAAGACTGTACAGGATTATCTTTATTTCTCTCGCAGTGTGCTGCCGAGGATTGTCATGAAGAACGAAATGCATGTCAGTTACGTTATGTGGGCTGCATGTAATCAGGCGAGCTCTCACGGCGGGCACCCATACATGGCGGGAGTACTTTCTAGGTATCTTTACGTGTTCACTGTGCACTCAGACCTAAAAAGAGCGACGTGACGTGACCGAAGGCATACTAGAATCACTGCCCAACACAATCGTGCAAACCTCCTTTGGATTTTCACAGTAAGTTTCCATTTCGTGCTTGATCGGACCTCACTTTCCAAGTAGCCACCGTACTACAACCTCTGGTAGCGAAAGAAAACGTATAGTACCTGTGTCGTCATGCAAAGAAGTTCAAAGAGGTAAACATTCCAAATAAACTGTGAAATCTACCGAATAAATTAACATATCTCGTAATATATACATCTTTCAGAACAATTTCTCCTAATATGTACACCTTTCAAGGGTATCAGTCCTATTGACAGCAGTTAATACAAACAACACTAACGCAATTCGGTGACCATTATACCTGTGAAGGAGAATTGTAGCTATAACCATTTACATACTCGCCTTCGGTGTGCACGTGTACACAAGTTACATTGACATCCGACCTTGTCTTCTGGGTGCTTGACTTCTTTTGTCAGGCAGTGTAAATACTTTTAAGTTTGTAACGCAGTTAGTTGGCAGTAAATAAGAAACAAAGAGATCAGAAATACGCCGCTCCAGTTTTCTCCCATTATTTTTCTGGATTTTTTTCCTTCTATAACATTTTCCATCTCGTAATACTGTAGCACGAGATATTTTTCATTGCATTGTTTTACGTACACATTCATGTAGCAATAGCACTCGTATTCTACTTGTAGGTGTGTTTTTAAATCACAGGTTTCTGTTTTGTTCTTGTATTTACTTTTAATTGAGAGTATATTGTACAAAATGAGTTATGATAAAATATAAAAATGATAAAGACACAAGTTTTTTTTCTGTTTTACCAGAGGTATTAGATTACACGCCAGGTGCGTATAAATGATATTTCCCTGTCTTCAATTGCTTTAACGATGCCACCTGGCCCGAAATTTATCCCGTGCAATGGACTTTACTCTCCATTCTATCAAAAACGGAAGCTAATGACCTAAGGCCATTTCCACAGAAGTTAATTCCGGCTGGCCTGCGGCATGTGTGCCGAAACTCGTCGAAATCGGTGGGTAAATAACGCTGGTCAGTCGTCTGCCAGCTCTATACATATCCGTCCTTCCGTGTGTATCCACCGGTGTGCTGTAGTGAAACAGCACACCATCTAGATCAAATAGTGGCTAATAATTCAAATTCAGACTGCTACTGTTCAGCGAACTCTTTCCCGTATGTGACCCCAAGGATCCGGAAAATATCGACGATACGAAACACAGCTCGCACTTTTATCACGTGACGTTTTAAAAACCATGGATCAGTCAGTCAGGTAGATTATTTCTCGTCTTCCGAAAATCATTTGATTCAGCACCACACCTGGTCGTACCATAGAAAGTGCGGTCACATACGGTACCCAGAGACATTTGTAACTAGATTGAGGATTTGTTAGTAGGGAGGAAGCAAGGTATTACTTGGGATAGAGAGTGATCGACAGATGTGGAAGTAACTTCAGGCCTGCTCCAGGGAAGTGTGTTGGGATCCATGTTTTCATATTGTGTATTAACGACCTGGATGACACTATCGTCAGTAATGTCACACTTTTCGCAGATGATGCAGTGGTTATGAAACGATGTTTGAAGTAAGCCTCTCTAACATTCAGGCCGATCTTGATAAGATATCGGCTATTTGCTATAAATTTTTAGAAATGTAAAATTTTGCAATAAACACATCCAGTTGTCGTGTTAGATTATGATTTCAGTATCAGTGGGTCACAGCTGGAATCAGCCAACTCCTGCAAATCCGTGGGTAAAAGAATTTTTAGATATATGAAGTACAATGGTCAGATAGGCACAGTGGTAGGTGAAGAGGAGAGCAGGGTACTGAAAAAAAATCCATCTACAAACAAGATTATTTATAAGACACTCTTGCAAGCCACCCTAAACATTACCTACCTTTTTGGGTCTCATAGCAAACAGGACCAACAGAGAATAATGAACATATGCAAAGAAGAGCAACACGAATGATCACGATCTTATTCGTCCCATGAGATGCTGAAAACTTAAACTGATACTCACTATCCCGTCAAAAACTACTTTCAAAGTTTCAAGGACCAGCTTCAAGTGAAGAATCTAGGAGTACAGTTCAAGACCCATATGTATCGCTTCCATAGGGATCGGCAAGTAGCTGTGCAGCTGCTTTGAGACTATGGACCTATGTACAGATTTAAATGCTGGAAATGAAAGAAGATTGTGAATTAATGTCCCGTAGACAAAGACGTTATTAGCTACGAAGCACCGACTCTTATTGGGAAAGGATGACTAGGGATGTTAGTTTTAAATCAGCCATCTAGGCGTTCCCGTCAACCGGTGTATGGACGCAATGGAAAAAGTAAATATGGTAGCTTGACGCGGATTTCAAAAACCTGGCCCTTCCGAAAACCTGTGCAGCGTGGTAACCGCTGTGCCTTTTCGCTCGGTTCCAACGCTGTTAACTGGGAATAGGCTTTGTGGAATTGTCAAGGACCAGCGATACTAGCAGATCTCTTGACCTATTTGATTAACGAAATCGTCTTCGGGGATGATATGCGTTCATAGGTGGTGATTGGCTGCCCTAGAGAGGATGGAATCTTTAAATAAGCGCCCAGGCACTCGGTTAGAAGTGTCTGGAGACCGTTGCAAGAGCGTAATCAGGAATACAATGTGCTCCCGTGGCCCTAAAATTCACAAAAACAGTGCCGTACCGATTATACACTACCGGAACAAAGTACACGGGAACACCACCTGAGTACTACGGAATTAATCATTAGTTGTTACTAAAGGCGGATCTGCCAGTATAAGAAGAGTCAGAGAGTATTGTGTTGTCAGAATAGAAGCAGCGACAATAGAATCGCTCTATGACCTTGAAATGTGACAAGTCATTGGATATCACCCGAAGAAGAAATCAATCAGACACATTTCTGCCCTTCTAAAGCTGTTCAGACAGTCTGTGACGTGACTGTGAAGTGGAAATGCAACCAAAGTGAAACCAAGACCCAAGACCAGGCAGATTTCGTGTACTGACGGACAGTGGCGTTCGAACAATGCAGAGGGTGGTTTGGGAAAAAAAAGGGGGGGGACGTGAAATCATTGGAAGGAATCTTTCGTGAGTTTCAAAGTGCTGCCATAGTCCAACAAGCATATGGTCGTGGGCAGCGAGTTAAAATGAATGGGGTGCAGTGGTCGAGCGTCTCTTAATCAATCATAATTTCTGTAAACAGTACTAAGCAACTCTTGAGGTGGTGAACAGAACGACGTTACCGGACAGTGGATGACTCGAAACGAGCTATTTGGAGTGACGAATCACGCTATACGCTACTGCAATCCGATGGAAAGGTTTCGGTTTAGCGACAGCCTGAAGAACGTTATCTGTCCTAACGTCTAGTGCCAGCATTCAAGTACGGAGAAGGTGGTATTTCGGTATGAGGGTCATCTTCATCGTTAGGGTGCAGTCCCCTGATTGCGCTTAAGAAAACGCTAATTGCGGAAGGATAAGGACACGTTTTATATCATTCTGAATTGCGCACAGAAGAGGAATTGTTCCGACACGATTATTGATTAAGCATTACAGTGCATCTTCTCATAGACCAACATCGGTGCAGAGATGATTTGTGGACAGTAATATTCCTGAAACGGAATCGGCTACCCAGAATCCGACCTGTACCTAGTGCAACACCTTTTGGATGTTAAATCGTCGACTTCGCTGCAGGCACCAGCATCTAACATCACTACCTTATCTGATTTCAGCTCTTAAGGAATATTGAGACTTTCAGACGTCTCAGTCAAAGCTTCCCCACCAGAGTTAAGGCCGTCATAAAAGCAAAGGGTGGATACATCACATATTAATGTTCACTAACAGGTATCAAGATACATTTGGTCATATAGTTTAATATTGGGTAACTTCATCTATCATTTTCACTGAATGAAACCACCTCGGCATAATCATCACGATGGAGAACTGCGAACAGCATGGATCCATGTATACGTGAAGATTTGTAGTTGCATGAACGTATCAGTTTTTCTCTCGACTAGCTGCAACACGTGCTGCAAATGTTCCGTACCATGGGTGCTAGCTGGAGTCCATAATAATGTGACTAGCCGACATGCATCGCTGATATCTTCCGTACAGGTCCTTAGAATGGACTAATCAATCTGCAGCGGAGAGTGCAATCATTTGAAAATTCGTGGCAGATTAAAGCTGTGTATCGGACCGCGATTCAAGCCTGTTTCCTTGAACTCTGCTGTAATGAGACCGATTCTCCGAAACAACGTGGACAGCAGAACCTATCATCTGAATCAGTAGAAGTAAGATTTGTTTCTTTAAGTTGTCGTTTAAAGGGTGTCGAAGCGATAGAAAAGATAGGAAAATTGGACTGTCTTATTAGTAAGCACTCCATCTTCACGCCACAAGTGGCCCATGGGGACCATCGGACCGCCGTGTCATCCTCAGATGAGGATGCGTATGGGAGGGGCGTGTGGTGAGCACATCGCTCTCCCGGTCGTTATTATGGTTTTCTTTGACCGGAGCTACTTTTCGGTCGAGTAGTTCCTCAATTGGCATCACGATGCTGAGTGCACTCCGAAAAAGTGCAACACCGCATGGTGGCCCGGATGGTCACCCATCCAAGTGCCGACCACGCCCGACAGCGCTTAACGTCGGTGATCTCACGGGAACCAGTGTATCCACTGCGGCAAGGCCGTTGCCATCTGCTTAGTGAGAATAGTTAGCGGTTGTTCGTGGGTAGTTGATGCTCGAGAATCATCACACTAATGCATTGAAGGGAAATAGCGTATTTTCGGTTTGACTTCGTCACACAGGACATAATTTATGTATTGACACGTACTGACGTTTTAGAATACAATTGTCACTATTAATAACAATTCGTTCTTGCCAAACATTTTCTGTTGTAGTGATCAGGAAATAACTATACATGCTGATCGCTGGAAACTTCCGATCTCCATGATGAAATTCACGGCAGATGGCAGCAACTAAAGAAATTGTTAATTCTAATTTCTTAGCAATGTAGATATTATCTCTAACGTTGCAGCATATATACTTTGAATGGTATTGGAAGTCGACTGATTTATGCAAAAACTTGACGACAATATTGCTCCGGCGGAACAGTTATGAGTATTAGTGCAATGCTGTGAAGAACATTCAGTTTGATCTTATTAATTACCTGATACGTCCGTACGTAAGTGTTCCACAAGCGAAACGGAAAGATTGTGAACTTAGAAAAAAATAAAGATTCTTAGCTGAAAGTGTATATTCAAGTCGAGAGGTTTATTTCTAGTGCTCATTGCAGATGTTCTTCCAATACGATTCGGAATCTGAGAAATTAAAAGAGGAAGAGCACTTTTGCATCACAGATTGTTTCATCCGAGTTGACCGTGCACATCTGAGTGTTCAACACCGACATATAGTACTGCATCATATGAGAATGAAATTAAACGTAAGAGTACAATGAATGTTTCTAACGAGGACGACAACTTTTAATGCTCCACTTCCATAGTTCCTACCTACTTCATACTGAACAACTAGAAATAGAAAATAAATTACTTTACTACGTAAGCGGAAAAGGAAATAATTATAGGAGAACCCCCTGCGTAGGTTTCAAGATACTGAAGAGACTACCAACAACAGAGTGAAAAATCACAGTCTATAAATCACGCCACAAACTTCAGAACATAAGAAAAACACGCTCTAGTTGACTAATAATCTAGTTTTAATCTGGTGTTTGTCAGTCGTGAGGGCCCTTGTAATGTTCTTTGGTGCTTTATTACAGCGAGAGAACGATGACCTCATGTTCATTTTGCTGTTCTCAAGAGAGGTAATACATTACGGTAATTCACAACGAGCCGGAGAAGCTGTTTAGCCACAGCAACCGTGATGTACACAAGAGAGTGAGAGTGTAGATGTTTACGGCCAAGTGAAGCTATAGCCTGAGTACGGTAATTACACGGTAGCAGTGTGCCAGGGTGAAGCAGATGAAACAGCTGGGGCTATGGAAAAAATTAAAGTTTCACGGGAATATATGGAATAATTATCGCGTGCTCTTGTAAACCCAAACTGTACTAGGCTAATGAACTTATACTTCACATACAGTTACTGCTTGTGTGTGTGTGTCTGTGTGTGTGTTGATATGAACTGGCAATGTACCTAGCAAGGAAACATCACCAGCACTAACTCATATTTTAAGAAGAAAAAAGGACACCTACAAAATATCACCAGCAGCAAACGATTTCTCACAAAAATTAAGGCCATAATTACGGTAGTACGCAGCTGTGACATTCTGGAAGTACAGCTTTTACACTTCGCGCAGCCCGATTGTTTGAAATTCGCTCCGCCGCACTGGAGCCGCCTAATGCCATGGAACGAAGTCCTGTATAGCCTGAGTTACAAGACAAGTCATGTTGTACTCCGCGAGAAATAATAAGTAATGTGAATGCGTAATATGTCAACTTCACGCACATATACGTTGCATATTATTTTAATACTATTTTCGTATTGATACTCTGTAGTTACATATTTGCCTCAGAATGAGTATTACGATTCTAAGTAACTGAAGAGTAATTACGAAATGACGTTAATGATTTTCGATTTGCAATTTAATCATGCCAATCACGTTGAAGAATAGCGCGTCACTAGCAAATGGACTTTACTTTAGCAGAGCAAGCTTTGAAATGCAAAGAAAGTAACGCACATCAGCGATGTTATTAGGTAAATAGCACTAGGTTATATCCTTAATGACACACCAATTCATTTAATTCATTTACACTTCATTTACCAATCGCAACACACAGGTGTTAAAAGCGAAGAGATCTCTGGCATAAGGTACGGTTTAGAAATCGCATACTTAGACAAACAAAGAATGTTGACAGTGTCCCGCAGAATTTCACAACCGTCTTACTCGTTCCACTGTACAGCACCTCATTGTCGGGCATTAAGCGGCTGCAGTGGGACGGAGCGAGGAACAAACAAGTGGTGAGCGCGAAGTTTAAAAGCTGTACTTGCAGAACTATGGCCCGAAGTTTCATGCGGAATCGATTTCTGGGGCCGATATCTTGCTAGTGTGGTTTTTCCTCCTTAAAATATGAATTTCCCTTGTAATTGCAAAAGAGAAAGGGACAGGTGATGAAGTTTTCCATAACGCATCGTTTGTACATTGTAAATAAAGATTGGAATAGCATATTTGTGCTCCGCTGAGCGTACTCCAATGAAAGTTAATAAGTGCATGTTGTGATCGGCCTTGCTTTAAAATAATGTAGGTGATGATGTAAAATGAAACAGGTTCCAAGGGAAAATTATGTTGCAACGTCTCGTCGAAAATGAGGGCTGCAGAGACGGAGCATAAGCCCCGATTTATTAAGGAATTAGGTCTTATCCTTTTCAAAGGAAGCGCCCACGCATCTGCCTTAAGTGATATATGAAAATAATTGTAAGATTTTGATACAGACTTCTAACTTCTGGGACCGTGTTACGAGAGAATCTACCAGGATTTTAGTAAGGGAACCGATGATCAATCATGATAGCGGCTACATCCTAAGTGAGGCCTGGGAACTTGCAGTTAGTCTGATTAAGAAAAGAAAGGAGATACGCCACAACAAGGCGACTGAGGGGACAGGCGGTGGAACAGCAGAAGTGCCGCCAGCACGCGTACCTGAGTGTGAACCTCAGACGAGACGATTTGTCGGCTGGAGGAATGAGGGAGGACGTGCTGGGCGCGAACGACGGAGAGAACGACAGGTTGGTGGAAGAGGGCGGGGGGTGGGGAGGAGATAAAAGCGGCGCACCGACCAAGAAGCGGTCAGTTCATCAGAGCAGCTGATGATGACAAAGGGGTCCATTGCTGAAATACTGTGCCCGTAAAACATGTGTTTTTCTATGAGAGTATGTTCCATATTTGGCAGCCTTGCCGTTGTCATCTTGAACACGACCCGTCACCTATCAGCTGCATTTCGCTCTTGGTAATAATCAAGCAGCAACAGACATGCTTTGGAACGCCACGCCACCAGACCAAAGTACTGAAATCCGTGTTAGTAAAATGTTGATAGACACATTACATAACGCCAGTGGGAACTAAAACTGTCAGAACACTATTATAACCTAAGCAAGAGTAGTGGTAACATTCTTCATTTGTGCAGCAAGACTGTGAAGAACGACATACAACAGTGGCCGTACTTTCAAACAGTTAATCGCATGAAAGGCGGTCCCGTTTCTGGCTGACCGCTGTGCTCGTCTCATTACGACGCAGTAGACCCGCGATCGATTTTCGTCGTTGCGAAGAACTGTTTGCGACGAGAGCAACTAGTCTTGTGAGAACAACAAAAGAACAAAAGGGTTGATTGAAGAGAAGCAAAACGACTCCACGTCGAAGAGTACGAGGTTTTCAATATTTTTTCCGTGTAGTTTCATTAAGCAAGTGGCTTGTAAACTGAATATCCGCTCATTACTATAAGGGCCTTACGAACAAATTGCACTGTAGGACTGATGATTAAACTCTGACATCGCGGGGTGATGAAAAGTCGGATTCATGATCGTTACCAGCCGTTTGTTATCCACCGTTGCACAAAAGGCCTGCTCTAAATGTTTCTAAGCGTTGCTGTCTCCGTCAGTACATACCAGAGTTGCTTCCGTTAGTTTTATAATGTCACCTAACTGCCTGTCATAGTGTCGTGTCTCTTACTTTTCTTTTACCTTGCATTGAACAAAAGAATTTCCTTGAGCCATGAAATATTTGGGCTTGAGGAATATGACTGTGAACTCACGTTTATGTCTTGGCCACCAAATCTGTCTACCATGAAAGGGATGTAACACGTCTGGGGCTATATCCGCCGCCAGTTCTGCGTCGACGGAGCAACGGCTTCTAATTTATGATAACTGTTTGACCTGTGTGTATAGACGTGGTGCCACGTACCTACGAAGGACGTGTTTGAATCCATGCCATGCAGAACCACAGCTGCATTTTGTTCTGAAGGTCCACCGACGCGCTTTTAAACAGATGATCGTAATATTTTAGTCTCCCAGAGTATGTCTCCAGCATATTTACCGCGACTGAATAAATACTCTGTTTCTGTAGGGCTGTTAGCGCAGATATGGTTCGTCTAGTACATTGCGAAACATTCTCTTCCAAAGATAGATGGCTCATTAAAACCTAATGTGCTCACTATGCTATTGGTCGCAATAGAAATGAATATTTTGTGCAATACGCAGAGAAGTCTCATTTTATTTAGCATATATCTCTCAAAAGAAACGTCAGGAGCATTTGCTTTTTTGTTTCGGCAGATATTTGCAATTTAATTTTTACGATGTGTAGCTGGCGTCAAGCTAAACAATTGTTCGTTACGTGTTTCATGCGATGTCCAGTGTTAAATGAGAGCCTCGGTTTGTTTCCCATCACATACAAGATAACTTTCAAATCGGAATTTCACTTGCCCATTCGATAGAACGCTCCCAAATTAGTCTAGCCCGACATAAATTTTACCAGTGTAAATTAACGGGGACAGTAGAACACGAAGAGTAAACAATAATCCAGCAGTGACTCAGTAGCGCTACCTGCTTGGCGGCAGCAGTAAGCGCGGAACAGGGCGGAACAGGGCTGTCGCAGCTCGAGTACCCGCTATTCTTCGAGTTTTACTGCCCTAGTTAATACATGACGATTAAGGAAATATCATGCTAGACTGATCTGGGACCATTCTGTCGAATGGGCACATAAAATTTCCCATTAAAAATCAGTTTGTTTGTAACCTGAAAAAACCGATGATTTCCGTCGACACTGGGCGTCGTACCAAAAACTTCATGAATACTGTGTGTCTGGGCTGGCTCCAGCCACACAGTACATATAGTGAAATTGCAAGTATATGCTGAAATCTGAAAATGTGTCTGACGAGACTTAGGAGAGACACCATGTATCCACAGGATGTTAAAAAAAGTATTTCGTATTTTGAAAACTGGTAATATGGACAAAAACAAGACAAATATGTCCGGTAAATGTTGGCTCTAAAATGCGTGCCTTAAGAGCTGTGACCATCTTGCTACTGTGAAAAACATTTCTTCCGCGGCAAGCTCTTTACTATTACGAACGATGATCTACAGAATGCAATTAACAAATGAGCGCTCATTCTTCTGTTATTGTCCATGGGTACATCTTGCAGTAAACATCTGTTAGTGTAGTTATCAGTATTCAGAGTTCTGTGTACGTGCGGCGCGAACATTAGTTCTAATGGGGCCTGGTTTTGTTGTGATGACTTTTTACGAAATGCTTTTATAAGGAGCGGTCGAAGAAGGTTCCGGTCGAAGAATCCGTATGCCAATTAGCCAAAATCACCATAAGCAATGAGGCAATCGGCCCACCGACACAAGAAAACAAAAAACCCAACCTTGTCCTGTTGTTTGAAGTAGTCCGTCCGTCACTGCCTGCTGCGCATCCTCATACGTTACGAATCGTCGGGCCTCAAGGTCCGAGGCGTGATAATTTGATGGGAAGAGAATAGGACTATAAGATGGGTGCTCCTCTGGCTCAGACTCAATTCGGAGTAACTTCTGTGTTACGACAATCGCAACATTGGGACGACGTGTGTTGTTGTGAATCAGCAGCACCCCCTGGCGCACTTTTCCACAACGGTAACTAACCTAAGGACATCACACACATCCATGCCCGAGGCAGGATTGGAACCTGCGACGGTAGCGGTTGCTCGGTTCCAGACTGTAGCGCCTAGAACCCCTCGGCCACCCCGGCCGGCCCACATTTACATTCTCCGATGTATGTCTAGAGAGGTTTGTCCTTCGGTAACCAAGAAAGTAATAACAGCACGTTCATCCTGTTTGGGAGCATTTGGCAATAACGTCGCCTAATTCACGTTCCCGTATTTATCGCACGCACGTTGGGACACGAATGCCACACTAATCCTTTCCATACGTGTCAGTGTTCATACACTCACATCAGAGTCGCGCTACGTTGTATATACGCAGCAGAACAGCCCAAAAACGGAAAATTTTTGTCCGCCCCTTTTACATTGTAGTTTTATCTTTGCAATTACCAATTAAGGGAAGCACGTTATTCCATACCGAAAATGACAGCTATGATCTACTGTTATGGTCTGACAAATGGCAGTAACGGTCTAGTCCGTGGCCTGTATGCTGAAAAACATCCAGAACGCAAGGTACATCAGTACAGCTATTAATTCGTCTTTTCCAGCGAGTGGCAGACTCTGGCTCCGTAGCTCCAACAACGGCGGATTGTGACAGACGTCACGCCATTTGCACTCCTGTTGTGGAGTAGCCAGCACTGCAATCAGTGGAAGAAGATCTCCGAACTAGGGTACGTAAAATTTCAGCGTCTATCGGGATCACTTATTTAGCAGTCTGAGCGATCCTACATGAGCAGTTGAATGTCGCCTGCATCGTGTCAAAAGCCCTTCGCTCACAAGATCAGCCTGACGTATTGTAGTGCTGAATATGGTGTTACAAAGACATGGTGAAGATCCACTGCCGGCCGGTGTGGCCGAGCGGTTCTAGGCGCTTCAGTCTGGAACCACGCGACCACTACGGTCGCAGATTCGAATCCTGCCTCGAGCATGTATGTATGTGATGTCCTTAGGTTAGTTAGGTTTAAGTAGAAGTTCTAGGGGACTCATGACCTCAGATGTTAAGTCCCACAGTGCTCAGAGCCATTTGAACCATTTGAAGACCCACTTTTCACAGCAAAGATACTGTTAAGAGACGAGAATGTTTTCATGCGAGATGGGCTTATCAATTTTTTTAACGGAATCGCCACGCAGTTGAAGAAACAAGCCATCAGTTAATGCATGGACAGAAATTATTGGCAACAGACTGGTACTCCTACATACTACCAAACACGTTGGCTGGTGCAAGGTATAATCAGTTCCTATCAAACGACTTGCCTGTCCCGTTACAGGAGGTGCCATTCCAACAACGGCTGGAGGTGGACCACAGCTCCATTTCCTCCTAAATATCCGAGGAAACCTCACAAGTGCATTTGATGGGCAATGGGTTGGTCGCGTAGGTCCAGTTAGTTTTTCCATCTCTTTCTCTGATGTCAGTCGTTCGGATTTTTGGTTGGGGAGACATTTTATGTCAGCTCCATTAATGGCAAACGATCACTACAGGAACGTGTCATCATTATCTGTCAGCTAATCCGTGATCAGCACCGAGATTTTCAGAGAGTGCGTGATTCGGTAAGATAGTAGCTTGCCTTACTTTAGCTTACCGTGATGGACACCATATTGAGCACATTCTTCAATTACGGCCGACAAGTACCGACCGTAAGTAATTGCAAGCAGATTACATCAAAGCTATGCTCTTTCAAAGTAACAGAATCGGTGTTCCCTTTGGTTTACTTATTTGTTTACAGCGTTATGTAGGAATTTCGTTACAACAAAGAGCTGGCAGTAGAAGTGATGCGTTTCACGGTAGCGAAGATGAATAAGTTCTCAGAGCTGTTAAGGTATGCATTTTGGAGCCAATGTTCATTGGACATTTTTTCCTTGCATTGGTCCATACTACTCCCCCTCTTTTAACGAACTGTATACAGAAAGAATAGGCCCACCCGCTAATAGCGTAGTCACATACCTTTTTGTAGAGACTGACATTCCAATTAGACTTCCACTGAAGGTCAGGGTAAGTTGAGGCCGTGTAATTTGTTGATACATATGGTTTTGCGTACCGGCTCTTTCACTTTTACGAAATCGTTCTGCAATACCTCATACAGTGTGCTATCTACTCCCTGTGCTTTCTTGTGGCTCTCAATGCGAAAAGGAGTTATGTACTACTAATTGGTTACCTACAGTTTAACCCTCGCAATACCAAGAGGAGAGTGGCGGTACTTTATCCCCAGCTGCTGAATATATTGTAATTTATTCCATTATGTTATACTCTAAAATTGGGAAAAAATGTTTATTGTTCTTAATGATTTCCTCTACCAGCTCCAACAATGTTTTAAATTTGTGAGTTAAACCCAAAATTAACTTTCCCCAATGTATGTCATATGCAGTATTTTCAGATTCAGAACCTTATTTACACATGAATATCTCTCCACAAAGTATGCTGTGAGTAAAAGTCAACGACAACTAATGAAATTTGAATTTTTGTTTCTTTTTTGGTGGCCCTGAAGTACCCCATCTTGATAGGACGTATTATTGAAAATGCGTAGATATTTCTAGCACTGTTCTAAAATATTTTTTCAGGTTCTGTGTAACTATTTACACATCAGTACCTCTTTAAAAAGTGTGTTGTTAATACAAGCCAACAATAGTTACCGAATTTTATTTTTTAATGCTTTTAGGGTGGGCATAAAATACCTCCTCCTTCCGAATAGCTGATCCATGTAGTGGAAAATATATAGGTATTGCTAGAGTTAACACTCATAACTGACAAAAGACCCAATAAATCTACTTTCTAAATATTCGAAAAACCGCTTTCTTCTCAAGCCTAGAAAGAGAGCAGCTAGGAGCAAGGAGTAAATGCATAGCCCCAACAATAAAGAGAAGATGCAGGTATCGCGGAATGTTGCTCAGCAATAAGTCGTCAGCCATCGTTATTCAATGAAGCTGATCGGAGGCCGCTTGCTGCCGAACACCCCGCTGCATACGACTCTACGGCTGCGTCAGTCGACTTAAGGTAAATTTCAGCGGACCACTTTCATAGTTTACGACAGAAACCATTACGGATTATTTTTGATTTTGTTTGATAAGGAAAACTACTGGACTAATCAGGAAACCATTCGGAATGATTATCTCCCCATTAGATAAGTACATGATACACAATTGAATGTTCGATTATGTGTCCACAAAACAATTTGTACTGGCTTTAACACACACACATACACACACACACGCCGCAGTAATATTTAGTACTGAACTTCTTCCTAGTGCAACAAAATGCACAAAAATTACTCGCACCAGCTTCAAACTCTTTTTGTATTTATGATGTCCCTTCTCTTGTGACACGCCGGGTAGTACGATTCATGACAATGTGTTGGGTATCTTGCAATGCTTCAGCTATGGAATGAATTGACGACATTGTGCACCGAAGACATTAAATTCGACTGTGGACTCCGCAGATTTTGTCGAGTTAGTTGGTTAGTTTGTTTCGTGTTCCATGGACCATTACTGCAATCTTTCGCTAAATTGAGAAATGCGTCAAATAGTTTAGAAACGTAACCGATATTGAAACTTACTAGGAGATTAGAACTGTTTGCAGGACCGGGACTCGAACGTGGGACCTTTGTCTCTCGCGGGCAAGTGCTTTATGGACTGAGATACCCAGTCACGAGTCACGTCGTGACCTCAACGGCGGTAGTTCCTACAGTAACTAAGTTCCTCTTTCCGAACAACAAAGAAGTTCTCCTGCATATTCAGCACTCCTGAAAGAGAGTATACCGCAGATGCATGGCTCAGCTTGGACCCGGAGATTATTTCCAGAATGCACTTAAAAAATGCTCATTTGAATCTTAGTAGTAGACTTCCTTTGGGAAGAAAATACTGCAGTGATAGTCTGTTTATTAATCTTAAAGTACCTATATTATTTCTTTCGCATGGCAGTTTACACTTAGCACTGTAATGTTATAACTTATGCCTTGTTAAATTGCACATGCCGACATTATTAAACGCAGTAAAAGTGGCTGTGATGCAGGTACGTTTATAATCTTTTAGATTCTACACATTAATTGATATTCATTGTTTTTACTGTATGCTCTACTGGTGTATGCCTTTTCTACCTCTAGGGCTACATTTACCAATGGTACTGTTGTCATCGAAATCTAATTGGGGAGTAATTCTAGCTGCTGTGAGATAGTTGTCAGTATGGCCGATTAGCTAAAGAGCTGTCCGCGAGAGATTCTCGAGTCGACACCACATGTATCCGTATTAATGTGCCTGTGCAACGATCGCTATCTCCTTCAGCGAGCAATTACCCAGTATTTGATACCAGAAGACTTTAGTCTGTAAAAATAAAGCTCATTTTTCCCGTTTATTGTTCCTTACAGTGTAGTCAGGCTTTGTGTAGTAAGAAATTAGGTTAATTGTGTATGATCTTAGTTAAGCGAAAGTTAGTTTCAGGTAATCAGCTAAAATTGTGAGAAAAAAGCATTACCATTCTTAAGTATCTCCATTACGACCGACTATAATAGCTGCACCACCAGAAAATAGGACGAAATTCAGGATGTTTACTATACGAATCCAGATGCTTTATACTCGTATGTAACAATAACAAGAGCATAAATAATGTCAATCCTTTTGGTACATCTATAGTCATAATTCCCCATTCTGAAAATTCTGTTCCCTTGTGCACACATTTTATTTTACTTTATTTTATTTATTTATTTATTTATTCCTTTTTTTTGTTTCGGTGCTCTACATATTTTTACTTACGAACCTAAAATAGTTTCGGTACCAGTGAGAGCGCTGATATCGATATATCTGTGATCCTTAGGAATATTTACATTACTTGCATGACGAGTTGTTATTCATTAACAGTCGAGTCAGAGGTTACTGCCTCTCTGGGTCTCTTAGAGAGCTCAAGATTACATTCCTCTACATCAAAATCTACTTGACAGTCTTTAAGGCTTCCTGATATTTCTTAAAGACTTAACATTTCTGTATTTTCTCGGATGAAACATTCTTTAAGATGACCAGAAAATCCGCAAAAATCATTTATGTGTTATAGTCACGGTGCCCTTTCACTTCACTAGGAACAAACATACGCTACTTTCCTGTCTGTGGATAACTTCCCATCCAAGATTACGTGTTCCATTCTCCGTGTCATTAAACGTTCAATCAATTGCAAAAGTGCTTACAGAGAGAGTCCATATACAACCTCCATGATTACCAAATCCAATTCCACGCCGGCCGTGGTGGCCGTGCGGTTCTAGGCGCTGCAGTCCTGAACCGCGGGACTGCTACGGTCGCAGGTTCGAATCCTGCCTCGGGCATGGATGTGTGTGATGTCCTTAGTTTAGTTAGGTTTAAGTAGTTCTAAGTTCTAGGGGACTGATGACCTAAGATGTTAAGTCCCATAGTGCTCAGAGCCATTTGAACCATTTGAATCCAATTCCATTTAGAGAGGAAAAACCCTCAAAAGGTTTTGTACAGAAAATATATATATTTCTACATGGTCTCCTTTCGTAACCCGTAAAATTTCTAGACGATATTTTATCTCACCCACGTGGTGACAAGCATGCCTGAGATGATTGTGGTTATTGTTGCACCCACGTGTCTTATGTGGTTGTGGTCAAGGTCACATATAGGCGAGGCATATACAATGTTGTTCACATAACTCTAACATGAAGGTATCCAGAAGGATTATGTCCAACAGTCGCTGTAACCACATCCTTGCTCCGCCACGTCCTACCCATCGCCAAGGAAAGGGTCCACGAATCCACGAGCATCTGAACTCCTGCCCGGTGGTGCACCATCCTGCTGGATGATCACATATGGTTGAAGACGAAGGAGCTAAGGGACAAAAAATTGCTCACGTATGAATATGTCCAACTAAACGGTTGCTTTTACTCTTTACTTGATACAGGAAAATTTTCCAAGTACCATCAGCGCACACCATACATTCTATCTTTTCGCTGTCTCTGGTGTAAACTGTAGGACTTTGCTGAACCCAGATGCGAATGTCCTGCAGATTAACCTTCCCACACGTGTGAAAGGTTGCTTCGTCAGAGAAACTGACATTGTCTAGAAAAATGGAGTTTTGACCGTTCCATACGACATCTCAGTAGTGGCAGTTTAGGAAAAAAAAGGTACACAAAAATTTTCTGAGTTGCTTTACAAATGGTGCTGCAATCTATCCTTCACAGTATTTTCTCAAACTGCGTTTGTAAATCAGAAAGGTTTCATTTGGACATCCTGTATTTCATTTATTAGTCGTCGTTGTGCAAAGGAAAGAAGAAAGGAGAACTACGGTTTTATTTCCGGTCGACAACAGTGTCACTATAGTGAGAGCACGAGCTGTGGCAGGACTGAACACAGTGGTCTCATAATAAAAGGAGCAAACTCAGTATACGACCGAGTTAGCAGAACTACGGAAAATCTAAATCTGATGGTGAAAGGGGGCCTTGAACCCAGCACCTCCTGTTTGCGAGTGTGCAAAGCCTTACACAACAGCCTACCGTGGATCAGTGTGGTAAAAAGCTTTTATGAAGTGCAGAAACATCATATCAACCTCGTTTTCCCTGCCCCCGGCATTGAGGTTCCTATTTGTGAAGAATGCGAATTGACTTTTGCACAATCTTTGTTTCCAGAATTCATTATGTTTTCTGTGGATAAGGTCCTTTTTCCAGGAGGTTCATTGTTCTTCTTTCCGAACACATTTTAGATTTCGGTTACAAGTAGAAATGAGTGATACACGGATGAAACTGCAGATCAATTCTGCGACTGCTTTCTTTCGGCTCCGATAGCCAATATCGATGACGTTTCGTTGGATAGTTCTCACTCTGATACTTTTTAATGGCCCAACATACGACTATCTTTAGTCGTCGTTGGTCCCGTTCCTGCAGGATCTTTTTCCGGCTGCTGCGACGTCGGAGATTTGATGTTTTACCGGATTTCTCATATTCACGGTACACACGTGAAATGGTCGTACTGGAAAATCTCCACTTCATCGTTACCTCGGAGATGCCGTGTCCCATCGCTCGAACACCGACTATAGCACTAAGTTCAGACTCACTTAAATCTTGATAAACTGCCATTGTAGCAGCAGTAACCTATCTGACAACTGCGCCAGACACTTGTTTTCTTCCGTGCCGACCAAAGAGCCGTATTTTGGTTGTTTACATATCTCTCTATTTCAACATGCATGCCTATACCAGTTTCTTTGGCGGTTCAACGTATATTTACAAGGAAAATGTATCTTTTCTGATACAGATATAAAAAGCAAGAAATGTACACAAATTACTGTCTTTAATGTTCCGTTGGAGACTTTTCTGAGCTTTCCTTGTGAAGTGACTCAGTATTTCCAAAACAGGCAATTCCACTCAATCCTGGAGTGTATTAAATGGTGCTTGTGAGATGGCTTATAGTGCAAAGGTCGTCTTATGATTTACTCACTGACTTTAGTTCTGACACTTTGCCGATCGAATAAAGAAAATGAGACAAAGACTTATAAACGCAGTGTTTGTCCAGCGAGATCCGAACCAACTTGTATATCAACGAGCGAAGTGAAAATCGAGCGTGCCAACATGACATTGCTTTTTTTCATGACATCTATATTTCCTAATGTAGATTACTCTTAACGTACCGCTAGAGTGCAATCTTACCTTAGGTGCCAAACGTCATATGGCTCTGAGCACTATGGGACTTAACATCTATGGTCATCAGTCCCCCAGAACTTAGAACTACTTAAACCTAACTAACCTAAGGACAGCACACAACACCCAGTCATCACGAGGCAGAGAAAATCCCTGACCCCGCCGGGAATCGAACCCGGGAACCCGGGCGTGGGAAGCGAGAACGCTACCGCACGACCACGAGGTGCGGACTCCATACGTCATATCTGGGTTCAAACAATGACATTTACTTATTGTCACATCTTGAATGGAAGCCATTTAGAATATTTCATCGAGATGACAAGGAAGTACAGCACTTGACATAAAAGCTGGCCACGGGCTGGCCGCCTCAGAGACGAAGTCTAAGTCGTTGACTTAAGGCAGCCAATATTTCCGGCCACTCCTCAAGAGTTCTAAGCCACATCCACGATCCGACAATACTGTAGGATGCAGAAGTGTATGGAAGAAGTTCTGTCAGTATTCTGGAGATGTTAAGGAAACATATCTGCTCTCGGTGTGTGTGTTCAAATGTGTGTTAAATCTAATGGGACTTATCTGCTAAGGTCATCAGTCCCTAAGCTTACACACTACATAACCCAAATTATCCTAAAGACAAACACACACACCCATGCCCGAGGGAGGACTCGAACCTCCGCCGGGATCAGCAACACAGTCCATGACTGCAGCGCCCCAGACCGCTTGGCTAATCCCTCGCAGCTTCTCTCGGTGTAGTGGTAAGCCTCGTGCTCTGTAAATATTATGGCCTACGTTCGCGTATATTTCATTCCCTGATGTCTTTGAATCGCATATTGGATATTGACTGAAATTATCAGTCTGACGGAAACTCAAACATAGTTCGTTCCATTTTCTAATCCAGCTCCAACAGCAAAAAGTTCCAGTACATTTTTCGCCAAACAGCTCCTGGCTGCGACAAGATCAGAACAGTTTACACTCGCGAGATTCCTCGCCCAACAGCAGCTGCCAGCCACAGAGCTTACACCGCCATCTGCCAACGTCAGACGCCTCTGATTCGGCGAACCAGGCATGGCACGGCGCGGTGCTATGAGTGTATTTATCAACGGTCATTTTGTTTTTTGAAGCTGTCGTACTTCAGCTACGATTTGGATTTTCCCTGCCTGAAAAATATTTACGTTGTTCAAGTGTGATTGAATATAGTAGCAAGCGGAAGACTGTCTACCATTTGCGACGTGCCTAGTCGAGGGGTGAAGTCAGCAGAGGCAGCTCTGAACCTCTGTATTGTGAGTGGGGTGAATACTTTTGGGCAAAATACGTAAGAAAAAGACTTATTCCCTCACGAAAAATCGTTTTGGAATGAACGATCTTGCACGTTCAGGAAGCCTCGATAACAGGCATATGTGATGGGTAAGGTACAGATTTCGGGAGCAGTAATACAGCATCCTGTAATTTAAAACAACAGAAATCATAGAGGTGAATATCAATGCGTTTTTGCTTGATCATCTTCGGTTGGCTCATTCAGAATTTCAATGCAGTGTTCCTAAGGGCAACTAGTTACGATCTACTTTCATTGACTTCTTAAGGATAATTAATGCCTATGCCCTATCAAAAGGCATATGCTGGAACAGAGGGCACTGTGAAAATAATATTTTCTCTATGGAGTCTCAGAAATGGTGTTGTGCATTACGAGAAACCTCGACAGGGGAGAGTATACCGCAATGGGTACCTATTGCCAACCTCTTAGTCATGTATCGGTTGCAGCGTAAGAAAAACGACCTAAGAAACTTCATAAAGTGTTGATACTACAACATAATGCTCTCGCCGATAGTACTAACAAAACTATCCAGAAGTTTGAAAAGTTATCTATCACGCTCTTATTTTTCTGATCTTATACCTCCAGATTTTTACTTTTAAAGCTCCTCGTCGAAGGACAATGAAGAAAATACACTTCAAACATGTTCGATGACGTCCATAAATCAGAACCAGTAAGTGGTGTGGAACGGTGAACCACCTGAGCTTTGGCAGAATGTTTTAGACAAAGCGAGGGAATATCCCGTTGTTGATAAATTTCTCTTCGGTGTTTACTGTTGTGTTCAGTAAAATAACAGACAACCCCGTTAAAATTTACACTGCACTAACTCAAATGAAATGCAGATTACCGCAATATCCTTGTGACGAACGCAATTTTAATGAAACATAAATATCTGTAAAAGGAGCGTGCCTATATCAGCACAAATCAGTAAGATATTACTCATCTTGGACTTCGAAACGGTCTATGTTTTCTTGCTGTCCTGTGTCAAAATGCAGTAGTATGGAAATTTGACACTTCGCCACGCGGGATTAGCCGAGCGGTCTAGGGCGCTGCAGTCATGGACTGTGCGGCTGTTCCCGGCGGAGGTTCGAGTCCTCCCTCGGGCACGGGTGTGTGTGTTTGTCCTTAGGATAATTTAGGTTAAGTAGTGTGTAAGCTTAGGGACTGATGACCTTATCAGATAAGTCCCATAAGATTTCACACACATTTGAACATTTTTTTGACACTTCATAAATGAGAGACGGATAATCTTGCTGTTTGGTCCCCTCCCCAAATCATCCATCCATGATCAATTCCTTATTGGCTTTCGATATAACTGCTTGTAGCTCTCTCATGAAATGGCTAAGAATGTATCCTCCAACAAAACTGGAACAGGGAACAAAAGCAGCCCCCACTTTACAGGCGATTACGTTACCTGACAGCTAGTGGACTTATGCAGCGTTGTCCTCTCCCTTATGGTTTCATTCTGGCTAGGACGGATAGGCTCGCAACGTAAAAGATGAGATTAATCGCAATTTCCATGTCGAATGACTTCCCTCTTCTAGTACCTAGGAAGTCTTTTTAGCAATAACAACAGACCAGATATAGAAATAGATGCCCGTTTATCAACAGCAAACAAGATACTTTTTAGTTTCATCAAAATTCTAAGAAAAAGATCACTTAGCAGTAACTTCAAAATCCGCTTGTATCAATCGACCATTATACCTGTATTGTTATATGGATGTGAAACATTAATATTTAGAAAGAAAGATGAAAAAAACTGTTAATATTCGAAAGAAAAGTAATAAAGAAAATTTTTGGAGCTGTATACGACAAAAATAACATGGAATGGAGAATAAGAAGAAATGAAGAATTAAGAGAGCTGTACAAACACCGTAACATCGTCGAAGTGCTCAAGAGAAGGTTGAATTGGGCAGGCCATATAGCGAGAATGACAGAGAATAGACTACCTAGAATGGTATTCAGCAGAACAATAGATGGGACGAGAGGAAGAGGGAGACCCAGAATCAGATGTCGGAATAACGTTCGGGAGGACACAACTAGGATGAACACCAACAGCAACTGGACGAACAGCGCATTGGACAGGCAGAACTGGAAGAGGCTCCTAGAGTAGGCGTATGGTCGATAAGGCCCGTGCCACATGTAAAGTAAGGTGAAAAGTAAATGACTTTCCTGGACTCATAACCATAAATTGATAACTTTATTTCACACATTAAGTGAAAATGACTCGTGTTATTTAATGGAAATGATACGAATATATCAAGTGAATTTTGTGGGTTAATTTTGTGTCATCGATGAAGTAATTCGTCGGTCAAAGTGTTGCCAAAGATATCCTGCGTTGTTGCCAAGATTCAGTTATACTTCTAGCAGGAAATACCAGCCAGAGCAGTCTAGAAAGTGAATATAGTTCCTTTCTCAATGGCTTGGCGGCCGAACGCCGAAATACCCAAAGTATTTGTCAATGAGCCTTATTTACATTTCCGTAACTGGTATTATAATAATACTCAGCTATACCGACTGCAAACTAAACAACACAAAACAATAACTACCACAATTATTTGCGTTTTTCTGTCTTAAACGTAATGAAGCTTAAACGCTTATCGTCAGACATGTTTCACATTTTCAGAATATCTCTAGCAGTTATACTTTAAATGTTATGAGTAGGCAACACATCTTTTTTGTAATAATAGACTTGGATATATATTTTTTTGAGATCGATGTCAAAGGCACAGTCTATGAACGACAGACACACAAATGAAGAGACAACAACAAACCATCGATTACAAATCGGAAAATCCTCAGGAAGACTTCGTAAGCTAAACTAACATTAAGTTAAAAATCAAGAAAGGCTGCTATGCAGGAAACCATGAGAAATAATAGAAAATGCTGGCTCAGAATGCCGTTGAGAATTAAACTAGCGAATGTATGGAGCGCAACTTCGATTCAGCTGTTTGCTAACGCGAAAGAGAAGCAGTTGCTGTCACAAAAAGGAAGGAGGAACACAAAATGCTGATGATAATGTACAGAATAAGTCTTCTCCAGTAAAACTGTCATTCAGTCCATAAATACTAGAGAAGATACGTATCGTCTATCCGTTACGATTAGATCGTATCGGTTGCTAATTCTTTGTCAATCAAAGCGTAAAACGCCTATATTGAAGAGCTTTTCAACCTGCAGTATGCTTAAGACAGAAAGAGCCCGATATAACAACAGGTTCACCAAACTGAGCATGATGCTGAGTTTCTATGCATCGCCTGCACAGTGTGTTATTAATTTAGCCCTTAACGTTGTAATATTAACGATACCTCTTGACTACAACGACAGTCATACGAGAATTATCGAGCTATATTGCGACGACACAGATGGTCAGACGGGTCTAGAAACTAGTACTACACTGTCCACATACTGCAGAAACATAACGCCAGACTACCACTACATCAGATTTTAGGCCATACGTCATTTCTAACTGTGGAAGAATTGCTCAACAGAGCGTGAATAGCATCAACACCACTAACCTTGACCCTACACAGAACATAGTCCTAGTATATGCCAGGTGACTGCTGAAAAATATCTTATTAGTTGGCAAAAAATACCAGATGCGGTACACTTTCCTCTAGGGAGGTTCTCACACTGCTCGTTGCTCGAATATATGTCTTTTATTACGGCTCAATCATTAATTCTTCATTGTTGTTTTTGTTGTGGTCATCAGTCCTGAGACTGGTTTGATGCAGCTCTCCATGCTACTCTCTCCTGTGCAAGCTTCTTCATCTCCCAGTACCTACTGCAACCTACATCCTTCTGAATCTGCTTAGTGTATTCATCTCTTGGTGCCCCTCTACGATTTTTACACTCCACGCTGCCCTCCAATACTAAATTGGTGATCCCTCGATGTCTCAGAACATGTCCTACCAACCGATCCCTTCTTCTAGTCAAGTTGTGCCACAAACTTCTCCCCAATCCTATTCAATACTTCCTCATTAGTTATGTGATCTACCCATCTAATCTTCAGCATTCTTCTGTAGGACCACATTTCGAAAGCTTCTATCTCTTCTTGTCCAAACTATTTATCGTCCATGTTTCACTTCGGTACATGGCTACACTCCATACAAATACTCTCAGAAACGACTTCCTGACATTTAAATCTATACTCGATGTTAACAAATTTTTCTTCTTCAGAAACGCTTTCCTTGCCATTGCCAATCTACATTTTATATCCTCTCTACTTCGACCATCATCAATTATTTTGCTCCCCAAATAGCAAAACTCCATTACTACTTTAAGTGTCTCATTTCCTAATCTAATTCCCTCAGCATCACCCGACTTAATTCGACTACATTCCATTATCCTCGTTTTGCTTTTGTTGATGTTCATCTTATACCCTCATTTCAAGACACTGTCCATTCAGTTCAACTGCTCTTCCAAGTCCTTTGCTGTCTGTGACAGTATTACAATGTCATCGGTGAACCTAAAAGTTTTTATTTCTTCTCCATGGATTTTAATACCTACTCCGAACTTTTCTTTTGTTTCCATTACTGCTTGCTCATTATACAGATTGAATAACATCGAGGAGAGGCTACAACCCTGTCTCACTCCCTTCCCAACCACTGCTTCCCTTTCATGCCCCTCGACTCTTATAACTGCCATCTGGTTTCTGTACAAATTGTAAATAGCCTCTCGCTCCCTGTATTTTACCCCTGCCACCTTTAGCATTTGAAAGAGAGTATTCCAGTCACCATTGTTAAAAGCTTTCTCTAAATCTACAACTGCTAGAAACATAGGTTTGCCTTTCCTTAATCTTTCTTCTAAGATAATTCGTAAGGTCAGTATTTCCTCACGTGTTCCAATATTTCTACGGGATCCAAAGTGATCTTCCCCGAGGTCGGCTTCTACCAGTTTTTCCATTCGTCTGTAAAGAATTCGCATTAGTATTTGCAGCTGTGACTTATTAAACTGATAGTTTGGTAATTTTTACATCTGTCAACACCTGCTTTCTTTGGGATTGGAATTATTATATTCTTCTTGAAGTCTGAGGGTATTTCGCCTGTCTCATACATCTTGCTCACCAGATGGTAGAGTTTTGTCAGGACTGGCTCTCCCAAGGCCGCCAGTAATTCTAATGGAATGTTGTCTACTCCGGGGGCCTTGTTTCGACTCAGGTCCTTCAGTGCTGTGTCAAACTCTTCACGCAGTATCGTATCTCCCATTTCATCTGCATCTACATCCTCTTCCATTTCCATAATATTGTCCTCAAGTACATCGTCCTTGTATAGACCCTCTATATACTCCTTCCACCTTTCTGCTTTTCCTTCTTTGCTTAGAACTGGGTTTCCATCTGAGCTCTTGATATTCATACACTTGGTTCTCCTTTCTCCAAAGGTCTCTTTAATTTTCCTGTATGCAGTATCTATCTTACCCTAGTGAGATAAGCCTCTAAATCCTTACATTTGTCCTCTAGCCATCCCTGCTTAGCCATTTTGCACTTCCTGTCGATATCATTTTTGAGACGTTTGTATTCCTTTTCGCTTGCTTCATTTACTGCATTTTTATATTTTCTCCTTTCATCAATTAAATTCAGTATTTTATCTGTTACTCAAGGGTTTTTACTAGCCCTCGTCTTTTTACGTATTTGATCCTCTTCTGCCTTCACTATTTCATCCCTCAAAGCTACCCATTCTTCTTTTATTGTATATCTTTCCACCATTCCTGTCAATTATTCCCTTATGCTCTCCCTGAAACTCTGTACAACCTCTGGTTCTTTCAGTTTATCCAGGTCCCATCTCCTTAAATTCCCACCTTTTGGCAGTTTCTTCAGTTTTAATCTACAATTCATAACCAATAGACTGTGGTCAGAGTCCACATCTGCCCCTGGAAATGTCTTACAAATTAAAACCTGGTTCCTAAATCTCTGTCTTATCATTATATAATCTATCTGATACGTTTTAGTATCTCCAGGGTTCTTCCATGTATACAACCTTCTTTCATGATTCATAAACCAAGTGTTAGCTATGATTAAGTTATGCTCTGCGTAAAATTCTACCAGGCGGCATCCTCTTTCAATTCTTAGCCCCAATCCATATTCACCTATTTTGTTTCCTTCTCTCCCTTTTCCTACACTTGAATTCCTGTCACCCATGATCATTAAATTTTCGTCTCCCTTCTCTTATTTTATCTCATCATACACTTCATCAATTTCTTCGACATCTGCAAAGCTAGTTGGCATATAAACTTGTACTACTGTAGTAGGCGTGGGCTTCGTGTCTATCTTGGCCACAATAATGCGTTCACTATGCTGTTCGTAGTAGCTTATCCGCATTCCTATTTTCCTATTCATTATTAAACCTACTCCTGCATTACCCCTATTTGATTTTGTGTTTATAACCCTGTAGTCACCCGACCAGAAGTCTTGTTCCTCCTGCCACCGAACTTCACTAATTCCCACTATATCTAACTTTAACCTATCCATTTTCCTTTTTAAATTTTCTAACCTACCTGCCGATTAAGGGATCTGACATTCGACGCTCCGATCCGTAGAATGCCAGTTTTATTTCTCCTGATAACAACGTCCTCTTGAGTAGTGTGTCCCCCCCCCCCCCCCCCCGGAGATCCGAATGGGGGACTGCTTTACCTCCGCCGAAATATTTTACCCAAGAGGACGCCATCATCGTTTAATCGTACAGTAAAGCTGCATGCCCTCGGGAAAAATTACGGCTGTAGTTTCCCCTTGCTTTCAGCCGTTCGCAGTACCAGAACAGCAAGGCCATTCTGGTTAGTGTTACAAGACCAGATCAGTCAATCATCCAGACTGTTGCCCCTGCAACTACTGAAAATTCTGCTGCCCCTCTTCAGGAACCACACGTTTGTCTGGCCTCTCAACAGATACCCCTCCGTTGTGGTTGCACCTACGGTACGGCTATCTGTATCGTCGAGGCACGCAAGCCTCCCCAACAATGGCAAGGTCCATGGTTCATGGGGGGAAGTTAATATATAGACATAATAACTAGTCACCATTAGGAATATTGCAAGAGAAAACTTAAAACGACCGAGTAAAGATGTATTGATAGACATCTTTACGATTTTCGTTATTTTAAATTAGGACATGCAGTACTACTGCTTCCGACATGCGAATCTTCCCAATGAATTCAAATGCCGCACGACACTTAAATGGTCGCACTCCATCACATATGTCTGTTATCAAGGCTTCCTCAGTGTACAAGATCGTTCATGCCAAAAAGATGTTTCTACAACAAAAAAAAAAAAAAAAAACATTTTTCTTACGTTTCTGCCAAAAAGCATTCGCGCTACATACACAATACAAAGATTCAGAGCTGACTCTGTCGACAACGTCGCAAATGTTAGACCTTCTTCTACTTCCGACTCTATCCTTTCACACTTGAACAACGTTCGTATTTTTCAGGTAGGCAAAATCCAAATCGTAGCTGAAAATAAATACGGCAGCTTCAAAAAACAAAATTACCGTTGATAAATACACTCATAGCGCCGCACCACGTTCACCTAGTCCGACGCATCTGCCGTTAGCAGCGGGCAACGTACGCTCCATAGCTGGCAGCTGCTGTGGGGCGACGAAACTCCCGAGCGTAAACTGTTCTCATTTTGACGCAGCCAGGAGTCGTTTGGCAGAAATGTTCTGCTATTAGAGGTGGATTAGAAAATGAAACGAATCATGCTTGAGTTTCCATCAGACTGATGACTTTAGCAGATATCCAAAATGCGATTTGAAGAAACAAGGGGGTGGAGTCTAGTCGAACGTACGACTTCATGTTTACAGAGCACGAAGCTTACCACTACACTACGAGCAGATACGATTCTATAACACTTCCAGAAGGCTTTCAGTACTTCCTCCATACACTTGTACATTGTACAGTGTTACCGGATCGTGGACATGGCAGCACTTACAATGTTGAGTAGTGGGTGGGAATATAGGCTGCCTTAAGTGAACGACTAGACTTCACCACTGAAGCGGCCAGCCGGTGGCCAGTTTTTATGTCAAATACTGTACTTTTTTGTCATCGTGATGAAATATTCGAAACGGCTTCCACTTAAAACTTGACCCAGATTTCACGTTTGCCACATAAGCTAAGATTGCTCCCTAATGTCACGTTACGAGTTAATCTACATTAGGAAATATGGATGTAATAGAAAAAGGCAGTGTGATGTTGAGTTTGTGGTTACACCCTCGATTTTCACTGCGCTGGTTGACATACGAGTTGGTTCAGATCTCGCTGGAGAAGTAATGCGGTTTGTAAATCTTTGTCTCTTTTTCCTTATTCGAGTTGCAAAGGGCCAGAACGAAATTCAGTGACTAAATGATAAAAGAAGGAGAAACTCTGCATCACTAGCGATGTCAGAACCAGCATTCCATACACTGTAGGTTTGAGCAGAATTGTCTGTTTTGGCAATACTGAGTTACTTCACGAGAAAGGCTGAGAAAAGGCTCCAACGGACCGTTAACGACAGTAATTTGTGTATTGCTTGTCATTTAGGGAATTATCACCGGAGACAAACGTTGCAGAAGCACTGGACATACTACGGTAAATGTGGAGGTGAAAAACGAATTGAAAAGCAGAGCTGCACGATTTTTCATGTCTCTTTTTTTGTGTCAGCATAATGAGAGATACATTTGCCGTGTAAACATATATTTTGATTACTATGTGATATACTTGAATCGATTCACAGCTGTGACTGGGACAAACAGATTCCATTCATTATATCAAACGTTCTTCGTAAGACTGGTACGACAAGCGTATAATTCAACTGCATTTTCTGATACATTTCGGTTATGGATATAGGATTCTCAAGTCATTTTATGTACGAGCAATTGCCGCATGAGTAAATTCGCCATCACTGTGTCGAAATTTTATGACACTTTCCTTGGCAGTTATTAAGTTCTGACATTCTCCCACATAAGACATCTCCAAAACAAGAAAATCTGAAGAAACCTACGACAATATTTGCTTACTGTGTCACCATTTAATTAGCTTATGTTCTTAGTATCACCGTTCATAGAATGTTCAATCAGACGCACTGCGCCATATTCACTAGGTATATAACTGCTTTTTAATGGAAAAGGTGTGACGTTACCGACCATATTACACCATTTCCTGAGCGTAGTATACACGGTTGATACACACATCAAAAACAATTTGCATCAGCTGGGTTCCGAGAGTTCCGAAACCTGTACAGAAAATTGGAATAGATATTAACATAAACATCATTTCCGCCCTTTTTATTGCTCGCGAAAACCACACATAGCATGTTGTACTACCATAGACCGAGATCTTCAGCGGCGGTGGTTCAGATTGTTGTACACACTGGTACCTCTAATACCCAGTAGCAGTCCTCTTTTATTGATGCATGCCTGTGTACGTCGTGGTATACTATTCACGAGTTCTTCAAGGCACTGTTGGTCCAAATTGTCCCATTCCTCAACGGCGATTCGGCGTAGATCCCTCAGAGTGGTTGGTGCGTTACGCCTTCCATAAAGAGCCCTTTTCAATCTATCCCATGCACGTTCGATGGGGATCATGTCTGGAGAACATGCTGGCCGCTCTATTCGAGCGATGTCGTTATCCTGATGGAAATCATTTACAAGATGTGCACGAAGGGGCGCGAATTGCCGTCCATGAAGGCAAATGCCTTGGCAATATGCTGCCGATATGGCCGCAATATCGGTCGGAGGGTGGCATTCACATATCGTTCAGCCGTTATGGCACCTTCCATGACCACCAGCAACGTACGTCATCCCCACATAATACCACCCAAAAACAGCAGGGAACCTCCACCTTGCTGCACTCGCTGCTCAGTGTGTCTACGCCGTTCAGCCTCACCGGGTTGCCTCGAAACACGTCTCTCTTCGATTTTCTTGTTCAAGGCACGTGTGACACTCATCTGTTAAGAGAACGTGATGCCAACCGTGAGCTGTCCATTCCGTATGTTGTTGGCCCATCTCCTGCGCGATGTCGTGTGTACAAATGCGGGCCTCGCCATGGACATCGGGAGTAAAGTTGCGCATTATGCAGCCTATAGCGCTCTGTTTGAGTCGTAACACTATGTCCTGTGGCTGCACGAAAAGCATTATTCAACATGGCGGCGCTGCTGTCAGGGTTCTCTTAGTCATAATACTTCGGCAGCGGTCATCCACTGCAGTAGTAGCCCTTGGGTGGCCTGAGCGAGGCATGTCATCGACAGTTTTTGTCTCTCTGTATCTCCTCCATGTCCGAACAACATCGCTTTCGTTCACGCCGAGACGCTTGGGCACTTCCTTTCCCTTCCTTGCACGAAGTAACAGTACGGACGCGATCGAACCGCAGTATTGATCGTCTAGGCATGGTTGAACCACAGACAACACGAGCCGTGTACCTCCTTCCTGGTGGAATGACTGGAGCTGATCGGCTGTCGGACCCCCTCCGTCTAATATGCGCTGCTCATGCATGATTGTTTATATTTTTGGGCGGGTTTAGTGACGTGTCTGAACAGTCAAAGGGACTGTGTCTGTGATACAATATCCACGGTCAACGTCTATCTTCAGGAGTTCTGGGAACCGGGGTGATCCACAACTTTTTTTGATGTGCGTAGAATGGCGTAGTTATTAAGGCAGGAATTTTCTGAATTGCATGTAGGTTTTTCGAATCCTGTCGTTCCCATGAATTTTGATTGGTGGTGAGAGTAATTAGTTTAGTAGAAGAACGAGAATTATTAATTGTTTGATTTTAAAGTATTAAGTCTATGCTCCCGGTCTTGTACCACTATTTCTCTTTATCTTCTGTTATTTCTGCTTGGCATTAAACGAAAATGATACCTATTTTCTGATTTTGTCGGTACTGGCATCCTGCCTGCGTGTACATAAAGAGACACAAATTGATTTGAACGTTATCTCGACGTAAAAGAACAAAGTACTTTCTCTTTGGTGCCTTCATCGGCAGTTTTTTGCCTCTCTCAGTCTTTTTGATCACACGTCGTAAAATAATTTCAAATCAAGAGTCTATTGAACTACCGAAAGAAGTGAAATAAATAGACAACCTAGTTTTTGTGTATAATCTGCTCCTCTTTTTCTCTTAAAAAAAAAAAGAGAGAGAGAGATGAGAGATACAAAATATCCTCCCCCGTTCGAGGGAGAACAAAACGTTCATTTGTCACAAACAATGTCTCCCTAACAACTCAATAATTCAGTACCGTGTCCAGTGTCCGTTCTCCTCTACAACTACATTTAGCAGTCAGGCGATAGAGGCACCAAGTTACGAATGAATCTCTTCTTGTACAGCTATTCCCATGAGTCATGAACTGCTTCGGGCAGCGCTGTCTTCGTTGGCGGTACTGGTATTCTACTCGTAATAGTTTTCTCCATCTCTGCCTATATGGGCCCTATGGGACGGAGGTCAACACCTCTGGGAGGCCAGTCCAACATCTTATTGTTTCCTTTCAGTTCAAACCAGTGTTTTACACCGTGTTTTACCCGTCAAAACGCTAGTGCCCGTATAGGGAGTACTATCCGGCACCTTAGACAGTTCGCTGTATGGACAGGACAACGGTCATGTTGGAATATTATCCTACCTCCAGAATATCTTAGACGAACAGAAGGAAGGATTAGTTTCTCCAGTGTTTCGCAGTTGTAATGAGTAAAAAAACGACTGTCCAGTGCCACAGAACGCTACAACCATTTGCTGCGGACTAAGTGTTTCCTGGATTTTGGACCAGTGCTTCTAAAAATGATCAAAAATCATTGAGTGTCTCCTTCAAGCACGCTATAGCAGCAGTAGAATGAAGAAGTTAATAGTGATAATGGCAGTAATAATCGAAGTATTTGGTTACCTCACACTCTTGAATGGTATTTCTCGATCTAAGAATTGTAAGTTCGAATCGTAATCCAGTACAAACCAACCATGGTTTCTTTTCAGGCCCTACCATTTGCACACCGAACTACTAGTCATAATTAACTTTCGTTTTTAAGGTCTCTTCAGGTGCTATTTTTAGTCAAAGGTGCACATATCTCACTATTGGTGAACAAACAGTTCGCGTAAACAACGGCGTTAGGTGCCGGGTTCGATTCCCGATCAGGCAGAGAATTTGCATCCTCATTTCGAATTAATATATTTTGCTGCTGGTGAAAAAGTTCGATATCTAACATTTGATTTTACGTAGTCAACAATCTGATTACGTGCAGGGTTCGCAAAACCTTACATCATGGATCTTCGTTTTAAACAGCAAACGTTGTAACTTGAAAGTATATTAAACGTTTTTCTTGGTTAGTTAACAGGGAGATAAGAGACTTGACACAAATCGAGGCTGAGCACAAAAATAATCAAGTTCAGATTTGTTAACGACACTGGTGAAAACTTCGATATTTTTCGACTCTTTATGCCTGGTCACCAATGAAGACAGTTGCTATGTTCGAGTCTCGGTCAGGCACGAAAGCTATCCTTAGTTACAATGGCTATAGGTGTTTGGTTTCAGTAAAGATACAGAACAACAAAAAATCGTCATGTCGTTTTAAGTTCAAATATGTGCACAAATAATTGCTCAGTCATGAATACTGAGAAATTATTGATGATAGGATGTTAATTTTGAGATTTACATGGAGCGCTTGCCTCTGCTGATTGCACTGCTTTCAACTCGTTAGTTCAACATCCAGTTTATGGTAAACCGCTCGTATCAGGAGCGACGTTTCACGGATGTGCGAAAACCTTTTAGAGAGTAAAAATGCTTCCAACAGTCACAGAGTTTCAGCAGTTCAGATATTGTCTCAGAATCTCTTGTTCATAAAAAATATTGAATTTTGCCTAAAGATTGCGGGAATGGTTTAAGTGACGGAGTTAGTCACTTCAAATGCTAATGAGAGTGGTGGTGCTTTTGCGAACTTATACGATTCTGGACTTCGCCTCCGGGTAGGGAGTCGTCGTTGGGTTCGTCCATCGTCACAGACGTGTACCAGAACCATCACTCCGACGCACCAAACGCAGTACATATGGTGATATTGTTAACTGCTTCGGCTTATTAGGACTATAAAGCTAAACAGCTCTGATCACGCAAGTTTAATTTTCACTTAGGCTGCACATCACTGTAGATCATCTTTGAAAGTATTGCCCTCTAGTGTTTGGTACGTAGATGATGTCAGTCATCTCGCGTTATTTATATTTTATTGTGTAGCCATAAAAAGGGGCAGATTTGGGCAATTGATCAGTAATACTACTTAGGAAATCCATTTGTGTCTCTTTACGTCCATTGGACATTGATACATAAACATTTGTAATATATAAAAGGGGTTTTAATCTACAATAAATGTATAAGCAGAATCAGTATTTATCATTTTGTTGTTACTAGTTCCCTTAATCAGTCATTTATGTAATTTACGTGTTAAAGAGCAACAAGGAGGAAATAATATCACCATTAAGAGATCCTAATATCTGCTTCAGGAAGTAGTCAGACAGGACCAAGTTCAGTATTTTCTGTTGCACACATTCAGTTGTACACCCGCCTGGGGTAGCATTTTGGAGAATAACAGGTAAGAAATATTATTTTATCTTCTTGGTGTATCCAAGGAAAAGAAATTTTGTCAGAATGTAATTTTTACCAGATCGCTACACTACCAGAACTTCAGTCCCTGATTATCAGCCGCTTTGAGTTCTGTTTCCCTGACAGCGAGGAAAACGCGTTTACGAACATGCAATAACGTATAATCGGAAAATAAACGCGGGATAACTGAACCTGTGATTCTGGCAAGGTTAGTGAAGTTAAGCGGAGAATAAGTTTTCACAATGGCCGGAATAGTTGCAGAATTGGTGACGACAAGATTGTTTGTTAGGACAAGGAAGGAGAAGAAACAGACATCACACACATTATATGGAAAATGTGACGATTCAAAATTTATATACAACTGCCTGTCGATCTCATGCTTGAGAAACTGGAGCGTATGAATGAAGTGTGAAACTATTTCCTAACCTAATATTTTTCCCGTAGTATGCCTAATAGACATTTGATGTTTGTACCTCGTGAATTACGTTCTGTCGTATTATTTATGTAAATGAGGTAAATAAAAATGACCATTTGTGCCAAAACAGTCTCGCTTATTTGCCGTGTGTTACAGCTGCTGCAATGTTAGAAAGGCCAATTTCGTTTTATCTGACAGAAGTGACAAAATAGACGTAATAAAATCGAGAAACCACATCACTCTCGGGTAATATTCGTATTAACAGCTTTTTCAGAATAAGACAACGACATTTTGATTTTACATGTAGCAAAACGTTTGACGAACTTTGATGACGTAATAGAATCTTTCGCAGACAGGAAAGCACGCAGTGTAAAGCAGTAGCAAGATTAAAGAGAAGAAAATGGTTGGACCTAAAGATTGAAGAAATGTGTACCGTCTTGGTTGGCTCCTGTCTTAACGGGTTTTATGTTTCCTACATTTAATTTTATGTCACATAAAAGAGAAAGTTATTAGCTGATAGGAAATAATGAGTGCAAAATTTTCTGTACAGTTCTTAATCTCCCGGTCACAAATAATCCCACCCAGCATTAATTGTGATTTTTTTAACGGGGTAGGATGTCAAACCAGCCGACTGGGAACAAGACAGGCACCACAGGATATTTTAATTTCCACTGTTTGAATATGGGTTTGATGTCTTCCATTACAAAATATACAGGTTTGAATTCCACAGAGCGAAGTACAGTAACGTGCCAAGAAGAAAGCTGTGTGAACAGGTGTGGCACTGCACTTTGGAACACTTAAAACCGAATGACATATATGTTTTATGTATCAATCTCTTTAGAAATATATGGATTACAAAATGAACTGAGTTTTGAAAAATCGATTTTTATTTTTATTTTTGACATTCTATCTCAAACGCTCGAAATAGGGGGAGGTGGCTCCACTCCCAAGCTTTTGCCTCTGCTCTGAAATACCGTAGATCCGGGGTTTCTGCACTAGACTGGTTGTGTTGAATCTAATAATGTTTCATTCATGTTGTGGCCCTCAGCGTCGCCTGACTTACACAAATGAATTTTTTCTTTTCGGGACGTGTAAAGGACATGGCTTATGTACCTTCATTTCCAGGCTTTACGGCAGCTAAGTCGCTGGATAGTCAACACGGTTAGCTCCACTGTTCGGACTACGTTGGAACGGGTCTGTCGTCAAATGCAATACTGCATATGTATTTCCGGAAGGCTTTGCACACTTAACCACACAAGCGGCTTGTAGTGAAACTGCGTCCTTATGGAATATCGTCTCAGTTATGTGACTGGATTTGTGAATTCTTGTTACACAGGTCACAGTTCGTAGCAATCGACGGAAAGTCATTGAGTAAAACAGAAGTGATTTCTGACGTTCCCCAAGGTAGTTTTATACGCCCTTTGCTATTCCTTACCTATATAAACGATTTGGGAAACAATCTAAGCAGCCGTCTTAGGTTGTTTGCAAATGACGCAGTCGTTTATCGACTAATAAAGTCATCAGAAGATCAAAACTAACTTCCAAACGATTTAGAAAAGATATCTGAATGGTGCGAAAATTGGTAGTTGACCCTAAATAACGATAATTGTGAGGTCATCCACGTGAGTTCTAAAAGGAATGCATTAAACTTCGGTTACACGATAAATCAGTCAAATACAAAGACCGTAAATTCAACTAAATACCTAGGAATTGCAATTACGAACAACTTAAATTGGAAGGAACACATAGAAATTGTTTTGAGGAAGGCTAACCAAAGATTGCGTCACTGAAATGATACAGGTTTTGGGCTGGAAATCGTTAAAAGAAAGACTTTTTCGTTGCGACGGAATCTTCTCAATAACTTTTTTTTTCGTTGCGACGGAATCTTCTCAATAAATTCCAATCACCAACTTTCTCCTCCGAATGCGAAAATGTTTTGTTGACACCGACCTAAATAGGGAGAAACGATCACCACGATAAAATGAGGGAAATCAGAGCTCATACGGAAATATATAGGTGTTCGTTCTTTCCGGGCGCTACACGAGATTGGAATAATAGAGAATTCTGAAGGTGGTTATATGAACCCTCTGCCAGGCGCTTAATTTTTATTTGCAGAGCATCCACGTAGATGTAGATGTCGTTTCATAAATGGAGCCCTCATCGACCATCTGTTGAAGTCCATAGGGGCTGTGAGAGTTAACCTTTCATTCTATATGTGAATTTCTGAAATAAAGTCAATACTGGAGTCACAGGAATACTTTCTTTTTTCCATTCATTTTTAATCAACCTGTATTTTCATTCTCTTGCGACGGAGCCCCCCGGCCCCTGTACACACGATGTGGGAGACCAAATTAAATGAACGCCGTTTCGCTGTTTCGCGGCAAGGAAGCGCGACAACAGCGAACGAGATGTCCTTCCTTCTGGGAGCGCTTCCTGAGTTCCTCGCAGCCACAGTGGCGGCTGTGAATGGCGTCCCTGGCGCCAGCTGCCAGCGCCACCTGCCGCCACCGCCTGCTGCGGTGCGCTGTGGGGCTGGGGGTGGGGGTGTCGTAGGGCGGATGCGCCCCATTTCCTGCCCGCGGCGCGACTTCCTGTCACCCGCCCGCGCCATGCCGCGCCGCGCCTCTCCGTGACCCGAAATACATCTGGGCGCCGCTAAACTGGGGACTGACGTCTCTACCGCCGATGCCGCGAACCGCTGTGTCTGACATACCAATTCTGTACTTCCTCGTCGCTATTTTCTGTGTCTTCTTTTAGACGTGAATACTCTCTCTTTTTCGATCACGCTTTCTCTCATTCAATCACGAAGGGAGATGGGACAGAAATCGACTGAGTCGTCTACCTCTTTCCCTTTCACTTCGCTCGTTCATTGTGAAAGTCGAAACGAACTGAAAAGCCAGATATAATGTTCTGAGAACATTTCCAAGTGACGCGAGGTTCCGCCAAGTGCATTTCGAGCAGATTACGGCCGCTACAAAGAGAAACACTGCGTGAAAGATAACAGAAAGGGCAAGTATTCACTAGTGAGAGGACACAAGTTAAGGATGGGGAGGACTGCCAGTCGTTTTCTTTTAAAAGTATCGCCCCGGCATTTTCTTCATGGGAATTACGGAATTCGTGGAAACCGAAATTAGGATGACCAGACTAGGACCGTCATCCCATACTTTCTCCAGACACTTACTGCCCTCCATCCTCGACAGGTGTCCAACCCAAAGTAGATGTTTTGGTTCGATTCTCTCTGCTGTTGTCAGCTAAACTACACTCCATTAGCCGCGCCTGCATTTACAGGGTGATCTAATAGCTGTTAACATTTGAAAATGTACTTATTCACGGAGTAATGTACGTAGAGAGGTAAAAATTTAAACACGTACCTGAAATGACACGAGGTTATATTGAAATCAACAATGAGTGCAAAAACTTGGCAGGGAATATCACTGGACAGCAACACGTCAGTGGCGCCGCATGAGAATCGCGTATAAAATGAAATGGAGTGAGGGAGGGAATCAGATCATCCGTAGCCAGGTTGATAAAGCGCCTGACAGAAGGGATGACTTTTATGCGGGATGTCACTCCGTCCAATATTCCTACGCGTGTGAAAGATCTCTTGGACATATCGTTCGGTGAAAATCGCATTCTGAGGTACCACGTCCTTCCTGCTTGGCCTCCCAGGACTCCAGACCTCAATCCGTGTGGTTACTGTTTGTTGGGACTATCTGACGTCACAAGTCTACCGCGATCTTCCGACCTCATTAGAGATGCTAAAAGGCAACATCCGATTGCAGTTTTTTGCTGTATTTACTGATATGGTGTGGCGTAAGCAGCCCGTTGAGGCTAGTAGTACACTACTTACGTCACATCGGCCTATTATATAGCGGAAGTACGAACATTACGCGGAATTTTAAGATTTACTTCACTGGTTTTATACAGCTCTACCGGGTCTTATACTAAGTCCTACGGGTTATTATAGGACCTGACTCACTCAGCACCCATGCTTGTACAATTTGACAAATATTTGCGGGTCTAATCAATTTTATAATGACAATTCACCTTTGTGGTTTGACTCCTAATGTGGATAACTTCCCGAAAGCTGGAACTGAGTGTTATTATCGTTAGCCACAACATGTGTGTAGTTCGTTGCGCTGGTTACAGACTCAGTACTAGCCCTCTGTGTAGTGTTCCAGTGCCCTTGCGGTAACAACTTTTTTTTCGTATTCGCTGTGCTATCATTCTTGTTGGACACTGTCTGTCGAGATACCTTTGTGCGAAGAGGTCAGCTGTTGTCTTCGTGTTTCTTTTGCGTACTCTGCACAGAAGTCCCATATCTAGTTTCTCTTGGTTCGTGAAAGACCTTAGTTCTGTTTCCTCTTTATCTTACGTGATGCATTTTCTCATTTACGTACGAACTCACGAGCTGCTGCATAAGACAGAGATCGGTTTCGTATTCAAAACAGAGAAATCCTGAATTCTAATACTGTAATCTGTTCGAAACTGATGACAGTATTTAAGAATTACGGTACTGGCCGCAGAAATTACTATACTACCGGTTTCAAAAGCGGAGTTGATACCTAAGTCTTTTCAATGAAATAACTATGAAAAGATACTAAGTATTGTAGTGATGACTTCCCTACAATTCAAGTGTTTGTAAACACAATTACGATATCTTAAATGCTTCTAAAAATAATTTAGATCAACAGCATAGCTGAATCACGTTGTGTTGAAGCAGAATTGGTGACAGTTTTCAGCCATTTTCCAGTTTCTGAGAAACAATAAATTTGCAACAAACTTCTTTCAGTACGTTCACTACATCATTAGAGTCTACGTAAAGTTGTTCGACAGTTGACACGTAGATATAAAATAAACCACTATTTCTTATACTGATCGTAATGTGTGAGCGTTCTTTTCGCAGTTTATTTCTCCACAAGCTTTCTTAATATATATTGTTTTATCCATACAGAGCACAGTGATCTAAATCAATTTCGTTCTTGGAAAATGGAAAATACGCATAATTTGTTTGAGTTTTCCCCATATGCTTATCGCGGAAGCCCACATTTTCGCTAAAGAAATTTTATCTTAACGTCAAGAAAACGTCAGTATTGTCTATAGAACATTGAAATTCTTCCGTATACATTCATTTTTTAAAAAAATGAGAAGAAAATTGGAATTTTCGCCTAATTTTAATGTCTGGAATGTTTTTTGTTTCTCATGAAAAGTTTCGCTTTCTGCACCTGTTGGGTTCCTCAGTACTCCAATTCAATTACTTCTCTACTTAGAACTGTTTAAATTATTCAGAGCAACACTTCCATAAAGAATCACTGCAAAATAATATCACTTCAGTAAACTGCAAACTACAAATCACAATGCGACCATACATTGCTCACAAAATGGTACAAATATAGCGCCTTTTGACTCCCTGACTACCTTATATTTCAATATTAAATGCGATGAAGTGACAAACGTCATGAGATACATCCTAATATCGTGTCGGACTTCATTTTGTCCGGCGCAGCGCAGCTGCCTGACGTGGCGTCAACTCAACAAGTCGTTAGAAGTCCCCTACAGAAGTATTGAGCCATGTTGTCTCTATAGTCGTTCACAATTGCGAAACTGTTGCCTGTGGATGGTTTTGTGCACGAATTGACCTCTCGATTACGTCCCATAAGCGTTCGTCGGGATACATATTGAGAGATCTGGGTGGCAAAATCATTCGCCCAGTGGCATTGTGTATTGTCACCCATAAAAATTCCATCATTGTTTTGGAACATGAAGTCCATGAATGGCTGCAGGTGGTCTCCAAGTACCCGAACATAACCATTTCCATTTAATGACAGGTTCACTTGGATCAGAGGACCCAATACATTGTACGTGAAAACATTTCACACCATTACGTAGCCACCACCAGCTTGCACATTGCCTTGTTGGCAACTTGGGTTTATGAGATAGTGGGGTCTGCGCCACACTCGAACCCTACCATCAGCTGTTACCAGCTGAAATCGGAACTCATCTGACCATGTTTTTCCAGTCGTCTTGGGTCCAACCGATATGGTCACCAGCCAAGGAGAGGCGCTGCAGGTGATGTCGTGATGTGATGTTAGCAAAGGGACTCGCGTTGGTCGTAGTCTGCCATAGCCCATTAATGCCAAATTTCGCCGCTCTGTCATAATCGATATGTTCGTCATAAGTCCCACATTGATATATACGATTATTTCACGCAGTGTTGCTTGTCTGTTAGCACTTACAATTCTACGCAAACGCCTGTGCTCTCGGTTGTTAAGTGATGGCTGTCGGCCACTGCATTCTCCTTGGTGGGAGACAGTGGCTGAAAGTTGGTGTTCACAGCACGCCCTTGACACTAAGGGTCTCGGAATATTAAATTCCCTAATGATTTTTGACAGGGAATGTCCATGCATCTAGCTCCAACTACAATTCTGTGTTTAGAGTCTGTTAATTCCCGTCGCGCGGCCATAATCACATCCGAAACATTTGAACCTGAATCACCTGAGTACAAATGACAATTCTGCCAGTGCACTGATCTTTTCTTCTTCGTGTACGCGATACTACCGCAATCTGTATGTGTGCATATCTAGATCCCTTTACTTTTGTCACTTCAGTGTGCAATTCAATGTATCTCCAATCATAGCTGGCCTGACACGTTAATCTCTCAAGAATCCAATGCAAAGGGCGACATGCAAGATGAAACTCAGTACATAATAGTAGCTTTTTGATAGTCTTCATTATTCGGCCATGACTTATCAACGCTCGTTGATGCCGGGATTGTAATGCCGCCGTCACTACCCGCACATCTTCTTGCTAGAGACCATCAGCTGTACCGCTACATCAGGATGTTGCGTGGTTCGATTTAATACACTTCTGTAACATTGTAAGTAGGCTGTTTATGTTTTCTCTATGTAAGTAGGCTGTTTATGTTTTCTTATTGGCAACGTTACGTAGCGCTCAATATGAAAATCACTGGCTGTGCTGTGTGCAGTCTGTGGCTGCTTTGCATTGTTGTAATTCTCGCCATTGTAGTGTTAGGCAGCTGGATGTGAACAGCGCGTAGCGTTGCGCAGTTGGAGGTGAGCCGCCAGCAGTGGTGGATGTGTGGAGAGAGATGGCGGAGTTTTGTAATTTTTCATGAACTGGTATATTTATATATGATGATATCAAGGTAAATACATTGTTCGTTCTCTATTAATATCTTTCATTTGCTAACTATCCCTATCAGTAGTTAGTGCCTTCCATAGTTTGAATCTTTTATTTAGCTGGCAGTAGTGGCGCTCGCTGTATTGCAGTAGCTTGAGCAGCGAAGATTTTTGTGAGGTAAGTGATTTGTGAAAGGTATAGTTTAATGTTAGTCAGGGCCATTCTTTTGCAGGGAATTTTGAAAGTCAGATTGCGTTGCGCTAACAAAATATTGTGTGTCAGGTTAAGCACAGTCTTGTATAATTGTTGAAAGGGGTCGTTTCAACATATTATGCGAATATCAGCAAATAGATCTCTCCTCCCTTGCAGTTCACGTGGCACCTGAATAGTATAGTCATTAAAAGCTCCTAATTTGTAGGATCAAAAGTTAATATTGACTATTTCACCAGGCGAGCCGCCACACAGCTGTACGCCGACAATTGTTGCAATCCCCTCCACGAGCCTTCATATGAATGATAGTACGAGTAATATTAACTTTCTTCCATTAACATGGTAACAGTCTCACTTAGAGTGCTTACTGTACGTTTTGGTTAAATTATTGTAAAGCCCTGATGGCGCTGCTCTTACAATTCTGTTATTATATTTCTAGGGCCAAGTACTTTACCATTTTTACAAGTTGTAACATAGTCACGAAGAAGCTTTAAGCGATCTAGGGAAATCTTTGCGTGATTATAATTCCAGTCCTGGATCAGAATGTTTATTTTTAATCAAGTTATTAATTTCGGCCGGTAATGAGCGCCTTCAGATCAGGTGTGAAGATGGTCATTACCGACCGAAATTAGTAACCTGGTTACAAACGAACAGTGTTCTCCAAGACTGGAATTATAATAACGCAAATAGTTTACCATTATTCGTTGGTTTTACAACCTTGAAAACTTCTTCAGCAATTACTGATCGGATATGCGCATCCCTAACCCCTCAGCCTCTTTATCCACATATATTTTCAAAAACAACTCACTTTCTTCGGTAACTACAGCTGTCTCCATTCATTCCGCTTACAATACTCATTCAGGCTGTACCTTTACGTGAGATCCTAATAGTCTTTACAATCTTTTAAGGTCTATGTATTGCTCTGTCCCTCCAGCAACCTGTTTTCATGCAGATTTTTCCTATTGATGACCCTATGCGCTTGGTCTCAGCCCGCTACAACTCCTTTAGCTACCTCCTACCTATGAGAACCTGTTATTCGTCAAGTGCACCAAAAGCTGCTGCTTCGTGTATCATCTACCTACCTATTTCATCCATGTTATTTGAAAACTCATACGGAGCTGCAGTAATTTGTGTGCACATCCAAGTTTGTAAAGAAAGCTTACATATCTCCCTGTAGACTTTGAAATTTGCGTCATACCCCATGAGGTTTCCTATAAGCCGCATCTGCCACATCTTTACTGACTGCCACCATTCACCCATTGGGGGTTATATGGTGTGGTAGCCCTCCATTTTCCATCCATGAAGAAGGTTTCGTTTTAGAACTGCAGTGATTGGTTATGAAGATATGGTAGTCTAAAGATGGCATTTGTTCGCGACAACCCTGTTTGTCCGTGCATGCCGCTATAACTCCGCCAAATACCCCCACAGCTCCAGGGAGATTATATGATATGGTAGTCCCATCCTCCATCCATTACGAAGGTTTGGTTTGGAACTGCAGGAGCTGGGTTCCAAGATATGAGTAACTAAAGAGAGTATGGCGCCAATGCACTTCTAATGGGAAGACGGTGAAGTAGCTTGAAATCTAGCGCCGAAGTAGCCACGACTGGCCAGAATGCTCCTTCTAGAATATTCAAAAATGTTTTGAAATGTTCCAAAATGCTATAGAACCTCCCAAAAGCTTCGACAATGAACTAAATTTCCAAGATAATTAGGAATTAATGAGAGGTGCATTGCTTACACATTCAGGACATTTTCGGTAAACGCTTCGAATTATTCCAAAATCAACTCCAGAAGACCTAATCAGTGCATGTTTAGAGAAATCATTTCTTTGGTCTCAAGTGGCTAAAGTACAATTAAAAATAAGTAAGATAGTTCAACTTTCCAGCAATGAAAACGCGGAACATTTTGTTGCAAAAGTCGTACAAATTAGTTTAACTCGCCAAACTGTACTTACAAATGATTTATGCAATGTTATCAACAGACCAAATTAATTAATTGATAAAGTTCTCCAAACATCGGTCAATATTACTCAAGTTGTTATTTGAAAGAGCTCTTTTGGTTGTAATAAATGAATAGTTACGTTTTTTATTTAAAAATTCAAATCAATATGGTCGTAAATAGTAATCAATATAATGGAAGCAAAATTAATATCAGGAAAAGACAAAAGAAAATTTGGGAAATTTGTGGTAATGTACTATGGGGCAATCTGCTGAGGTCATCGGCCCCTAGGCTTCTCAAATAACTTACGCTAAGGACGGTACACACATCCATGCCCGAGGGAGGACTCCAACCTCCGACGCGAGGAGCCGCGTGCACCGTGACAGGACGCCTCAGAATGCGCGGCTACCCCGCGCAGCAGACAAAAGAAAAATAGAATTTATTCAGAGAATTCCCCTCACATCTACCGAAGCACCGTTTCAGTTCTAACGGCTGAAAACTGTAGTGTGATTAGCATTTAATATCACTATAAATAAGGCACAAAGACAGATGTTTAAGATCTTGTATTAATTTGAAAGAATCGTGATTTTCTCACGACCAGTTAAATGTAGCTTACCCTAGAAATGGGAAACCCAAAGAATTTATGTACAATAACAAGACAACATATGCGGTTCATATGCAACTATTGTGACACGCTAAGTTAATTAAGCATGAGATATAGCGAAATCAAAAGTTTTCCATCACTAAATTAAATGCAGCTATTGAGAATATGATGATGTTTCATAGCTCTATAATTTCTGTATTTAAAGTTTGACTAATCACCAACCACTGGTTTTTGTGAGACCGAAGTCTTTCGCGGCAGCACTGTTATAAAAAACGTCGTGTGGCTACGGCCCCCCGTCGGATAGACCGTACGCCGGGTGCAAGTATTCCGATTTGACGCCACTTCGGCGACTTGCGCGTCGATGGGGATGAAATGCTGATGATTAGGACAACACAACACCCAGTCCCTTAGCGAAGAAAATCTCCGACCCATCCGGGAACCGAACCCGGGCCCTGACGATTGACATTCCGTCGCGTTGACCACTCAGCTACCGGGGGCGGACAGCACTGTTATGTAAAACATTCTTGAAACTTTAACCCTGTTGTGTATTGTAGTGGGTGTGCGGTAGTAGCTGTTGTGTTTCTAGTCGCTATCATATTGTAGTGGTCACCAGGATATCTTCCATTTATTTCGATTCAATGTACATTTTAAGGGAAAAGTTCGAGATTTACCTGTGTTGTAGAGCTTTTATAAATGTTTTCGAATGTTCTAAAATATTCTATAATGTCTTAGATTTTATAATTTTCTAAAAACTTCCCGAAATTTTTTAGCGTTGTCAAGTGTTTTGTACTGTTCTCGGTGTTCTATAAAGAAGTGACTGACAGGTATTTTATTTCTTAAATGTTCATTTTTTACTATGTTCTAGAGTGATTTGGAATGTTCGAAGAAAACAAATGAAAAAGAAAACCATGCGAATCGGGTCTTGTTTGGCTAATAGGAAATAAACTTTTGCTGCCAGATGTGATCCATATTCTGTCCGCTCCCCATTGAAATCTTATCTTTCAAGTTTAAACACTGATGATAGGCTACCATATGTTCCATTTGATGAGATCCATAGAAGTATATCGGCAACTGCCACTGAAATTTAAAGCTGCAACGCTAACCAGTTACAGCAATGTGAAGACTAGTATAATTTCCAGGATAAATGTTACAACGGATGCCGAGAGACATACTTATTTCAGCAACATTAAAGAGGTATTTCCTATTCCTCAAGGCCGGGACCTAACAGTTATAACCATAGATAACATTTATGTAATGTCTGAAATGTATACGAATTTAATTTCTTAGAAGCAGCACCTGTGTGTTTGGAAAAAAATATTACTATGAACACCGTGACATAACCTACTAACGTTTGTAAAAACCACAATAATATGCAAAAACTTTGTTTTGTTACGTGTATTACCTTTCTGTCAGACTTTTGCAACCACAACCAGAACCGGAAAGAAGCGTATGTACAAGAGCGATTCAATTTAAACTGATTTGTCCCGTGAATAGCCCGTGTAAACAGGCTCACTTCATGCAGTGCTAGTCACCCCCTAAGTACAGTGGTCGCTTTGGAACACTGCAAGTTGTGTAGAACTGCTCCAGGAGTACACGTAAGACTTCATCGGTGATCTAAGCCATGACAGTGGAAGGCTATGTGCAAGTGATAATCGACTGTATGGTAACAGAGCAGTCGGATGGCTCGATAAGGACACTTTACACAGTGACAGAAATAGCTGTCGTGTTTGGATGGGTCCATGAACAAACCATTAATGATTTTCCCGAATGGTTGTTGTATCAACATGGAACATTCAGTGTCTACGAGGAATGGTGCACCACTCCAAATGTCCACATGTTCGAATGTGTGTGAATTTCTAAGGGACCAAACTACTCAGGTCATCGGTCCCTAGACTTACACACTACTTAAACTAACTTACGCTAAGGACAACACACACACCCATGCCCGAGGGAGGACTCGAATCTCCGGTGGGAGGGTCCGTGCAATCCGTGACATGGCGCCTCAAACCACGCGGTCATTGCACTCGGTTGCACCACTCAGAGCCACGTAACACGGTGTAAGAACAGCGGCTGTAGAAAAATACAGACAGTAACTGGCTGATAGACGGCGGCCTATACAGGGTGATTCACAAATATATGTAAATATTTTCTGTTATTCTACAAGTAAAACTAACGAAACAAGCTCATACAAACAAAGGTCCACAATATATATACTAAGATGGAATCTGTTCTTTCGGACATGTCCGAAAGAACACATGCCATCTTAGTACATAACTGGAGACGAATGTCACACCCTGCGAATGAAATCCGGTTTCGAACCCGACAGTAATCACGGGATTTAGATACTCGTGTACTCAAACGACAGACAGGTAGTCGACAGTGTGTAGCTCCAGATGACTAAACAGGTAGTGTTCGCTTCTCACCGAAGTTTCTACCTGTGTATGTAATGGTGCTGGCCAACTTTACTGGCAAAACGATCTCGAGCAGCCATAGTCGGATCTGGAATATCTTTTTCCGTCGAGAGGGTCAGTAGTTTAGCTAAATATCTATTTGTTTGAACATATCGATCGGCTAAGTAATATAAGGATGTTAGGGATAAAAGTGAAGATTGTTTCATTGGTGACAGGATTGTGTATTGAAAAGTATTACATCAGTTTTACTTCGTTTGCGCACTAGTAATGATAGCTGTTAGAAGGCGTATGTTTTTATGTTGGTTAGTACCTCAAAGGACATGCGGCAAGAGCAAGCCAGTGCTTGTTTTCCCCTGCGCAACATGTCAGGTGTTGAAGTGCGGACACATTGGCGCAGAATGGTTAGTATATACTGACAGGTGTAGCTATACCGACAAGCTGTACTGACAGCTGACGACTGTGCAGAAAACATCATGTAGCAAATTATGTGACATTTTTGTGGGAAGACTTTTAACTACACGGGAAAAGTAACTAACACACTGAAGTGGGTACATATTAAGGCACCAATGATTTCAACATCTTCACTTACAGCTCTAACACTCTGTATATATACAGCGCGCAATAGGTACAAATGCAGTTATTTTTATGTGTGGTACCTTAATATGTACACATACGATTGTGTTGATTGCTTTTTCCGTGCAGTCTTCTCGCAAATGGTGTTACAAACTTCATGACCTGATGTTTACTGCTTGGCTGTACTGCATCACTAAGTGGATTCAAATGGTTCAAATGGCTCTGAACACTATGGGACTTAAATTCTAAGGTCATCAGTCCCCTAGAACTTAGAACTAATTAAACCTAACTAACCTAAGGACATCACACACATCCATGCCCGAGGCAGGATTCGAACCTGCGACCGTAGCGGTCGCGCGGTTCTAGACTGTAGCGCCTAGAACCGCTCGGCCACCCCGACCGGCCATACAGATGTAATGTTGCTAATGTTACCAGGCCAGGTAGGATATACACACAACAAAAAAGTTTTACTTCACCACAGTTCCAAGAGTTTCGGAACCTGTATAGAAAATTGGAATAGAGATCAACATAAACATCATTTCCGCTCTTTTTATTGCTCTTGAAAACCACACATTGCATGTTGTACCGCCATATGGCGAGACCTTCAGAGGAAGTGGTCCAGATTGCTGTACACACCGGTACCTCTAATACCGAGAAGCACGTACTCTTGTATTGATGCGTGCCTGTATTCGTCCTGGCATACTATCCACAAGTTTATCAAGGCACTGTTGTTCCATATTGTCCCACTCCTCAACAGAGGTTCGGCGTAGCTCGCCTAGAGTGGTTGGTGGATCACGTCGTCCATAAACAACCTTTTTCAATCCATCCCAGGCATGTTTGATAGGATTCATGTCTGGAGAACATGCTGGCCACTCTAGTCGAGCGAAGTCTTTATACTGAAGGAAGTCATTCACAAGCTGTGCATGATGGGGGCGCGAATTGTCGTCCATGAAGAAACATGTCTCGACAATATCTGTCGATATGGTTGCACTATCGGTTGGAGGATGGCATTCGCGTATCGTAAAGCTGTTACGGCGCCTTCCATGACCACCAGCGGCATACGCCGGCCCCACATAATGCCATCTCGAAACAGCTTCCTACACTCGCTGGACAGTGTGTCTAAGGCGTTCAGCCTGACCGGGTTGCCTCCAAACAGGTCTTCGACGATTGTCTGTTTGAAGGCATATGCGACACTCATCCGTGAAGAGAACGTAATGCCAATCCTGAGCGGTCAATTCGGCAAGTTTTTGGGCCGATCTGTACCACGCTGCGTGGTGTCCTGGTTGCAAAGATGGACTTCGCCATGGACGTCGGCAGTGAAGTTCCGCATCATGCAATCATGCAGCCTATTGTGTACAGTTTGAGTCGTAACACGACGTCATGTGGCTGCATGAAAGGCATTATTCAACATGGTGGCATTGCTGTCAGTGTTCCTCCGAGCCATAATCCGTAGGCAGCGGTCATCCACTGCAGTAGTAGCCCTTCGGTGCCATGAGCGACGCATGTCATCGACAGTTCCTGTCTCTCTGTGTCTCCTCCATGTCCGAACAACATCGCCCTGACCACTCAGAGACACCTGGGCACTTCCCTTTTTGAGAGCCCTTCCTGGCACAAAGTAACAACGCCATCGCGATCAAACCATGGTAGTGACCGTCTAGGCATGGTTGAACTACAAGCAACACGAGCCGTGTACTTCCTTCCTGGTGGAATGACTCGAACTGATCGGCTGTCGGACCCCCTCCGTCTAATAGGCGCTGCTCATGCATGGTTGTTTATATTTTTGGAGGGTTTAGGGACATCCCTGAACCCTCAAAGGGACAGTGCCTGCCATACAGTACCCACAGTCAACGTCTATCTTCAAGAGTTCTGGGAACCAGGGTGATGCAAAACTTGATTTGGTGTGTGTATAAGGTATGCGGACAGCATGAGACGGTGAGTATCCACTGTGAGGGACACGGAACTGCCGCATATGGGACAGCGTTATTAGCAGCTGTGAGGGTTTAAAAGTGGTACCATTGTGGTCTCCAGGTGGCCAGCTGGCCGAATCGTGCAGTACCAAAATTTGTGGGTCGTTCGGATTTGAGAGTCTCCCGATGTTGGACTGTATGGGAACGTGAGGGCATTCTCATCGTCAAGGTTCCAGTCGACCATGACTGACCAAGACAAGGAAAGATTGTCGTATTGTCCACTAAGCACACCGTAACCTCTTTACATTAGGGTTCGCAGTCCCAGGACAAATCATAGGCTTTCTGCAGCGTTCTGTGTCATCCTGTACCATTGGTCGGGACCAGGAGCAGCCAGACCGGGTCATTAATCTCGCGTGCATAGACTGCCACTAACAGGCCAGCACGAACGAATGATTTGGGAGTTGTGCCATGATCGGGAAGCACGAGCTGGTGATGATCGGCGTAGCCTGGGAAGAGGTTCTTCCAAAGTGTCGGAGAGGCACAGCGCTGCTACACCTGAAGTCATCATATAGGATATGACTTCAGGTCACGGCCAGTAAAGACTGACAGAACTCTGACGGCACAACAGTATGTGAGGGACCTCCTGCGGCCTCATGTAGTACCTCAATATGTGGTACTATCTCGCTGGCATTTTCCAACAGGAAAATGCCAATACACATACGGAAAGTTTATCTAGGGATTGGATGCTGAGGCACGTCCATGGTCAACAAGATCCCCACATCCTGTACGGGAGCAACTCGGATATCAAGCCCCAGCGGCAGTATCGAGAGCATCAAGGACTCGTTGCAACTGTGGTGAGACTAATTTCGTTTCCTCATCCCCTTTTAGGTAAGTCACATATTTGCTTCGTTTCTTCGATGCAATTATTGGGTTGGAAATTCGAAGGAAAGATGATACTGAAGTGCTCTTGGAAATAAGGAATAGAGAGTATTACCTACGTTTGCCTGTTCAAAAATGAAACGTACATAACATGCAAAAGGTGGTCTAGAACAAGCAATGACATGAATCGCTAGTGAACCATTCCCCCCAAAGGCATCGGTTGCTCTCGACGATTTATTCAGATTTATTCTCCATGCTGCAGTATTGCTGAGGTTGTCATTTTGGTCATTACTATGGCTATTATTGTCGTTTAGATCATGGCTACTAAGGTGGCTATTTTCTGTTACATTTCTTCACAATATCGAGAAAAAATATTAAAAAATCTGATCCACAAAAAGCTCGCTTCTCTTGAGAAACCAACACACGAACGCTACTCTGATGACGAACGATGCACTTCAGTGGATAACTTAAAAAAAGAAAAAAGGAAAGTTTCCTGCACCAGAAAGTCTTAGAGAAACGTGTTTAGAGGTATGCATGCATCATGCTCAAAATTAGCAAGAGACGAGAAATGCTTTAGTGATGGCACACTCGAGAAAGAAAGTGGAATAAAAACGGTGGAAGCATTTGGTTAGAGCGATGCTGCTGAACATTAAAAACGGGTTGGTTTTTAACGTAACACTGTAAAAGGCGAATTCTAGACATGGGGCAAAAGGAACTAAACAATGTAATTGCAAACTGTCGGGAGAAGGTATTAATCAGATAGATCTCAGTGAACTATTAATTTTTATTTGCGTAATCATGGTGGATTGTTCTCTGGAACAGCAGGTGTGGATACTTTTATGCCGTTAAAACGTATATATGTTGACAAAACGATGACTTCAAAAATGCTCTGCAATTTTTACCGGTGATGCACAGGCTATGGTCGCTACCGAAAATGGCTTCGTTGCTCAATGTTGAGAAAAAGGGATAAATTGTTTAGCTTTTACTGCATTATGTTCGAAAAGTGTTAGAATTCTGTCTGCAATGTAAGATTTAACAAAAATTACGTATATAATACGTTGACGATATCCATCATTGTCTCATAGAAAATTTAAGCAATTTTTGGTAGGAGTTGATGATAAATACCAAGATATACTACTTCACTCCGAACATTGTTGATAGAGTGCAAGAAATAGTTTATTTCTTTTCTTTCACTTAGAAAATGACTTCCAAGTTTTTGAATAATCGCAGATAACCTTGTAGGTGGGGAAACCACATCTATGAGTAGTCATATTGGATATTAATAACCGCTTCGGCCGTCTTTAGCCCTTTGTTATTGGACCACTACCGGTTTCGTTTCATGACAGAGCACGCGGCCGCATCCCCCGTACGCGATTCCGTATAGCTCGGAGATGCAGACCCGTCCACTGTATTGGAATGTGGCTGATTTATTCTGTGACATACCGCACTTAAGCGAAGTTTTTTTCTGATGGACAACGAATGTTGAGTAAGAAGGTTCCGAGCTATTCAGTTCTAATGTTTTGGTCATACACTATGTGATCAAAAGTATCCGGACATCTTGCTGAAATTGACTGTTCGTGGCACCCTCCATTGGTAATGCTGGAATTCAGCTGGGTGTTGGCCCATCCTTAGCCTTGATGACAGCTTCCGCCGCGCGGGATTAGCCGAGCGGTCTAGGCGCTGCAGTCATGGACTGTGCGGCTGGTCCCGGCGGAGGTTCGAGTCCTCCCTCTGGCATGGGTGTGTGTGTTTGTCCTTAGAATAGTTTAGGTTAAGTAGTGTGTAAGCTTAGGGACTGATGACCTTAGCAGTTAAGTCCCATAAGACTTCACACACATTTGAACATTTGATGACAGCTTCCACTCTCGCAGGCTCATCTTCAGTCAGGTGCTGGGGAATGGCAGCCCATTCATCACGGAGTGACGCACTGAGGAGGGGTATCGATGTCGGTCGGTGAGACCTGGCACGAATTCATGGTTCCAAAAGATCCCATAGGTGGTCCATGGGATTCAGGTCAGGACTCTGTGCAGGCCAGTCCATTACAGGGATGTTACTGTCATGTAACCACTCCGCCACAGACCGTGCATTATGAACAGGTGCTCGATCTTGTTGAAAGATGCATTTGACATCCCCGAATTGATCTTCGACAGTGGGAAGCAGGAATGTGTTTAAAACATCAGTGTAGTCATGTGTTATGATAGTGCCACGCAAAATAACAAGGGGTGCTAGCCCCCTCCACGAAAAGCACAGTCACAGCATAGCACCATCGCCTCCGAATTTTACTGTTTGCAAAACACACGCTGGCAGATGACGTTCACCGGACATTCGCCATACCCACACCCTGCCATTGGATCGCCACGTTGTGTACCGTGATTCGTCACTTCACACAACGGTTTTCCACTTTTCAATCGTCCAATGTTTACACTCCTTACACCAAGCGAGGCGTCGCTGGGCATTTACCGGAGTGATGTGTGGCTTATGAGCAGCCGCTCGACCACGAAATTCAAGTTCTCTCACCTCCTGCCTAATTGTCATAGTACTTGCAGTGGGTCCTGATGCAGTTTGGAATTTCTGTGTGATGGTCTGGGTAGATGTCTGTCTATTACACATTACGACTCTCTTTCAAGTGTCGGCGGTCTCTGTCAGTCAACAGACGAGATAGGCCTGTACGCATTTGTGCTGTATGTGGCCCTTCGCATTTCCGCTGCACTATCACATCGGAAACGATGGACCGAGGGATGTTTAGGAGTGTGGAAATCTCGCGTACAGACGTATGACACAAGTGACATCCAGTCACCTGACCACGGTCGTAGTCCGTGAGTTCCACGGAGCGCCCCATTCTACCCTCTCACGATGTCTAATGATTACTGAGGTCGCTGATATGCAGTAGGTGGCAACACAATGCACCTAATACGAAAAACGTATATTTTTGTGGATGTCCTGTTACTTTCGACCACATAGTGTATGTTGACGTGAAGATATGGCTTTTAGTTCCACGGAACCGGTAGTGACCCAATAATAAAAGATAAAATACAACAGAAGCGGTTATTAATACCCGAGACTCTGAATAATCGTATACTGAAGGTATCACTTTTTTCTCATGATTAGAATTAATTTCATGCTTTACAAATCACTTAAAAAGTTCTAATTTACGTTGAATCATAGGGGGAGCATGTAGGATTCACAATGCAGGGCGACTGGCAGTCGTCATTGCAGTACTGGACGGCGTGACTGTGGTTGCGACAGCGCACTACGAGAGCTGGAAGGAGAAACACTCGCTGAAGGGGAATGATTCGCGAGTTATTCTGTGCCAGGCCCGCTCTAGGTTCAAAATGGTTCAAATCGCTCTGAGCACTATGGGACTTAACATCTGTGGTCATCAGTCCCCTAGAACTAAGAACTACTTAAACCTAAGTAACCTAAGGACATCACACACATCCATGCCCGAGGCAGGATTCGAACCTGCGACCGTAGCGGCCACGCGGTTCCAGACTGATGTGCCTAGAACCGCACGGCCACACCGGCCGGCCCAGCATTAGGAATTTATATAAAGAAAAGGCGAGCTTTATGTTCACATATTTCCATGAAACCAGGTAGCCTCTGTATGTAGTAGCACGACAGTGTATTTTTACGAAGTTTCGCAACTTCCATAACCGTGACGCATTCTAAACTTAATGGAAAGCACCCAGGTTCGCAGAAGGATTCTCGCCGAGTCTCCGTGATGACTCAGCAGCGGAACTCGCAGGAGGAAATCCGCCGAGTGGCAGGGGGTGGGAGGCAGAGGGGCCTCCTGGCAGTGTATATACTGTAGCACAGCGAGCTGGCGGCGCCACTTTGCGGCAGCCGGGGCCGCCGTCCCGCTCTGACGCTGCTTTATCGTTTTTAATACCGGCGCCCACTTCCGCTTCCGCCGTATTTGTGAGCCCTCTCTGTGTAACCGGAGGCCAAGACGTCACCGCGTCCCATTCTCCGTTCCTGCTTCCCTAAGTCACTTCCGCAATACTGCTCTCAGTTCGTTGAGTCTCCCAGTAGCATCTGACGCTGTCGCTCTAGATCGAAATAGGATCGGAGATTCTGTATTACGAGGGGCGTTCAGTAAGTATTGTAAGACACTTTTTTCTCTGCCAGCGGGAATATTCTACGATGCCCCATAACAAATTCTGCACTTTTAAAGAAAACCTGGGCCACGTGGGAATAGCCGAGCCGTCTGGGGCGCTGCAGTCATGGACTGTGCCGCTGGTTCCGGCGGAGGTTCGAGTCCTCCCTCGGGCATGGATGTGTGTGTTTGTCCTTAGGATAATTTAGGTTAAGTAATGTGTAAGCTTAGGGACTGATGACCTTAGCAGTTAAGTCCCATACGATTTCACACATTTGAACATTTTTTTGAGAGAAACTGGCTGATAGACGGCGGCCTATACAGGGTGATTCACAAATATATGTAAATATTTTCTGTTATTCTACAAGTAAAACTAACGAAACAAGCTCATACAAACAAAGGTCCACAATATATATACTAAGATGGAATCTGTTCTTTCGGACATGTCCGAAAGAACACATGCCATCTTAGTACATATATAGTTAAGGCTCACCGGCCACTTGACCATCTTCTTCTTCTGTGCGAATGCACAAACAGTGCCCGAACTCTTACGGGAATCGGCGACGCGCCACGAGTAATGAGTATAATGGGCGGGGGCACTACGCACGTAGCGCGGGACGATACGTTGAGAATGTGGGTTTCCCAGGAGGCGTGCCAGAGATAAATCCCTGCAGTCGCGCTGTCCTCTGTGTCCTCGGTGGCTCAGATACGCCGGCACGGTAGCTCAACGTGTTTGGTCAGAGGGTTTGCTGCCATCTGTAATAAAAAAACTGAGTTAATGGATCAATGACGAACTGAAACGGGTGTCTTGCGACGTCCGCCCCGAGCAGATGCAACGAACGAAAGCGAAGAAAATGAGATTTAAAAAAAAATGGATAGAGCGTCTGCCTTGTAAGCAGGTGATCCCGGTTTCGAGTCCTGGTTGGGGTGCACATTTTCATCTGTCCCCGTTGACGTATGTCAACGCCTGTAAGCAGCTAAGGGTGTTCATTTCATTGCCGTAGGTCCACAAATTTTCAGTTGCCCTAGTTGGCTAATAGGCGGCGGCCTATACAGGGTGATTCACAAATATATGTAAATATTTTCTGTTATTCTACATGTAAAACTAACGACACAAGCTCATACAAACATAGGTCCACAAATTTTTAGTTACGGAGTTAGAGCTAACAAGAGATTTTGCCTGAAACTTACCACCTTCACTAATATGAATCCACCGAAAAACTGTAAGAGTTTAAAGTAAAGCACGATTTCTATTTATTTTGTTGTTTTTGGTATGGTGAATCTAATAAAACATGTCCCAGAAGTGTGTATACAGTAGTTTTCCAGAACATCTAGAGAAACAAGTGTTTTTACACAAGTAAATTGTTTACTTTCCATTAAGAATGTAGAAACGTATATGTCGTTGTTGGCAACCGTTAGTGAGTTGTTTCAGTCGTTTCTTAACGTTGAAACGAGTTAGTTTTTTTGTATTATTCAGAGAAAGAACATAATAACAACAGTGTATTTATGTGAAACCGCAGAGTAACTCCTGCAGTTTTTAGATTATTTATGAAATAGGGATGCCTCTCAAATTTACAACAGAGCACTACGCCGAAATTGTGTTTATTTATGGCAAATGTAATGGTAATGCTACCACTGCAGTTAACGAATATCGCGTACGTCATTCAACTGGGAGCATTCCGAATGTACGAACCGTTAACTAAACATTTGTGTGCCTATGTTTATACGAGCTTTGTCTTTAGTTTTACTTGTAGAATAACATATTAAAATATTTGCATATCTTCGTGAATCACCCTGTGTGTACGAGTGCTGGAACGTTAATAGTGACGACAATTTACTTACAGCTCGTACAAAATAGATACGTGTTTCAAAGTTTTACTGACCTTCAGAGTAGTCACTATCATTGTATACAACCCGCTGCCAGCGATGTGGAAGTAAAGGACACTCTTAGCAGTGCCAGTTGTGTTTACAGTTCTAGCGGCGCGGTCTATTGCCTGATGAATTTGTAGCAGAAGTGAATATCGCGAAGTTTTTCCTTCAGTTTAGAAATCGAGTTGAACTTACGAGGGCTTAAGTCAGAGGAGTACAGTATGTTGTATAGCATTTAGCAGCCCCTTCAGTCAAACAAATCAGTAACAGCTTCCACTGTACGTATTTCAGGATTGTCCTGCAAAATAATGGTCAGGTCCTGCAGAAAATGTCATCACTTTTGTCTCTAACATGGTTGTAAGTTGTGTTCCAAAACTGAACAGCATACAGACAAAAGTGATGACACTTTCTGCAGGATCTGACCATCATTTTGTAGGACAATGCAAGATGTTGCTGATTTGCTTGACTGATGGGCATGCTAAGTGCTACACCACCTACTGCACTCCCCTGTCTTAAGCCATTGTGAGTTCAATTCGATTTCTAAACTGAAGGAAACACTTCACGGCATTCAGTTCAGATCTACTACAAATTCGTCGGGTAATAGACCGCGCCGCTCGAACTGTCCACACATCTGCTAAGAGTATCCTACGACTTCCACATCGCTAGCAACGGGTTATACACAATGCTGTTGACTACTTTGTTGGTCAGTAAAACATTAAAACACGTATCTGTTTTGTAGGAGCTGTAAATAAATAGCTGCCACTGTTAATGTTCCAACCCTCATAGCTTTCAAAATGATGTCTGTAAAGCAGGTGTGTTCCAGGCAGAGAGCTGTCACTAAGTTTCTTTCGGAGAAAAAGCAAAACATCGTACATATTGATGTCTACGGAGACCTGACAGCGAATAAAAGCACGGTGAGTCATTGAGCAAGGCGTCTGTCATCATCGCAACAAGGTCGCGCAAATTGGTGTGATCGCCCGCGTGCCACCCGGGAGCACAAAGCTGAGACTTGTGCAATTTGGAACGTACGGAGGGTTATTCGAGGTGATCGATGGCTCAGACACCTCGCTGATCAACTGGATATCTCTACTGCTTGAGCCTGCGCACCCAAGAAGTAATCATAAAATTTTGTTAAGCCATTCTTTCTCAACCAACCTAAAGCCCAGGTATCGCACTTTCTGAGAACGCCTGTTCAGCCTAACGAAACATACACTCCTCGGGAAGCATTACATGGATTATAGGGATGTTATTGAGGCAGCAAGACGTTGGCTGCGACGTTGACCAGTACAGCGGCACTATGCAGACACAAACGCCCTCCCACTAAGGTTGCGTAAGGCCGTCGCATTGAACGGAGCTTACGTTAAAAAATAGGGTTTTGTTGCCAAAAGTGTTGGGAATAATACGGCGTATTGGAATTCTGAATAAAGCCAACCTGCTTTCAGAAAAGAAGTATCGCATTACTTATTGAACGCCCCTCGTACGAGGCCAGCGTGTCATGATACTTTCCCACTGTCTACATTCGCGGGCCAATGACAGGAGTTAATATGAGACAGAACTCAAACCTCATGTTACATTTTATGTTCAATGTAGAGCCAAAAGTTTTCTTACACCTATCGGAACTTGCTTTGCTACACCTGACATAAATTTGAGTGAAACATGCCACTCGTCCACCATTTCTTTGCCATATTGTACATAAGTGAACAGAATTGATTGGAGAGCAGCGATCACAATGAACTGAAACTACTAAATGGCCCACATGGACGAGACAGTAGCAAATACTTACAAGATTTAATGCGTCTCCCCCTCAAATACAAAATGGCACATCGATGTCTGCCCCTCCTAAGGTTCACCTTTCGCACTAGTCCTTGAAGTTCACGCCCTCCGATTGATCTTCCGTATATTTTTTCAAAAATAATGTATTACCGATAGTAATGACTGCGCGGTTTGTCGGCTTACAGACGTATTCACTTCAAATAGTACACAAAAAGTGTCTTTGTAATTTGACACGTTCCAAAAGTTTCCGGTGTTTCATTTCAAGGTAATTAGCATTAATTTCTTTCGTAGACTAGAGCTACAGCATCATCAATACGGGCAGCTGATCATTATGTTCTTCTTCTCCTCCTCCTCCTTCTCGTATTTATGTCGTGGTCATTGTCTTCAGCACGTTGCCAAAAGCTCATGTATATTTGCATATATCGCTATTTTACAGATTTCGTTTACTATGTATGGTAAATAGTCGTAGTGTGTTGCTACACTGCTATGTGATGTATAGAGTGTCCCAAAAATGCTGCGACAGACTTCGAGATGTTGTAGGGGATCCTTTGAGGAACAAATCGAGGATAGGAATCCGTGTCCGGAAACGTCATCGAACGACGCTACAGAGTGTGGAACGTATTGACGCCGGTGCCGGCCGCTAGGCCACCCCTCTCGCCGCAAAAAAATGAGTTTTTACACTGACGGAGTCTAGGCGGAACATCTCGTAGTGTTTATGTATTCCGAAAAATTTTGGAGATGGTTCCAAGAGTAAAATAAACTGCACATGGAAATGTATGTCCGAAACTGTAATCCATCGAAGAAACAGAGCATCACAGAAATAGGAGTCAAGGCCTTCAACGCAACAGCTAGCTCCAGCTTCTCTACTGCCGATGATAGTAATCAGTCATGATCAGATGGTTCAGATGGCTCTGAGCACTATGGGACTTAACTTCTGAGGTCATCAGTCCCCTACAACTTAGAACCACTTAAACCTAACTAACCTAAGGTCATCACACACATCCATGCCCGAGGTAGGATTCGAACCTGCGACCGTAGCAGTCGCGCGGTTCCAGACTGTAGCGCCTAGAACCGCTCGGCCACTCCGTCCGGCAGTCATGATCAGTGAATAACAAACAACATTGCGTAGTGACAGGTGCCCGCGTCTTTAACTCAACACTATGTAGCGTCGGTGGATGGCGTTTCCGGACACTGGCTCCTAGACTAGATTTGTTTCTGAAAACATACTGTAAACCCCTCGAAAAGTGTACAGTATACTGCAGTTTGCGCAAGCATTCAGAAAGCAGCATTTGTCTTTGTTCTTGGGTATCTGAATTTTTCCGTATTACATTTGCAACTCTTGTCCTGTGGATCAATGCTTAATTCTGACTGAGGGAGTTGCATATTTCAGCTGCTTGTCCTCAAGTAAATCTGTGGACTAATGTATCGATATTTCTCCGCATAATGCTGTCGTATCGTATAAAACGCAGTCTCACTCGATCTACTATAAGTTTATGAAGTCCCCACACCTCTTCAAACACTTGACATATCTTCACAAGTCCTATGTCATCCAGAAAATGGAGTCCTAACATCCTACTCTATCCCTCACCCTTGAGAGCAGTCACCTGGTACCGCCTCCTTACCTGTCAACACACTCCGTGTTTTTCTAACCGAAATTTCAACGGTCGTCGCTCCCAGAGCAGGAAACAGTTGTTTAGATTTACACGTCCTATCATCTATAACCTACTTAGTTCTTCCACTAGAAATTAAGACTACAGCCCAGTATTTCCCTGATTAGTTTCAGTCTTGCTCAACTATAGACCGTCTCTTAACCCTTCCCAAAATTCATCCCACATCTTTTATCTTTCACTCTCCACCACGCACCGTATGGTGTCCTGCGGATTATGTATGTAGATACAGGCGCTATGCATCGTCGAGAAATTTACTGTTAAAACTCCGAGATTGACTATTCCAAGAAGATTCGGACAGTGTCTTACTTTCTCCCACATAAGACTCCCAAGACAGCAAGAAAATCTGCGAAATTGAAGCTAATACGAAGGCATACCAACAATCCCTCCACCCACTCCCGTTCGTGAATGGTACAGAAGGGGATGAAACGGAGGTGATGCCAGAAGTACCCTACACCACGCACGGCTAAGTGGCTTCCAAAGTAAGGATGTAGATTTAGCCTCCATAAATCGGGAAGAATTACAAGGAGTTCCTTATTCCCGAATCTAGCAGGCAGTTGTACCGTGTCGTGGTAAGCCCTCACAAAATTTGGTTATCTTATTCCCACATAAGTGTACATAATAGTTTATTTTCCTGTTTTAAAAATGTGTTTACGATTGTTATTATTCTGAATCATTGTAACATTTACAGAAATGTCGGTGAATATTTCACAAAATATTTGTTAGTTCTCTCTATTTAAGCTTATAAATCTGTGAATTTCAAGGTTTGGTCATGTGGTCGAAAACGCACTGTCGTTGACTGAAGCTATGATGACCTCACGGGCTAGGAGTAAGACGTACGTAGCTGTACTTGTGTTGTAGCAGCGTTAGGCGGAATTTCTAGTGTGTACTTTTTCTGGAAACAATTTAGTTATTTAGTGATGGAAAACGCATTTACATGTTACAGGTAACAATAGAAAAGAATTTTGTGAAGGCTGATAGCGGAAACCTTCCGAAAGTTGAGGCGTTCGTACTTCAAAAACAACCAAGATTTTTATGTTGCAGAAATAAGAAAGGTGAAAGCTGCATGGCATGGCGACTGGGACGAAAGTGTTGTGACACAGCAATAAGTCGCAGAACTGTCATAAAACTACGAGATCCTGAAACTGGATTATTTGCTCTGACCATGACGAAAAGGTTTTACAGGACAACGTGTTAAATCCTGCACAATAAAGTACAGTGGACTTTTTTCAGTCAGAAGACAATTCTCATCGTTGATGGCTGTTGCTTTTGCGGGAACTACTACTGTTTTCCATCTTGCTCTTTTCTCACTTTTCGGATTTTCAGACAGCGTAACAACACTCATGGGTAATTGCAGAGCATCATCGTGTTTGCCTTTGACAGCTTTACACGTTGTAGTTTTTCTGTTCCTCCAGGTCAATAATTTAAACAACCGGAAATTTATGCCTTTAAAATATACAGTTGACGCATCAGAACCTAACGTATCTGTAGTTCTACTGAATACTTAATTTCTGCTGAAAGATTATGATTTGAAAGTGCTTAAGAGGACTAACTTTCATTTCATCATAATGCCCTGGTCGTATTTCATTTCCTCGTAGCTTGCAAGCAATGTTCAATTTTTCTCTCTGTCAAAATCATACAGTTTTACAAAACTTTCAATCGACATAGTTGGAGGTGGTGAGTTATTGTCTTTAGCGACTTTTTTGCAAAGAGTAATGGGGTCGGAAATTGTTAAATGATTTCTCAGTGTCTTCAGAATAAGAGCTACATTATGTATGAAATATAGTTTCTTAATACGATCTTTGCGACTCATCGAAAATTGATTAGGTGTAAAATGAAGATAATAAATGAAACAGATATTAAAATTTAATATAATATAAATTTTAAAGCTTTACGGAACTGTACTACGAATAAAGTAAAGAAGCGAACAGACTAAGAACGAAAAAAATTTTTAAAAATCTTTGTGCATATGAGGATATATCTGGTGAACATTGCATTATATGTGCAGCACGCTGTCTATTACGTTACAAGCGACAACATGTTGAGGTAAACAAACACATGTATTGATCGCAATATCATTTGGGTCTCTGCGAGCGACTCGCCAGCACATTTTATGCATTTTCTCGTTCTTTGGAAGAATCAAAATCAGTTTCTAAGGAGTTTTTACAGACGTAGTTATATAATATGGCACTATACGTACATATTTTGTAACCCATATTCCAAGCCATAGATCCCAATTCAGAATATCATTGTGTTTGCCTACGACAGCTTTACATGTTGCAGTTTTTCTGTTCCTCTAGGTCACTAATTAAACAACCGAAAAATTATGCCTTCACGACACTAGAAGCAGCGTGCTAGCCAGTGACATCACGGGCATGACGTGACTCAAATGGAGCGTTTTAACTGGGCTTTCGGATTACTTAAATTTCATTTGTACTTGTTTTAATAGTGAAATTCATGATGAATTTCAAAACGAGCATATAATGACACAGAGACTATTTAAGATGATTTACAAAAAAAAACAGTATTTAAGGAATCCACACTTAGCGACAACATCTGTATCCCACAAGAAGAGTGACTCGTGCTGAATGACTAAGAACTGTACCTAACATGTCTCCTTTAAGCGAAATGATGCCTTTTATTTATTGACCTAAAACAAAAGTAACTTATTGGTACCGCGCAAATGTAGCTTATCGGATTTTAAATGCGCCTTACTCAGCTAGTATCTCTGTTCTATTAAAAATGCAGATTTCCGATTGTAAACTAATCTTATCATTTAACGATTAAATAGTACACAAGGCGATACTGTGATGTTAACTTCCCTCAGAGTTTAAAGTCCTGTAGCCTGGTTATTCGTTCTATCTTTTGTTACTCATGAATTAAGATAGCAAAGATCGACTTAATCGCTTGTCGGGGATACTGTGACGAAAACAACTTCAGGGCAATATCGTTGATATGTAGTAAAATTCCTGTTTTTTGCTATTTATTATGATTTTAGCTTCTTATTTATTTTTGTAATTATGTGTATTTCGTCCACATTGTGAACGCGAAGCGAAATCATTAATAAAAGTTTATTTAAAAATAGGATTTCCTACCACTGTAAATTTAGGTAACAGATTACGCCATTGTAAAGAAAATAATGAAAACAAATTTTCAACGTTTGGACGGTATAGGCTCTTATGCAGGGATATGCAGGGATTGAGATAAATTTTATATAGGCCAGACAGATATTAATTTTGAAGCAAGGTATAGGGAGCATATGTACTAGTCCATCAAGAGAGTTTTGAGAAGTCATTTAAATTCCGAGAAACATAATCTATACCCTATTACTGAAACTCTCAAAATCGTTCACAAACCATCCAAAGGCTATGTTCTCAATAATTATAAAGAACTTGAGACATTTTTTCATAGAAAATATTAGTCATAACGAGCGATAAAGGGTGTACGCAATCTAGTATTTGATGGTGCAATATTTAAATATAGCTGTCTCACCCCGTGCGACACTTGTGTTACATCAAGTTTGTTAAAATATTACTGGAGCCATATTGATGCACGTGAATTAATCCATTTGGATTTGTCATTTTGGTGTTATTCAAACATTTACAAATAAGGAAATTATATTTTAAATGTAACATACATTTAGTCAATTTTCAAGTCATCTGACATCTACCAAATAGTGTGTGCAGCTGTTGTATTTGAGTGCTACCTGATTGCGGTCGAATTATTTACTGTGTTCACGGCGACTGTGTTGCCGCCAGTACCCACATACACTTCGAACAAGTATGTTTCGTTTTACGATATACATTGTATTGATTTTTTTGATTTGTACCACTCATTTATATTTCTGTGTTTGTACACTATTACTTCTGAGCACTTCTCATTTTGTTATCCTCTGACATAACGTACATCCTGTGGCTATTTTCTTACGAAAAATATTTCTCTAATACGTGCACAGAATTTTATATCCAGTGTTTATACCTTACGTCTCATGACAGGAGCGATGGGTAGTCGAAATCGGAAACAATAAAGCGCGACCGAGACTGAAAAATTTCGTGTGTTTGAATCGTTTGGAATGAGACAAGGCCAAATGGGAAGGAATGGCGAGACTGAGAAAGTGAGGCTGGTCCCGGCGAAGGTTCGAGTGCTCCCTCGGGCGTGGGTGGGTGTGTTTTTCCTTGGGATAATTTAGGTTAAGTAGTGTATAAGCTTAAGGACTGATGACCTTAGCAGTTAAGTCCCGTAGGATTTCACACATTTTTTTGAGAAAGTGAGGAGATTCGAAACAAGAACTATACAGTCTACACATTTAGATGAGCTGTTGACAGAAGTAGTGGAGACTGGCAATGCCTTAGCATGCCTCAGTGTATCATTCACGCTGGAATAACGTCAAAAGGTCCAATGCACGCTTAGTGTTTGATTTCAATTGAATCAATTATCATGAAAAGGTCACGAGTCCAGTTTTTCACAGATTCAGTTTTCAGTACTTTTACATTCTCCATCTGTAGACGCATGTATCTGTGTTGAGAACGTCATGAGTTTCTGCCTTTAAAGCCAAGAAAATCGTTGCCAAATATTTTAATTTGTATGAAAATGTCATGGACCCAGGACTCGTGATGTATTCATATTACATCTTCTTATTAGTTTTATATAATATTTTTTAAATCATCGGAAGTAGCCTATGGTTTATGTCCCTACATTAACAAGAATCAAATTTTAACAGTACCGATTTCATGATCTAGTGTTGGCACCAGCACATTGTAAGACAAATCTTGTGTGGTTGTTGTCTAATCTTTCATTAGTAGTGGCAATTTAATCAGAAAAGAGAGCATGGACTCAAACGAAGAAAGTAACAGCCATAACAAGACGAAAGGCATACGGCATTATGATAAATACAAACACATCATAGTAATGAAGGCTGGATTACGAGGAGAAGCGTACATTAACTACAAAGCACAAAACATTCCTGCAACTGGTATGTTTAAAAAAACATGTCAATGCTTTCCTATCCGGGGGCACTCTTTTCTAACTTGTGATAGGTTGTTTGGGGGTATAAGACGAAAGTTACGACAAATTAACAGAGTTTAACTGTGAAAGAATATATTGAACTTATTCTTCATTCTGCCAATAAAAAGAACTCATTCACTGTCAACTAGCTTGAGGATAACAACATTGGTAAGAACTATAAGGACTGGTGGCCAGATCTTTTTTTTAAATTCAATTCCCAGAGTTTAGAACCAATGGGAAAAGACAGTTCAATGAAAGTCAGCATCACTGTTTCACAGTACAATATGTTTTGAGTATGACAGCCACAACACAGGGGTATTAGTAGCCCGATCATTCATTGTTGGACTGTCTCAAAACTTTCAGACTCTTAAAACCCCTAGCTAATATCAGACTCCCAACAACTTTAGCACACGGAGTGAAATGTCCTATAAACAAAGTTAAGATAAATGATATAAAAACGAACGGTATATTCCAGAGGATCACAAAAAATGTCCAAGTACTTAATATCTGCCGGCCGGAGTGGCCGTGCGGTTCTAGGCGCTGCAGTCTGGAGCCGAGCGACCGCTATGGTCGCAGGTTCGAATCCTGCCTCGGGCATGGATATGTGTGATATCGTTAGGTTATTTAGGTTTAATTAGTTCTAAGTTCTAGGCGACTGATGCCCTCAGAAGTTAAGTCGCATAGTGCTCAGAGCCATCTGAATTTAGTATCTTCTACTATTGAAACATAAAACGGTTATTTTTGAATATCTCAAAATCATGTTTTATGGACTTATGACCTTTACATAATAACCGATTCAATTGCGTTACAACACCTAGCTGTTGTGCGTTGTAGCTATCGACCAGTCGCTCAGCTTCCGTTAGTTTACCCTGAGGATGAACTATGAACCAAGTTTAAAATGGCGTCGTCTCGAGTCACTCCTCTGTAGTTGAGGGCCGCAAGGCTCTCCGTAGAATACATTTTCGTGGTGAAGGATCGAACTAGTGAAGCATCTTTCATCACCGAGTAGAGATTACAGAAATGCTCTTCCAGATGACTGGATTCTGAGTGATTAGATCGAAACGGAATTGCTGTTAAAATGAGGGCACACCAACATCGGAGTAACACGAGCTGAGCTGTCGCGTTGGACGTGTGCGATACGATGAATGTGCCACGTTATTACGCGGAGGACAGCCATCCAGATGTTGGCACCGCGGGTTGCTTTCCTACTCCAGTCCAGTGTAGAGCGCTCTCAGGATTCTGGTCGCGGGGCGAGTCAAAGAACTCACTGGCGTCCGTTTTAATCTCGGCTGATATTAATTTCCGTCCCGAGACGGAATCCCCACAACGACGTGGTCGCGCCGTCAGCACGGCACAGCGTATATATACCTGCGGAGCGGTCCCCTCGCGGCTTATTATATGGGGACCAGCACGAGCGTCTGTTTCAGAATTACCCGGCGGCGAGATGAAATCACAGTGGCACCCGTGGCGGTGCTATCTCTTAGTGGCTTCTTTCGTTACTCCTTCCCTTTATGTTTTACATTTTTAGTGGAGAGAGGAAGTTAATTTTGCTTTTAGATTCCAGTTGCCACTTTATCAAAGGGGATAAGTTGCAGCCCGGATAAACCACTCAGTTTTATGGCGACCCGTGCCGGGTCTGTAAGTCACTCGGAATTTGTTTGAAAAGCTAATTACCAAGCGGGGGCGCAAAGCCGCTAAAGCAGACCGCTCACTGGCTGGAAGCTGGTCCGCCATCGCTCCTTCGGATCCGCGCTACCTTTTAATTCTCTGCGCTCCTGGGACTCGCCGGGTAGGCGGGCTTTTAAAACAAAGTAGCGCGCGTGGCGTCCCGTGGGAACTATGTTTCCGTGCCACCGACTATTACGTTTGCAAATGGTTTACAGATTTGTATCTGATCTCAGTTCCCATTTACCGAGAAACACTCGTACGTGTTGTCCATGAACCTCGGCACTGCAAAGGACTGACTGCTAGATTTCTTTGAAGAATTGTAATCTCATAAAAATAGACTGACCCATTAAATTGCTAGCAACACTAGAAATCCGACAAGCGCCAGTAGGACTCTGCTGGTTCTGTACAATCTTAACTATCTACTCGTATACAGATAATTCATGTGTAGCTTCTGAGGAATAATTTTGCAAGTACCAAAATATGTGACATAGACTCTCGTGTCCTTTGACTGCGTTGAGTTAATCCGTAAATTATTTTACACCACCAACGGATCGTAGACTTCAGTATTTGACACAAATTTTGACTTGATACCTCAACATGTACCAGAGAAAAAGTGGTCTTAACAGAGAGAAAGGCAGATGGACGACTACAAAGGTACTGTTTTTAGCGATGGAGGTACAGAACACTACAAAATACGTATTATTACAATTCAGCATAAAAACGAAGACTACATTAAATTAAAATGGGGACATACGTTAATTACTGAGAAATAGTGCAAGGAAGAAATTCTTACGTAAGACGTATTGTAAAGAACATAGTTAAAAGAAACATTACGGATATTGAAAGATTGAGTGATTCTGCAGTTGCTTCTGCTAACAGACCATAGGAGTGTGAAACGCGCTTCGTCGGTCCACAACACTTTAGGCCACCAATCGTCATCTTCCCCCATTTTCTGAAGTTCCGACACCGTAGATGCTCTACGCGTCACGAAGCCGTTGGAGGAAAGTTCATGATCACGTCTAATACTTTGCGGATAGTACTGCTGGGTTTGGTTTAGTGCTCTCCAAACAGTAATGCGTCGAATGCATGTGCGACGTGTGACTTCACAACTGACTTCACATGCGGCGATGAACCCGTTAAAGTCTCGTGGCCGAGCGGTTCTGGGCGCTACAGTCTAGAAGCGCAAGATCGCTACGGTCGCAGGTTCGAATCCTGCCTCGGGCATGGATGTGTGTGGTGTCCTTAGGTTCGTTAGGTTTAAGTAGTTCTAAGTTCTAGGGGACTGATGACCACAGCGGTTAAGTCCCATAGTACTCAGAGCCATTTGAACCATTCGTTAAACTCTCAATTTCATCCTGAACTGTCTGAGCAGCAGTAGCACTTGTGTCTGGTCGTCTACCACGCATCCAATCCTCTAAACAATGCGTGGCTTCGAACTTTGTAATTATTTTCTTCACAGCAACAACTGTCACAGGAACTTTACTCTTTAGAATCGTAAAGCCTTAGTACCGGATTCTGCGTTCTTATAATCGAGCTTCACTAAGAGTGTCTTTTCTGATAAAGTCAACATGTCGTGACTGCTGGCGCATCTGTCTCCCCCTGTCACTACAGCTCATTTTGTGCACGATTTTCATGCGGCATCATTGACGTGTTGCGGTCCAGCGCCATCTGTTGGTCGGTTTTGCACTTGTTTCCAATAAAACACCATGTCATTTCAGGAGCGTGGGTCCCATCAATTAATGCATTTTCAAATGTTACCGGACTTCTGCGTCACCCTGTAGATGGTGCGAATTGATTTAACAACAGGGAGGCGTACGATATTAAAATAAGCAACAAATTCGGAATTTCATAAAATGGAGATGTAGACGATAAGACATTTACACATGAAACGCCTTGCAGCCGGCATACAAGTAAGGTCAAAACAGCACCAAGTGTACTACGTGCTTGGACAAGCAAATGTTTAGCATTTCAGCGTAAAAGCTCACAGTAGATAGGAATAAGATCATCTGCATACTGCATATAAGGAAAGATTATGTATCTGATTCGTCATTCATTAATTGCATTTCCGCTTTGTTTGTCTTCGAATAGATCATGTTATGCGTCGTGGAAGAGGGGGAAACGCCTACCAGTTTGCTATATGGACCGCAATTGAACAGCGGCAGGAACGTGGTGCAGCAGTTTACCGTTGCGCAGTACTGATGCTCGCTTTGGTCAATATCCCACTAATGCCATGCTACACTGGTGTGCAGAATTTAAGGATGAAAGTAAGTGCCCACGATGTGTCACTGCCAAGTAACATAGCTCCATGAGACTTGGACCATACATACAAATAACTGCTGCAGTATTGTTCAGAAGCAAAATGAAAGAAATGAACTCATCTACAGAAAAATTAGAACACCTGAACGACGAGAGTTAGGACTTTCATATTCACAAGATATGTACGTTAGTATGCTCTACGGAAACGATTAGTATTCGAACGTCGTAGGCCCGCGGGTTCAAGGTCGATATCGATATCGCGGCACAACACTACCTGTTGGTATAATGTGCTTGGAGCTCTCGATGTCACCATAAACCGAAGGTGATGGATCAATGTGACTTGAGCAGAAGTGCAGGATGCCTTCCAAGAGTATGCGCGAATCGTACCGTCAGATCAGTGAGTTTGAAAGAGGGCGAATTATCGGCACGAGAGAATGTGATGCGTCTACACGGGGAACTGCTACTCCGGTGTGGGACGAAGTGTTCCGGCAGTGCAACGGGTGAGTGCAGAATGGTTCACGGTATGTCCTAGAACACTACGAGATGGGTTTGGGTCGCATTACCAAAATCTCCCCCCAAGAAGATCGACACCTCATGCGAATGGCATTGCAGCACAGATCTGCGTGCTTCTCGGCTCTGGCGCTAAACAGTGGAAGAGTGTAACACAGTGTACACTATCAGGGGTGACAGTCCGTTGCCGATTATTACGGCATGGGTTACGTGCGCGTCGTTCAGTTCTCCACCTATATTTGACAACTGTACAAAAACGCCCTAGACGACAATTGTGTAAGGAATGACGTCACTGGGGACAGGAATGGCATCAGATACTGTTTCGGACGAATGTAAGTTCTGTTTGTTTGAAAATGATGGCCGCATTTTGGTTCGCGGCAGACAGGGGAAGCGGTATCACAGTGACAGCATTCGCACAAGACATACAGCGCCAACTCAAGGCCTTATGGTGGAAGGTGCTATTGAGTACAAACACAAATCACAGTTGGTGCGCCGGCCGAAGTGGCCGTACGGTTAAAGGCGCTACAGTCTGGAACCGCAAGACCGCTACGGTCGCAGGTTCGAATCCTGCCTCGGGCATGGATGTTTGTGATGTCCTTAGGTTAGTTAGGTTTAACTAGTTCTAAGTTCTAGGGGACTAATGACCTCAGCAGTTGAGTCCCATAGTGCTCAGAGCCATTTGAACCATTGGTGCCTGTACAGGGCACTGTGACCAGTGTGACCTACGTGAATGACATCCTGCCACCCGTAGCCATACCCTTGCTGCACAACATCCTGGAGGACATTTTTCAGCAAGACAATACACGACCATATGTCGGTGCACGAACACATGCCTTTTTGATGTCGCGGGATGTCAGCCTTTTGCCTTGGTCCGCCAGCTCACCAGACTTGTCACCCATTGAAAACGTGTGGGATATAGGGAAACGACGGGTGCAGTGGTGTGATCCAATGCAAACCACCACAGATGAACTATGGAACCTGGTGAATTTGCGCCTTTTACGCGTCGATGCCTTCACGCATGGAACAAGTTGTCAGGGCCCATTGTGGACTTTGTCCCTACTAGGCGACAGGACAGAAACTGAGCCAAGTTGACAGAAATGCTAATCATTTCTCCAGAGTATACTTATGTACATGTCCTGTGAATATGAACGTCCTATCCCTAGTCGGTAGAGGTCTTCTGTCTTTTCTGGGAGCGAGAGTATAAAATCCATATCAGATTGGGCGGTGGCGGGAATGCGATCATCACCTGGTACTATTGTCATAGGTACCATAATGTACGTTCATTTTTCCTGAGTGTTCACAGAAGCATGAGTGTTCGAAATGAGACGAACATAAATGACACCTTCATTTAAAAACAATAATTACATTGTAATCACTGCGATTTATGATGGTCGCCTGGACCTTACAAAAGGTGAGAAATTATTTTTAGTAGTGTGTATAACTACCATGAACGCCAGAGCATGCTCTTCAAGGTGCTCCCATGCTGCCCACAAGGTAGGTAAGGAATTTTGTAGTGGGGTGTCACATTCCTTCACCAGGGTGGTTGAAAACTGCCGGATTGACATTGGCGCATGCGAACGTCTGTGACGCCTGTCCAACGCACCGCACACGTACTCGATGGGATTTAAGTCGGGTGAACGTGCAGGCCAAGCCATTCATCGAATGTCCTCTCGTTTCAAGAGCTCCGCCACCTGCGCACTTCGATAAGGTCGCGCATTGTCAAGCATAAAAAGGAAGTGAATCCTTGAAATTTTGATCAGCAAAGCGAGTGAGAAATATTACGTTCGAAGAAGTACTTTAGGTGATAGACTTAAAGTTCAAGAGAAAACAAAGAAGCCACTATGAAAAATGTTTCAAAACGTAACAAAGTTTCTTCCCAGAACATTCGATCATGCACTGGAAACAGTATTGTACCACGTTAAATTTTAAACTTAGAGAAAGGATGAGTTTTTAAATCTAGTGTATAAATACTCAAAGCAACAGAAAATAAAGCACCTGCTTCAATGGAAGAAAAATGACAGTAGGTCGATCGAAAGGTTTCCATTTGAGGATGTTGCTGCAGTGTATAGCAACGAAGCGCAACTCCGATGTGAGTACATAAGCCTCCAACATGTAGGCAAGGGCGTAGTGTGGCATTCAGTTCTTTCCAACATTCGTGTGGTATATGTGTATGAGCTATGGTGAAATTATTACCAAATGTGCCCAAACTGGACCAAAGTGGATCCTACTGCCCCAGGTTCGATTCCCTGCTGGTTTGGCAATTTTTTCCGTTCGGGGACTGGGTGCTATTATTGTCATTATCATTTCATCATCGTACGGAAAAAGTGGCGAGACTGGAAAGTGAAAAAACTGGGAATCTGTGTGGGCGTTGATATTCACACACTTGATAATCGTCATCATCAGCGACCGTTGTGTTGTTATTCTCGTCTTGGTTTCTGAAGGACAGACACCGGTAGAAATCCATTGGAGACTGAAGAATACGTGTGGCAAAGCATGTCTGTCGAAAATCACCATTATAGAATGGTGTGCCAAGATCCATGCTGCTGATCACGTTTCGCCACAAGATGCCCGTCGACCTGGGAAGCCAGCCTCATCAATTACTGACAATTGGGAGACACTCGAGCTCCCGAACTATAGTTTGAGCTCTCCTCATAAGATTGTCATGCCTTCGATTCCTTAAGAAAGGCCTTGAAGGGTCGACTAAGCATGTCGGACGACGATGAGCAACAGGCAGTTACGAAATTCTAACGCAAGAGGACATGGTGTTTGAGCAAACGTGGTGCGTCGGTGGGATAAGTGCCTCAGTGCTTTCAATAAATTAATTAGAGGTGTGATGGTCGTGAACTACGTGCCCTCTGACTCAGAGTTGAAACATTAAAAGCCGACCGGGGTGGCCGAGTGGTTTTAAGCGCTACTTTCTGGAACCGCGCGACCGCTACGATCGCAGGTTCGAATCCTGCCTCAGGCATGGATGTGTGTGATTCCTTAAGTTAGTTAGGTTTAAGTAGTTCTAAGTTCTAGGGGACTGATGACCTCAGACGTTAAGTCCCATAGTGCTCAGAGCCATTTTCTTGAAACATTAAAAGTTTTGGCTGGTTTCATTATCTGGGGGCTGGGATAGGTAGTTGTCGCATTACAAGACAAATACTGCTGAGCCTACAGTATACAATATGAATAGACACATGACACGAATGGTCGAAGGTTCCTATCACTCGGCAATTGCGAATTTTGAACGTAATATAGGCATTTACAAATGAAAGATTGCAATTAAATAAAATCTGCAGGTTCTACCTTAATGACTTTAAATGATGAGTACAACAGTAGAAATACTTTTGGGAATGTCGTATATTTCTGCCAAATACTTATTGGTTTCGATTGTCCAGAAATTAAATAAAATGTAAGTTGAATAACTGCACTTAATTAGTCATGAACGACAACATAGCTCTGGAGATATTCACTTCTAAACGCATACTATGTTTTCACTGCGGAAACCACGGAGATCTCACAACTTCACAAGTCGGCACTACGAAATAGTTCTATCTCCAATGTGCACGCGCAAACTGCTCCACTATCCAAGTCTTTCCGCGACTGTGCGTCCGTCGCACCGAACTGTCCAAGACTCTCCGCCCAGCACCTCCTGTGTCCTGTGCCACACTCCTCGTGTCCTGTGCCATGCTGCCCAGGACTCTTCTCAAGCTTCCATCCAGTCTCCCCATTCACGGGCGCTGTGATTGCCTAGAGCGCTCACGCCATGTCTTCATGCCAACGCACCCACACAATCATAATGAAACACGTTCGATATACTGGATTTACGTTTAAATGACTTGAAATTAAATAAATATTCCTACGGCTGGATCATAAACACGCTCTAACACACATTATTAGATACATAAACAAATTAAATAAACATATATCAAAGGAATAGAACAAAAGGTAGGCCAGTAGGCTAATGTCTCTGTGCTTTCTAAAACACAGGAAATATTTAACCAATTTCTTCATGAATAGCATATATCGGATATAAACAAAGACATAGATGAATAAATATATTTATAAGCACGCTGCTACCGTTTTTTCGTGTAACTGTGGAGTACTTCTGGCCTGACGCAATCGATAGTAATCGATCACTTTGACCTCCAATAACCCATCTACTATTCAATTTACATACCTGTAATTTATATCAATTTACATTTACACTAATAGCTTTCTAAAGGCACCTCAATCGACAAAATCGGATGAAGCGTTTAGATTTTGGAAGTTCGTTGCTGGGTGTTACTTGTATAATTTACCGTCACATACGAAACTTTAAGATATTGAAAATCTGATTACATCATCAGAATCGTCGTACAAATCATAGTAATGTACATCTTTCTATTTGAGGTATTATGATTCATCTGGCTACTATTAATTTCTATACGAACTGTGAAATGTCTGCCATGATGGTTTCACAAAGACCGCCATCTGGAATCGTTTCTATATCTGAGTGGAGGAAGTGTGCCTTCAGACCCTTGTTGCATCTTAAGGCTATAAAACTTCTTCACCTTGTTGTTCACGTATTTAATATAGTTTGATTCTATCTCATTTCCCAAAAAATTCTGAACAACTTCTTTGAAATCAGTCGAAGGTTTTTTTTTCTTGTGAAGCCATACATTCTTCAAAATTTTTATCTTCACTTAGCTTCCTGATCTGTGACTCTGCAGACATCCCCTCATTGATTTTGCCTCAGACAGCACAGTAAATCTGTAGGTTGGATACTTAAAACAAATGTCATATTTCTCCAATGCCTTTGTAAATTGCTTCATCAGTGGAACTTCCTAGCCGATTAAAACTGTGTGCCGGACCGACACTCGAACTCGGGACCTTTGCCGTTCGCGGGCAAGTGCTCTACCAACTGAGCCACCCGTCCCTACAGCTTCAATTCTGACAGTACCTCGTCTCCTCCCTTTCAAGCTGTGAGGACGGGTCGTGAGTCGTGCTTGGGTAGCTCAGTTGGTAGAGCACTTTCCCGTGAAAGAAAGAGGTCCCGAGTTCGAGTGTCGCTCCGGCACACAGTTTAAATCTGCCATGAAGTTCCATATCAGCGCATACTCCGCTGCAGAGAGAAAATCTCATTCTGCTTCATTAGTACCAACTTAATAAGTAATAGTGGTAGGAGAATTTTCTGAGGATCTAGTAAGTTTTCCTGACAATGTAGTTGAATCTTAGAATCAGTGTATTTCTTCGAGGCCATTCTTGTGTTGCCTGACAGTCCTTTTTGTCTCGGCTGTCCCATTCACAAAGGTAACATGCGTATTTGATATAATCCTGTTGTTGTCCTAACTATGGGCTCGAAACCTCCAAATCGTCGAAGATCGTCCATTGATATTCACCGTAATTTACTTTTTCGAGTAGCAGCTCGAGGTTCTCATATGTCTCCTTGAGACAGACAGAATGAGCGATTGGTACTGATGCTAGAATGTTTGCGTTATGTAGCAACTCACCTTTTAAACTACTCTTACTTGAATTAATGAAGAGCCTCGTCACCTGCCTTCTACTCTGCTCCTAACTTGTTGAAGAAGTTTGGAAGGTTAGTGCTGTAAGCTAATAAGTCTTCCCGCCTGAAATACAGTTTCACATCTTTGTCTGTGTGTCTGTAAAATGCTACACTTGTACCTGGAGCTAGTAAGTTCTTTTGATTCGGCCTTGGAGTCTGGAGTTCTGAAGGAGCTTTGGGAGATTTAAATCGGTGGCCAAAAATTTTATCTCAAGTTGTGTGAAAGGTTGGGCCGCTTCTTGTTCACCTGCCCAATCAGAATCTTCAGAAGGCTCACATGATATACCATTTGATTCCGAGTGCAGTATCTGAAGGTTCTTAGGAGGGATAGGTACGGGCTCACCAGCACCGTGTTGTACAAGTTTTTTAGCATACTCCAAATCATAATGCATCGATCTTTTTTGATTGCCGTTCTGAAGCCATTTAATTGGAAATGCCGAAGTAATGGTCATCCAGGTGACTCTTTGGTAAACGTCAAACCTCTGGAACTCCAAAACTACGGAAGTTTAATATTCCCATGGACCAGTTTCTCAACACCGCAATACAAACACTACCCTATGAGAGGCCATGATTTTTCCTGATACCCAAATCCTCTTGTTATTTAATGTGAAGACTGCTCTACACGACCTCCATAAAATATTACAATTTTGATAAATCTTATGTAACGATACTATCCGACTTCCTCCTGATTGTAACGATTCGGAAGGAATGAGACAGAGTGGATATTAGTAGCCGTGAGTTCTTGGAAAGCGCAGTGCAACTGTAGAGAAAATCACATTAAAGTTGATACTACAGTCAAATCTAGAGTGCATTTTCAGCGTTTCAAATTTTTATATGGTGAGCATACACACAGATATCGAAAGAATTAAGAGAAGCAACAGATAGATAAAGCCATTACGTAAGAGTTACAGAAAACCAGTGCAAACTTAATTGGGGATCTCTAGAAAAGAAAAACAAGATTATAATAAAAATGTAAGTGTACTATCCTGCCCACTCGTCTAATATAGCGTGCCTAGGAAGTTGTTTTCTCGGATCGCTAGACAACAATTCAAGCAATTCATGTTAATGGAGGTCGTTACAGTAATTTAAATTGAGAATACTTAGCTTGTTCACAAAGGTGTGTCGCAAGCAAATGACGACATGCAAATAATCATTGTCCTTTGATATATACAATTTCAATGCAAGTAAAACAATTCATTTCATAAGTCACTGCTATGGCGTTTGTACGACGGTTCGTCTTCCATAACGGCCGCAGCGGGGCGGCGCTTATATTCTCTTCGTATAGATGCCGCTCCAGTCGTGGTGTCGTCCTAGTCAGAGTACTACTGGCTGACGTCGACTCACAGCCCTCTCTGGTCTTCTGTCCTTCATCGTCGAGCCGGCACTTGTCGTTACGCAGGAACAATAAGAGGCAATAAAGTGAATTACACGTAAGGGAGAAAGTAATATTTCACCCGCCCAGTACACGAATGTGACGACACTCTCTATTAACCGTTGCAAGAGGCCAATTATTGTGCTTAATCGATATAAAATTGCACGATTCGAATAACAGGGGCGATGTGTAATTTCAACTTTCATCTATGGAAGCATTTGGGCAAATTTTCAATTACGTTCTCAGTTATTTTTGCGTCTCTAATTCTGAAAGTCTATGCAGTGGCCAAAAGTAGGCTACGTCTTGTAATTTTATTCAATTATGGTATTTTAGAACCACAAGTCATTAAGTTACAATTAACCATTTCCAACTGGAAAAACGAGTTGTATTCAGTAATTTCTTTTTTAGTAGTAAGCGTTTTTAGGTCTTTTACATATATCTGCAGGTAAGATATTGCTTTCAAATTTACAGAACACTTCCAGAAATCTTTCCTGTACGTATATACAAAACGGGAGATAAATTATTCGCCGCCTGGCTCTTTTCTCAGTACAGACGGAGGAGTACATTCGCCGGAAAGGAAGACGGCAGGGAGTGAAAGTATCTGATTGATAAAAATACACTACATGTGTTTCTGACAAAGACTCTGTGTATGTAGAGACATATGCCATATGCCGGCGGACGTACGCAGCCCCATTGTGCCCTTGCCCGTGACCCACAGTCCTTGATTAGCATAAAACCTTACCTGTGCGACGGTACTATGGCTCCCTGATTTGGTCTAGAGCCATTTCCGCGCGGAGTGGCCGCGCGGTTAGAGGCATCATGTAACTGATTGCACGGTACCTCCCGCCGGAGGTTCGAGTCCTCCCTCGGGCATGGGTGTGTGTGGTGTTCTTAGCATACGTTAGTTTAAGTTAGTGTAAGTAGTGTGTAAGTCTAGTGACCGATGACCTCAGTAGTTTGGTCCCAAAGGAATTCACACACATTTGAACATTTTTCTTGAGTCATTGCCCAACACTGTCTGTTTAGTCTGCATTCACCTTTTATTCCCTAGCAAAGTAACACAGTTGCTTAAATTAGCGAAAACTTGTCTTTCTGACTAACTTACTACTCTTGTTATGAAATCAACGTCGTCCCATCGTTCATTAACTTCTAGAGAGCAATATTCGTCTACCATATGATGACTTCCAATACTTGTGAATTTGTTCCCCTGACCCCTTGCATTCCGCTCTCCAGAGACTGCCTGTATACTTTCTAATTATTTTCTTCTCAACCTTATTAAACAGATATATCTACCTACTTGTCTTAACTTTTATATTAAATCTGGGGCTGAACTGTGGAAGAAAAACCCTCGTGGTCATTGATTCCAGTCAGATCTCTCGTTTACTAAATCTAACAACATTTGGTGCAAATAACAGGAGTGTTCAACATGTAATGCAACACATTATTGTAATGAAAGCAGCTGGGTTTTATTCAGGATTCCATACGCCGTGTTATTTCTCACTCGTTTGGCTGCAAAACCCTGTTTTTCAGCATAATCTCTGTACAGTGCGACGGCCTTACTCCCGCAAGATAGCACTCTACTGGTTTTACTGCATCAGCGTACTACTTCACGAGGAGTGCAGCTTCCATTGGCCCAAACAGATGGAAGTCGAAAAATGCGAGACCATGTGGTGCCACTCCATGGATTTCCGTTTCTTTTCAGGCTCGAAGTGATGAATCCATGTTCCATTGAACGTGACAATATTCGACAAGAAGCTGTCACAATCAGCGACGCAACGCGCAAGCGATTACTCACAGATGAGCCTCCGTTGTTCTTTATGGTCTACTGTTAGACGTCAAGGAACCCACTGGGCACACACTCTTGAGTACCCCAACTGATGGACGGTTATGCCACCACTGCCAGCAGAGACGTCCAGTTGAGCAGCGAGGTGCTTGTGGCCGCTGTTACGAACGCACTTCCGTTATAGCCACCTTTTTTGAAGACTACGTATAGCTCCGCCATTTATCGGAACTTCCTCAAACTACACTGTGTGATCAACGGTATCCGGCACCTGGCTGAAAATGACTTACAAGTTCGTGGTACCCCCCCTCGGTAATGCTGGAATTCAATATGGTGTTCTCCCACCCTTAGCCTTGATGACAGCTTCCACTCTCGCAGGTATACAATCAGTCAGGTGCTGGAATGTTTCTTGGGGAATGGTAGCCCATTCGTCACGGAGTGCTGCACTGAAGAGAGGTATCGACGTCGATCGGTGACTCCTGGCAAGGAGTCGGCGTTCCAAAACATCCCAAAGGTGTTCTAGAGGACTCAGGACAGGACTCTGTGCAGGCCAGTCCATTACAGGGATTTTATTGTCGTGTAACCACTCCGCGACTGGCCGTGCATTATGAACAGGTGCTCGATCGTGTTGAAAGATGCAATCGCCATCCCCGAATCGCTCTTCGACACTGGGAAGCAAGAAGGTGCTTAAAACGTTAATGTAGGCCTGTGCTGTGATAGTGCCACGCAACACAACAAGGGGTGCAAGCTCCCTCCATGAAGAACCCGAGCACACAATAACACCATCGCCTCCGAATTTTACTGTTGGCACTATACACGCAGGCAGATGACGTTCACCGGGCATTCACCGTACCCACACCCTGCCATCGAATCGCCACATTGTGTACCTTGAGCCGTCACTCTACACAACGCCTTACACTGTTCAATAGTCCAATTTTTACGCTCCTTACACAAAGCGAGGCGTCGTTTGGCATTTACCAGCGTGATGTTTGGCTTGTTAGCAGCCACTCGACCATTAAATCCAATTTTCTCACCTGCCATCTAACTGTCATAGTACTTGCAATGGATACTGATGCGGTTTGGAATTCCTGTGTGATGGTCTGGATAGACGTCTGCCTATTATACATTACGACCCTCTTCAACTGTCGGCGATCTCTGTCAGTTACTGTGCGGCTTGTCCCGTCGGAGGTTCGAGTCCTCCCTCGGGCATGGGTGTGTGTGTTTGTCCTTAGGTTAATTTAGGTTAAGTAGTGTGTAAGCTTAGGGACTGATGACCTTAGCAGTTAAGTCCCATAAGATGTCACACACATTTCAACATTTTTGAACATCTGTCAGTCAACAGACTAGGTCAGCATGTACGCTTCTGTGCTGTACATGTAGCTTCATGTTTCCATTTCACTATCACATCGGAAACAGTGGACCTAGGGATGTTTAGGAGTGTGGAAATCTCGCGTACAGATGTATGACACAAGTGGCACCCAATCACCTGACCACGTTCGAAGTGCGTGCCCCATTCTGCTCTCTGACTATGGCTAATGGCTACTGAGGTCACGTTCGAAGTGCGTGCCCCATTCTGCTCTCTGACTATGGCTAATGGCTACTGAGGTCGCTGATATGGAGTACCTGGCAATAGGTGGCAGCACAATGCACCACTCTGTCTATACTTTTTATCACATAGTGTACTGAGGCTGAAGCGGGAATATTACACGCTGTCTTATATCAAATTCCCCATTTCTAACGAAAACTGCTGAGGAAAAATAAGTGTTCATTCCTTACTAGACCCCCCTAATGAATGAAAGACAAACATATCAAAAAGATAACTCTGGCCAAATAATTTTGACCAAAAGTGGAATATTTCCCCTTAATCTCGCATTATAAAAGTAAATTGAAAGGATACGTCTCCTTTAGCTGCTTGTAATACTGTTTTGCGTTAACGGAGGCGAAACAAACTATTTCTAACAAACTGGCATTTCTTGACAACCGCTTGCAGTATTGTTAATGGGACTAGACAATGAACCGCAAAGAGACTGTCGTAGTAGTCTAGTTGTGATGCATATGGGGAAAAAACGCTGACAGAAAATATAAACCTCATCAGCTTGTTGGTCGATGAATACATAAGGGCCACTTCGGCTATGTGTTTGAAGACCTATCAGTGGACACACACACACACACACACACACACACACACAATCACACACACACTCAAGCGAACGCGGTGTAGGGAAGCAGCCTACTCACGCCATAGTAAATTCACATCAGTCTTTTCATTGTGTGCCAGCCAGTCCGCTGTAACTAGCTCTGACGTCGTAAATGTTGCGCAATACTTTAAAAAACAAGTAAATAACCTAAAATGTTTGTAGAATATCAGGAGTAATACTAAATTAATATGTGTTGAATATCAGTTCGATAACTTTAACCATTTTCGAAATTTGGACTTTTTCTGGAAAAATCATTGGCGCAACAGAAAAGAGCTAGAGACTTAAAAATTTATATTTAGATTCCTTTTTCATAATTATTTAATAGAAACAGTCTTCCGGATCTCACAATCTAAGATTTTAGTTACAATTCATAATTTTCTGGTTTTTGTCGTAAAAATTAAGGAAGCAAGATAGATGAAGTAGGCTAATAAATAAGGCTAGGATGTTTATGTTTAAGTAGAATGGAGATCCGCTATAATCATAAAGATATGAGAAGTTTCAATTCAATAACTATAAAACTATAGCGATAGCGTATCTCCAAAGGGCAAGTTCAGAGCTCGTCTACTGCGTGTAGTGTAATTAAATTAATTCTCTCGCCCAAAATATTTTACTTAGCCACGTCAGACTTTTATAATGATTACTTACCTGTGTGCTGAATGCACATTTATATTGAGAGCTTCATTTGCCATCAGCAAAAGAAGCTATGATTTATTCAATAACTTAATGTGGTGCATTACTAGCCCAGCGGCTTGTCGGGAGAGCCGATTTGATCAGGCGTTCCCTTAGCCGTCCGCACCGCGGCTTCATATATAAGAACGCTGCGCGAGGAAGCAAGGCCCCAGTTATCTCCAGACGCTGAATAGCACGCCATCTGTGTCGGGAGTCGCGTCGCGTCGGTATCATTGCTATAAACAGCCTCGGATGCCGTATTAAGTTACTCGAGATATGCGTAACCATGAAATCATTTTCGAGTGGAGTGTTAATTCTGGGATGACTTTAATTATGGATCTTCAGTTTGCGTATGTCGTATTTTCACGTGCCGCCGCGGGACAGACATTCTACCATTATTTAGTGTTGCGTTTGATGAACATTATCATCAAATTATGGCGAGCATTCATTTAAACATATAATTTGGACAGTTATAGTTGCATCAGCGCATTAGACTCTGAAGTGCTCTGTTAGATTGTGTGGATTCTTCTTTTTTTTTCATCTGTGACTTTCAGAATATACTCAAAAGGGCAAGTTCAGAGCTCGTCTACTGCGTGTAGTGTAATTAAATTAATTCTCTCGCCCAAAACTATTTTACTTAGCCACGTTAGACTTTTGTAATAATAATAATCGTTTTTGATTATGAATCCCAGACAATCTCCTAATTTCTCAGAGCTATAAGTTGTAGCTATAAGTGTATTTCTCAGATGAAGTGGGCACTAGGAATTCTAATTACAGGCTTCACGTTTTGCTAATCACTTTCTGGTTGCCAATATTGTAGTTAGAGAGCCAGTGTTGAGAACGGCAAAAGACAGCATAAATAATAGGAACTGGTTTTGCATTCAGGAACATTTATATAAACAACATAATTACCACCAGCCGCCCCACAGCGGGCGCGCGGAGAGGAAGAGAGACAGAGATAGAGATAGAGAGAGAAAGAGAGAGAGAGACCAATCGATTAGCAATCGATTAGCTGAGCCGCAGCAGTATTCGTTGTGGGCGAGAAGCTTGAAACCCAGGGTGTGAAAAGTTTCCTTTACTGCTTAACTGCTCAAGATAATGTTCCAAAAATACGTTCATAGCAGTCTCACAAGAAACTCTATTCCTTTCCTCCGTTCTAAATTCGTACAACTCTAATTCTACTAAACCGTAGTTATGCGAGATGTCCTCCAGGTTTTCTCGGAAGCGTTCTGACAGTTCATTTATTGTGGGTGGACTGTACTTCTCGATATAATATGGTAACACAATATCAAAGCCGTAATTGACAATTTTACTTATACAAAAGACTACAAAGCAACGTATCTCTTATTAGATGTTTTAAGTCGAAGACACTAAGTGTTTCCCTACGTCGACTATTTTGATTTGATATCCGGTGTTGTTTGTAAGTGTATACTGGAAGCCAATAGTGATTCCATCACTTTGTTTCGCATCAGTACTATTTGTAAGGAACCTACACTCAACCCTTCCTGATCAATAAAAAGCTGTAAGAGACTGCACTGCAAACAGAAGTTCTCAATATCTTTATTTCAGTGCAGATTATAATACTCTACCGTTTGTCTTCATCGCAGCTGCATTTCAGTCGTTCCGGAAGACAATGTTATACAAACAAAGGGTTATTTGATTTTTAATCTCGTCTTCGCGCACATCCAAACTCTACAAACTTTATGTCTGCTATAAAAAAACGTACCATAATGGAGACAATAATGTCCAATTGAAAACTGTATCGCAAATCATATATGATTGTTTACTTAAGCTGATGTATTCGCATTAATTTTTGATCTGTTTTTTGTCACTTTCAGTATGATTTTGTTTTAATGTGGGTCCTCGGCCTCTAAATCTTTTACAAATGAAAACATAGTTTGTTGTAGGTTGTTTATTAATATTCTTGATTTATAATTACCCGCCACTGTCAGGATTGTAGGAGTCGGTATACACAATAACATCAGTATGCCTACTGCCGTTAGCTGGAGAGCTTCATCCCATACAGTCGACAGACTCCTTCTTCTGCCACACTAAACCACATCATTTGATAAGTACGTGAAAGACGATATATGGATTTGCAAAACGGGAACCAAGGAAAGCCATTACGTTACACCGTTCTCGTGAGGAACTTTCTGGGGAATGCTGTTATACTGTGGTGAGTTGCGCTATTCTTTGTCATCGTGTGTATTTGTATGGTGCTGCTGGCGGTGACGAATGCCTGCAGAGATTTGTTGTTGTGACGTTTTGGGTGATTACGGGGTAATAGGAAATTGTCTTCGAGTACAGTTAGAGGGTTCACCTAGTGAAAGTCCTCGTCTAATCGAGGATGAGCATCATCAGTGTCACATCCCCTCACTCTATTTTATTCCGACGGTAAAGTAGGAAGCTCCCGGAATTGGAGTCTTTGAGAGGGAATAAAAATTACGTTTGCAAAACGATAGGGTTTTACATTGAGCGCGGTATTTCCAAAGGAACCATCGAAGTATTAGCTTTCAAGGAGTAAGGGTAAACATGGAAAATCTAAATGTTGATGGCTGCACGAAGTTTGGGAGCCTCTCTTTCTGGGAAAGTTCTGTGCCGCAGCTATTGCACATTGCACAATGGACATTGCACATTGCATTGCCTCGCTCAATGACAGAATCTGGATTTATTGCTAGACACGTGCATATTAGGCAATAACATATAGTATACTAATACTAGTCTCTCTCTCTCTCTCTCTCTCTCACCCCTCCCTCCCTCCCTCTCTCTCTCTCTGTCTCTCTCTATCTATCTCTATCTCCCCTCCCTCCCTCCCCCCTTCTCTCTCTCTCTCTCTCTCTCTCTCTCTCTCCATACGAAGTGATACAGTTTCTTAGGCAATAACATATAGTATACTAATACTCCTCTCTCTCTCTCTCTCTATATATATATATATGTATATATATATATATATATATATATATATATATATATATATATATATTCCCTCCCCCCCTTCTCTATCTCTCTCTCTCTCTCTCTCTCTCTCTCTCTCTCCATACGAAGTGATACAGTTTCTTTACTTTGGTTTTCCACTTTCTGGACTCAAACTGGCTGCATCCATGCTACTGACAACCGCTAAGTAGTATTGTGAGGGGGGATGGGATGTTGTTCGAAGTGCGTACGAATTTAGCTGTTACAAGCTCCTTCCGTCACTAGTTAAAAAGTGTGGCTTACCGGGTTGGCGGCAAGTGGGGTTCAACTGCAGACACTTGGGCAACTTGTCGTTGATTAAGTGTGAGCGCATACTTCCTGGGTACTAGGAAGTGGAAACAGTTCTAATACTCCTGATAGAAATCTGAGTACACTTAAAAACTTTTGCACACTTGAAGGGAATGGATGTCTTTGGAGCACATGTCGAGCTGAGGTCTTCAACAACGACAAAAATGAATGGAAGTTTAGCCGGCCGCTGTGGCCGAGCGGTTCTAGGCGCTTCAGTCTGGAACCGCGCGACCGCTACAGTCGCAGGTTCGAATCCTGCCTCGGGAATGGATGTGGGTGAGGTTTAAGTAGTTCTAAGTTCTAGGGGACTGATGACCTCAGAAGTTAATTCCCATAGTACTCGGACACATCGAGAAAGGTGGACGTGAAATTTTATATAAGTAGCTTATCAACTGTAAATGGAAAATTAGAAGTCAGGGAAAAGTGCTACAATCGTTGATCATTCTTCTTCCGGAGACCAGCTGGTTCAGGATGCAGAACACATTCTGAGAGATGTCAAATACCTCAAATCTTTTATTTCTTAACATCTTTGAGATAAAGCACCTTATAATGAAGGATGTCTACTTTATTTGTTATGAGCCGTAGCGTACCTTTCTTTTTGGTTATCATTGGGCAAAAAGTACATGTAATCTTCGGCGAACCTAATTCACTAATCACGAAGCATACTGATGAACTATATTACTCACTCTGAGGAACCCATTCGATATTACTCTGTAGTGTTGTCTACTTTCTTCACTTATCGTCTAAATCCTCTACTTCCCAGCAGTACAGCAGGATCAATAATCACAGCAAAGTTTTGGTTGGATTTCACGTCAGACGCGAGATCTGAGTCGAACGAAACGAGAATAATGTAAACATTTGTAATTGTAAAATACACTCTAAGAAAAATAATAAAAATGAAAAAGAATGACGAACCGCGAAGGAATTATGCTAATAGGACGGAAATCCGTAGATGCAATGTACATGTAAGACAAACACCGATTAAAACTTTAGAAGAAGTGGATGATTTATTCAGAAGTAAGAGCTTAACAAACAGAGCAAACAAATAACCCATTGATCCATCTCGTGAGCGATATTGTGCCAAGCTCTATGCAACTGGCCCTTTAGATGGTCAAATTCACGAACTCGTTGGAGGGCTGTGCCCGGAATGTTCAAGACATTCTCAATTCGGGAGAGATCCGCAGACCTTTATGGCCAAGATAGAGCAAAATGGCGCTACTCATAACTTGCGCCTTGGCAACTGTATTGCACCATGTGCCATAAATGACAGGGGCGAATGATGACCGCGAATACAGGTACAAGGGAATAGACCTGCAACGTTTGAGCAACAGACCACACAGATGAGCTAAGGTGCTACCAACAGTGTCCGAAACGACGATTCAGCATACGTTGCTGCGTATGACGCTTTACAGCAGGCACCTGCTTCATGAACCCATGCTGACTGCTGTTCATGGGCGACGAAGGGTGGAATTTGCACCGCGGTACCTCAGCTGTATGTCCACTTAGTGACGACACGTGCCCTTTCCAGATGGATCACTTTCCATGTCCATTGGGCTTGAAAGATCTGAAAGCAAACTCCTTGCAACAATCGCTGGGAGGGTCCAGGTCAGAGGAGAGAGTGATATGCTTTGATGAATGTTTTAGTGTCATTGTCTGGGTGATCTCGTCACTGTGGTAGGCACAATGTATCAACATTAGTATGCATGTATGCTTGGGAACCAGGCTGACCCTTCATGCAGTTTGTTTTCCTAGGCTCAATGGCATCTACCAGCAGGACAATGCAACGCCTCACGAAGCTCGGAATGTACATGTGTGGTTGAAAGAGCACCAGGACGAGGTCATAATACTTCCCTGGCTACTAAATTCCCCAGATTTCAACCTTACAGAGAACCCTGACTGGACTTTTCGTTCCATGGATTCTCAAATGAGAAACATATCGCAGCTGTCTATTGTAATGGAGTTAGCAGGGCCTCACATCTTTTGTCGGTATCTTCCGGAATCTCACTGACTCTCTTCCTGCATGTCTTTCAGTGTCCACACTGTAAAAGTGACTATTCTAGCTTTTGAATGGTGGTCACGCCAGCTACTGCGCTGCTAATTACTTGCTCTTTTCCTTTCCTTTTATCACGGTGAGTGAGGCCTGATATTTTCTGCAGCCTTGGGGGCTTTCTTTAGCTGACTCGCGATATGGAAATTAACTTAGGAGGTCAGAGTGACATGAAATTGTTTGGCCCTGAAACCCATCTGCACACGGGGAAATAGCATGCTCCCGTGTCTGTCTAGCAGGAGGGAACGAGAGGATGGACTCCGTTCCATAAAAACTGCGTTGTGCGAGATACTAAAAGAATCATTTTCGCTACGTAAGACCTGAAAGCCAGGAGAAAATATGGAACTTCGTACTATGAGACCACACGCTGGTGTGCTGTGCAGGAATGTAAATTTAAATGTGAGTAAGGGGTCTGTGATTTGCTCACAGTTATTATTTCGGTAGAAGGAGCGATGTCCCACTTCTGCTTATGTGCGAGGACTTTAGGTGGCTGGAGTTGGTATCTGTCATGTAGTGGGAGAGATTTCAGCCGTCCTTCCTGTGCCACAACATTAATGGTGAACCATGACAAAGGCCAAGAGACTAGAAATTTGTAAAACTTATTTATAAAATTATTATTAGTTGGAACTCACAAGGACTGCTGCGACTGGCTATCGAGATTCACGTACAGGCAAAACCAGCTGACTTTCATAGAATTAAATCAGAAGACGCTTGCTTCAGGGGTACCAAAGAGTACACTTACTGCAGGAACTTTGAAGAGAGTACTTGCTTCAGACAGCCACAGAAGATATTTGCAGAGAGAGATGTCTCTAACTTAGAGCAGAGTACAGGTGCCCAGCTGGACTCAAAAGTTTCAAGCCGGTACTACAGCCGTCCTTCACACTCGGTAAGCATCAGCCGTCGATGCTATAACTGAGGTGAGGGAGACACGAAGCTACTTAATTAGCATTTGTGTTTCACTGCATAGATTCAACATTCACAGCCAGCTAGTTTCAATCAATACAGGATTAACGAACGTACTGGTGTCTATTTTGTTGCTTTTCTGGGGACCTTTATTGTAATCGCTAACGACATTTGCAGTCATTGCCTGTAACTGTGATATAGTTTCATATTTTTCTTTCATGTGTTCACCTGCCTGTGTCAGGGCTATAGTTTGTACTTCCATTATTAAATGTTCATATGCTTTATTCAGTGGGTAAACATTTTGTTTGATGTCTTGTTGCAGTACACCAAATTATTATAGTGACCGCTAGTTTCGTTTTGTAGTGTGACGAGTCACTTCGTTAATATATCCGTGCGAGATCTGGTAGCCAGCCGCGGTGGTCTAGCGGTTCTAGGCACGCAGTCCGGAACCGCGCGTCTGCTACGGTCGCAGGTTCGAATCCTGCCTCGGGCATGGATGTGGGTGATGTCCTTAGGTTAGTTAGGTTTAAGTAGTTCTAAGTTCTGGGGGACTGATGACCACAGATGTTAAGTCCCATAGTGCTCAGAACCATCATTTTTGAACCAGATCTGGTACTCATACTTTCATGTTTAACTGAGTCACTCCTAGCAATTTTCGTTTAATACGATGTTATCGATTGCAGAACATTGTTTTTTTTCTGAAATTTGCATGATGCTATGGCAATTTCCTTTCCCTGTAGATCACCAGGGATCGGACTTGTAGCATCCCAGGGGTATCCTGAAAAGCTCACCCAACCGCTCATATCTGCCATTGTTCATCGGTTGCATTGTTCAAGCTGCTGAATTGTGTCTGATTCGATCAAAGCAAATAAATAAAAATTATAATCATAAAATAGACACAGTTCCTAAGAAGGGATATATTGTCAACTCTTAATTATAGACCTTGTAAACGTACTTCAGAAATGGCAGAAGCATTTGCAGACGCAAAAAGTGTGATTTAGCATAATTTTCATTTGAATACTGATTACCAACGATGAACAATTAACGTTTATCGTGTATTAAGACTTACTTTGTAGACTCAAATAGAGAACAACAACAGTGCATACAATTTGTGATCTATACTGGGTAAAAAACCTATAATCTATGAGCTGCTGTGATAAAAAATGTGCTATTCATTGACTTTGTTTCTATGCCTTAGAGTACTACATCACATAACCTTACCTCTACAAGTCTTACAGAGGACAACAGGATAAGTTACTGTATTTAAGTGCGGTTGTCCACGAGTACAATGCTGTGTGACTGGGAGAAGTACACTTTTATGTAGCTGTCGTTAGTGTGCACATGCACAGATGAGGGTCACATGGTCAAAATTATAGACGAGATCAACTATGAGAGTAATAAATTTACAATACTTAATGTATAACAAATATGATATGATATAATAATCAAAAGAGACTGCAGCATGAGTTGTCCTTCATGATTCTTACATCTAACGTTTTTAACATCGCAAGCTTACATCCTAACGAAAATCAAAAAAATGTTTTAAAGTTGCATATAAAGAATTTACGAGAGAGAGAGTGGTGATAAGTAATATGAAACCATGGATGTTTGAAAGAAAATTGGATACTGGTTACCAAGTGCTCATGTGAAATGGGATGACTACAGATGCATTAAGATCCTCGCAGCACTCCGAATAAAAAATGGAACGTGAGAAATCACCTCGGTTTTGCGTAGTTTAAAGCATATACATGCTGCAGCAACGTAGACAAAACCGAGTGCACTAAACAAGCAGCGACCTGCCTCAAACCTCGAACGCACAAACAAGTGTCTAAAACTCGTCTATTCGACGAGGTCTCAAACGCTTCCGTTCGACGAGCAGGCACCGGCAAGAGAGAATATCGCTTTGTACTGATGCCATGATGTCCGTGGCCAAACTTTTGGTGACCTATCTGCTGATTGGCTGTTACGAAACAAGGCTCTGCTAGCGACCAAGACATAACTCACGATGCCTTGTACAGATACACTCCGCCAGCAGGCAGACTCTTTGCAAGTGAGACTATCAGGGTACAAGTGATTTACGAGTGGCAGCGGGGTGTGCGCGATATAGCACAAGCAGTCGCCCAAGAAGAGTGTTTCAGTGTTTCTCTTTTATTACCATTTAAAAATTTAGGTGCTATTAATAGTTAAAGGCTGTAAATAAAATACTGTATCTTCTCTGATGCGTATCATACTAAACCCAGTATACGGTAGCTGGCATGAATCACAAGATATATAGTTTGTTTAGTATCGATTTTCTTAGAAACTTTGCACAGTTTATAAGTTATTTACCGCAGCAACTCATTTAATTTGTTGTGTGCAAAATTTTCAATCAGTATGTGGTGTCACCGCCAGACACCACACTTGCTAGGTGGTAGCCTTTTAAATCGGTCGCGGTCCGCTAGTATACGACGGACCCGCGTGTCGCCACTGTCAGTGATCGCAGACCGAGCGCCACCACACGGCAGGTCTAGAGAGACGTACTAGCACTCGCCCCAGTTGTACAGCCGACGTTGCTAGGAAAGGTTCACTGAGAATTACGCTCTCAATTGCCGAGACGATAGTTAGCATAGCCTTCAGCTAAGTCAATTGCTACGACCTAGCAAGGCGCCATTTATCCTTTGCTATGTATCTAATGAAGCATGTACAGTAACAAGACCAATGTTCACCAATTGTGGATTAAAGTTATGTATTCCAGTAGCTACGTACTTTTCTTTATAGCATTCATTACGTATCCTGTTTCAGACCTCACGCCAGCCTGCGTGAGTTTAAGCGCGTGCCTTTCGGTTACCCTTCACTGTGGACCGGCTGTCTTGTCAGTCCACAACACAGTAAACTTCTTAATTGTTTTATTTATTTTGTTTATTTATTTCATAAACAAGGTCTCCTACTCTTAATTTTTGTAGTTTATGTATTGTAATGTGAACGTTTTTTCAGTTGAACAATGGAAGTAGTATGCTTACCCTAAATATAGTTTACTGAAAGGGGTCGCCAAATCCATCTGAAACTGTATAACTGTATTCGAATTAACATTTACTAAAAATAATTAGAAAACCGAGAACTGTATACTGAAGGCGCTATAATGCAAGACTGCATTATTCAGTTCAATGAACAGTGTTATACTGCGTGACGTCTCAGTAAGTATCTTGCAATTCTAACACACAAAGTTAACAGAGTAAAATTCTGCACAAAATTACAAACTGAATTTTGAAAGAATAAATGCCCAGATTGTTTCTGTTAAAACGTCCCATAAATTTACATACCCATAGTGACTACGTGTAATTCCGAACATGCGAACATGTAACGCTGTTTTGTAAGAGTGCGAATGTCTGAGACCTGAAATAAACTTCAACGGAACTGACAAAGATGATAATTTTAAATTGAATATTTGATCTAAATCATTGTACTGTGTCTTAACGGTGATGTTTAGCTTGCCCTAACACACTTTCGGAACGTACCGTCAGGCAACAGGAACTCGGTACTGCTCGAAAGTAGTGAGCGTTTGAATGCAAAGCAGCAATAAACCAGCGAAAGAAAACATTGTCCAAGTTCAATGCAAGAAAAAGCAACTATGCTAAGCACATCGCACTTTATTTTTGAGTAACTGTGTTCTGCCAAGCAAAATGCGATGACACTCGATTAGAAAATAAAACTTTATTAAGGTGACAGTAAAAGAAACTGGACCTCCTGAATGATATAAAAGAAGCTAGCATTTAAAAACTGTTATATGAAACTGTCTTTTAGCGATTGAAACAATCTTCACAAAATTCACTTCTTATAAGAAATGTAAAGGAGTGATGAATCTATGGCTCTGAGTCCAAGAAATGTGAGCATATAATTTTGTTTAATCTCGTCTCGACAACCATACTAACAGACGCGAATCAATAAAGAAAAATCATGTCCGAAATTTTCCTTACTCCATCCAATCCTAAACTTTGTGCAAGCAAGCCACGTCATAACAGAATTACCTGAATATATCCTAACTTCTAAAATCAATGTTTACAAAATCATATTTCCGAAAATCAAATCCTCTGAGTCTGCATCTCTGTTTCAAGCAAGTTATTCCCAAACCGCTCAGCAGCTTGACCGACACCTGTCAGTTGATACCCACAAATGCTGCACTGGCAACGGCAGTACTACAGACAACCAAAGATCGCATTCCTTGTAGTCAGAAACTCTGTGGCGTACATACCGACTATTACAAACTTCTGTCTGAAAAATAGTCATTGTACAAGTATGGAGGTTAACTGACAGAATAAAAAGAGAACTCACATCAATCTCATCGAATACCGGAAATAAGCTAGAGACCATGAATCATCTTACGACACCATTCAACTAACGTTTTCAAGAATTCTTCTTTTTTATTAAACCTACTTACCAGATTATAAAATTTGCTAAATCTACATAGGGAAATATTGCAAAAAAAGGTGGTTTTAAGTGGGGGCAGAGGGCTATTTACACAGCTTTGGAGCTATGGCAGCTCTGCCATGGGCTCAAGATCACCTCGGTACGTCTCTCACAAGGGAACTGTCCAATCTGACGTGGCGAAACCTATCTTGAATTATTATTTTTTTTTTTTTTTTACAGGAAAAATACACTGAAGGAATCCCGGTGTCAAAATTTTAGCCGCCCAGACACACTGAAAGTATTTTTAAAAAATGTTGAAATTCGCCAAATTCCTTGCTTGCCAGGCGATTGAATACATGTACACCAGCTGAGTAGTACATCGTAAACGCAATAGGGCAGGCGCAAATAACACGGCAAAATGCGATCGTAAATTGTAAAGCGAATTTCAGTTTCCGATCATAGTTTCAGTGACCAGTTGTTCACAGTTACTATTTCCTTGAATTTATAACTCATTTAATATCCATAACCACTAGTAATTGCATTTGTGGTATCGCTAATCGTAATTGGACCATTACGTTGTGCGTTTGTGAAGTGTGTCCAAGCGAAGTGAGTTAAGTCACACACAGCTAGCGAACTGAATTGACTGATTAGCCGATTCTGATCATGGCGGCACACCAAAGTCAGAGACGAAATAGACTGAGGCAGTGCAGCGGAAACTGAACCGCGCGACTCTGAGTCGCCTTGTTTCAGGACGGCGTCTATAGAATGAATTTATCGTCGTGATACGAATTCGCCTACTTCACCAAATTGGTTGAAGTCTACGCTAAGGGAATGCTCTGTGCTAGGAAGCGTATCTCCTTCAATAAGAGGAATTCGTAACGTCGACTACAAGAGAGACAATATATTTCATCTGAAATAAGGAAACGGGTAATGGGTGAAATGGTGGCCCATCTGTCTCCATGGCGCTGTAATACGAGGCGGCTTCCGCTGCCCGGAAACAAGTTCACAATTCATTTGCATTGGCATTCGCAGCGGCCGGAAGGAAACGAATGGCTTTAATTTGAGCTGGCGAGCCCGGCGGATTTGCGGGACTGGAGCTGCGAGCGTTCTCTGGGTGAGTGCGAGTTGCAGGTGGCACCTCGCTCCCTACCCCTCAATCACCCCCCCCCCCCCAATTCCTACACACACACACACAGATGTCTGCCGGTCCCTGGGTGGGCGTAATCTGCCCCACCTGAAGCCGGTATTGTCCCAGTAAAACACGCAGCGCCGTCGCCTGACCTGGTCTGCATAAGCGCACTTATCTTTCCACGTCGTTTCATGCTGTTCTCGAATGTAAGTAATATCAGAAATACAATTGCAGCTTCAAGTGAAACACCACTCGACTATCATGGCAGAAAGATCCTTCAGTATATGGCGTCCGTAATTAAAGGTCCAGTTTCGAAACGCTGTAGAATGAAAATCACTGCTCAGATTAACGTCAAATTTGAACAGAATATTATTGACGCAGGGAAAACGTCATGGAATAAAAACGTACTTGTAGAAAATTTTACCAATAGATGGTGCTTTAATCGTCAGAATATCTACACCAGCACGTGTCCGTCACAAGGTTCCTAGTTTGCGTTCGAGTCACGCCCAGCGTGACTGTCTTCGCGCAGGATACCGCTCTGCTAGCAAAGCTTTTTTACAAGAACGGTGACTGTGCACCAGTAGTCCTCCAGAAGTTCCGGGCAGTCAAGTGTACGGAAAAAGGCATTGGCCTGATGTCGGCTAACGGTCTGGAGAAAACGATTACAAAATTCGTAAAGACAGGTCCTTTTGAAGTGCAGTGTGGCAGAAGATATGGCCACTGCATTGCAGAGGGGGTCGAGCGGTGGCGTGTAAGCATGCGGAGCACGAGGAGTTGCCCGAGCTTTGGATGTACCTGCGAGCACGCTGCATAAAATACAAAGAGCATTCAAAAAGTTTTGGACAGTCGTCTCTAATTTTTTTTATTTTTTGCAGGGGAATGACATTTTTGTGAACATACTTGGAACATTTAGCTATAAGTTTCTTTTATTTGCAGGTGAGCCAAATAGACCGTGAGGTAGATGTCAGGTTGCGACAATGGTCGGTGATGCAGTTCCTCTTGAAGACCGGCGACGACTCTGCCACCTCGATTGAGAGAAAGTTGCTCCCCGTTTGTTGGGAGGACACAGTGGATCGCAGCAGTATCCAGCGGTGGTTGCAGAGGTTCAAAGACGGTGATTTCTCTTTACTGGACGGTCCACGATGTGAATAAGGAGACCGTTGATCAGATCATACAAAATGACAGATGTGTGACGACACGACAGCTTGCTGAAATGACTCTTTTGTCATTGCGTAGTGTGGTATCACTGGTACAGTCACTAGGATACAGAAAAATATATGCACGTTGGGTGCCTAAATTACTGACAAGCAAATGAAAACGATAAGGAAGAATGTGTGCGAGGGTCTCATGAAGACCTTTACTGAAGAATGGAAACAGTGTTTTGACGGCGTCATTACACAGGATGAAACATGGTTGTTTTTGTCCGAACCTGAGAGCTAAACCCAATCCATGGTGTGGCGTCTTCCAGGTTCCCCTCGGAAGAAGAAACCAAGACTTTCACTAACAGCAGGCCGAAAGGTGATGGCCTCCTTCTTATGGGATCAGTGTGGTGTCATTTTCATTGACTTTTTGGAACCTGGCTCCACAATTAATCGGGACCATTACTGTTTGTCACTGGACAAGCTGCGACGTTCCATCAGGACCCACAGACCACAGCTTCAGGGTCGGCTCATCAGACTACACCACGACAATGCCAAACCCCATAGAGACCTTATGACACAGGAGAAAATCAAGAAAATGGGTTGGTTCAAATGGCTCGAAGCACTATGGACTTAACATCTGAGGGCTTCAGTCCCCTACACTTAGAATTACTTAAACCTAACTAACCTAAAGACATCACACACATCCATGCCCTAAGCAGGATTCGAACCTGCGACCGTGGCAGCAGCGCGTTTTCGGACTGAAGCGCCCAGAACCGCTCTGCCACAGCGAACGGCGAAAATGGGTTGGAAAATTGTTCCTCATCCTCCCTACAGCCCGGACTTGCCTGCGTCTGATTTTTACCTCTCTGGTCGTCTGAAGGCCCACCTGAGAGGTAACACATTTGATAGTTAGAAATACCTTACTGTCTGTGTCAAGCGATGGCGTAATAGTCAATCTCCAGAATTTTACCAAAGTGCATTTACATCATGGAAAGAACGTTGGGCCAGAGGTGTCACACCTCAAAGTCCCCACTAAACGCTATGGCACTGCATTCTTCGCTGATGTGTTGGATGATCTGCTTAGGCGCGCCGCAGCCACATGCTGGCGAAGACAGCAGTCCCCATTTGAAGAGTGAGTCAGCACATCTTCCATGCCCAATTCTTAGTCGGTTCAGAGATGTATTTGACAGGCTTGATAAGAAACTCTGGGAGGATGTCATCTGAGTGAGACATATATTAGTGTCAGTGGTGTTGAGAAACAGTTAAAACCGCTAAGCTTAAAGCTCCACGGCTCGATGAGACCTTTGTCAGATTCTATAAAGAATTTGCAGTCGAGTTAACTCTCATTTTAACCGTAATACATCACTAGTTTCTTGAAGAAAAACTGTGACCAGTGACTGGAAGAGAACACAGGTCGCACACGGCTCCAAATAGGGTAACAGAAGTAATCTGCAAACCCACCGTCCATCATCGTTACTGCTCATCTGTTCTACAATCCTACAACATATTTCGACGTGAAACACAATGACGTATCTCGAACAGAATGACCGCCTAAGCACTTTTCTTATATCACATACTGAAAGCCGTAGATCAAGGCAATCATAAACATTCAGTATTACTTGACACCAAAAAGTATTTGATTCGACAATATATAAACGTTTATTAACAAAAGTACGATCACACAGGTTACCAAGCATGGTTTATGAATAGTTTGAGGATTTATTGGTAGACAGGACGCAGCATGTTGCTTTCGATGGAGAATTCAATTGGTTCAAATGGCTCTGAGCACTATGGGACTTAACAGCTGAGGTCATTAGTCCCCTAGAACTTAGAACTACTTAAACCTAACTAACCTAAGGACATCACACATATCCATGCCTGAGGCAGGACTCGAACCTGCGACCGTAGCAGCAGCGTGGTTCCGGACTGAAGTGCCTAGAACCGCTCGGCTACAACGGCCGGCGATGGAGAATTATCGGCAGATGTGGAAGCCACTTCAGGGTGATCAAGGGCACTGTGTTGGGGCACGTGTTCTTTATGTTACAGATTTATGACCTAGCACACGGTATTAATATCGATCTTGGACTCTTCTCAGATGCAGTTATTTATAATGACGTACTGCTTGAAGAAAGCTGCAGGAATATTGAGTCAAACACCGGTAAGACTGCTACAAGGTTCGCAGCCTTGCAACTAGCTGTGAATGTAGAGAAATGTAAAATTATGCACCTCGCAAATGAAGAAAACATAGTATAATATGACCACAATATCAGTGATAGAAGCAAATTATTTCATGAAAACTTGCTTGCAAAATTTCAGGAACCAGAATCAAGCGAATTAATTAAAGATTTTCTTTAGTCCCCTACGTATTGCCCCGGTAAGGACCATGTAGGCCAGTATCTACCAACCTTTCTTATTACCCCTGAGTGCAATCAGATATTACCTAGTACCCTCCATCGTCAACAACATCATTGTCTAACACAATTTTAGAATGATAAATTCTGTTGGAAAACTTTTATTTTTAAAATGACGAAACATACTTTCTGTATTTGTTTTGTTATTTCATGAACTAATGATTCTCCTTATTTCTAGCAACCTTTTTTATAGAATGATGAAACACTTTGCAGAGCATCGCAAGTGCTACCTATAACTACTTTTCAGAAAAGAAAGCAAACTATCCGTATTGAGAATAGACCCTTTTTACAAAATACGCTTCCTCTGCACCACTCCTCTCCGTAGAGGCTCTTGCTTTTCCCACACTCTACACAACAGTTTAAAAGCAACCGAATTAAAATAAATGCGCTATACTTACCATTTATAAATCACTTCATTGCTGGACTCCTTACTTCTGAACTGGTAGAAATTGGGAGGCCTTAGGTTGTCAAAGTTTTATATCTGACAACTAATACTTACCACTGTGAAAGCTTTTCAGCAGTTTAGTGACCATTACGTAGATTCTGTTGTGCCGTGGTGGCAATTAGATGGTTTACCTGTTGCCGAATGAATAATGTAGCAATTTGTGGTCCACTGTGGGAACTACTTACAACTGAGAGAATGCGTTTTTAAAAAGAGATAGATGCATATGTAATGTATACGTCTCAATTTACTGTCGTAGATGCATGACACACTGTAAAAAGTACGTGTGTAAAATGGGGACTATGTGAGTAGAAGATGTTCAGAAATTCGTTCCATAAGCTTTAACCTCAACCGAATTGTGTCACGGGTAAATGCTCGTGTTTGAAAAAAAGATAAGAACTCTTAACTTAGTAATCATTGTTACAGTCTTGCGAAATAGTAATAATAATGGTATTTAAAATAATTATTTAGTTTCGCAGCAATAACACAACCGAATTCTTTTGTTTTTACCGCTATAAAATTTCATTTTCCACTTTAGAAGGTAATTATCCATATGTTGGGAACCACTTTTGTAGGCAATATTAGACTAATTACGTCACGGAGAGAGGTATTCAAGCAGTCATCCCCGAACCCCATAAGCGACTGGATGTGGAAGAAACCTAAATATGTGGTACCTTGTTAAGTACCGTCTGCCAAGCACTTCATAGTGATTTGTGGGGTATGTGCGTAGATGTATGATGGCGAGCTGAAAAGTTATATCTCAGAATTTTTTATGCGAAAACTTTAATTTTTGACACGTAAATATTTGCAGCCCTCTTTCGCGAGAAAACTCTGAATTCTAGCGCACTAACTGGCGGTGTAACGGAAGTACGCCGGTCCATGAGAAGCAGCGTCCACACACGAAGCACCGTCTCCTTCAGCATGACAATGTCCAAGCACACATAGGCGCTTCAGCATCTACAACAATCCGACGCCTTGAGTTCACTGTCATCGAATATCTTCCATCTTATAGCAACGACATTGCCCCATCCGATTTTCATCTGTTTCGAAAACTTAAAGAAAACCTTCGAGAACTTCACTTTGACTATGATGATGCGCTGTAATCTGAGGAAAGGTTGTGTCTCCGTCAAGAAAGTCAAACATTCTGCAATGACGGTGTGAACAAACTGGTCTGTTGTTAGAAGAAATGCGTTCGTCGCCACGGTCACTATGTTGAGAAATAAAAATGTAAATATGAAGAATAAAGCTTTCAGTTTTTTCTCATAAAAATCACCGAGGCATTACTTTTCTACAGGTCATTGTTGATCACCTTACGACTGTACGTCCTTTGGGCTTATAATAACCAGTTCTTTACATCCTTTGGGCTTATAATAACCAGTTCTTGCTTGTACATTTGACGTCAACCTGGAGGTAAAGCACTGACTGAGCGGAAACAGTTCACTGCAATTGATCACCAGCTCGACTTTCGTAAACATGTAGAAGAGTTTTACAGACACCCAGAAAACATTCATTGAAAACTGGAAGTACTTTACTGTAATTCATATACAGATTTATTACGCTTGCTTTGTTGTTAATAGTTTTTCTTTGAACTATATTACTTCTTCATAAGTTCAATTATCCATTATTATGCAGTATTTCTTCGTCGTAGAGTTATGGTCGAATTGGGACAAGATTCCAAGCCTAATGATACAAGCATGAGCAGTAGTCAGTGGAGATCACTACTCCGGACGACAAATACACAGTGAATGGCAATGCAATTAAGTGTCTGCACAAACTGGTCCAGACACCTCTTTTCGTCTATCTGCTGTTTTTTATTAGCAGACGGTACTGTATGAGAGATCTGACGTGGGAATACTTTCGGGGGATTAAGCGTATAATAATTTAGAAACTTGTGTCCTGGCGTATTGGACCATGAATAGGACCACCAGCATAAGTCAACAGAAGACGCTAAAGCTACGTTCACGCTTGAGGATCTTTTGTATATAATACATACATTTTGTTGCGGTGAAAACGATCGCCAGGCTTCGTCGGGAGAGGATGATCACTTGCTGCACGGTGAAAAACCGTTGCTTGTGTCTGGTGGCCACTGAAAAACCAGATAGGGAAACTTAGCAGTGTACTTGGATGGCACCTGTTGGGGCACTGAGGACTACATGACGATCTCTAGTCAAGTTACAGGCTACCTCTGCCAGGCACTTAAGCGTGAATTGAAGAGTATTCATGTAGATGTAGATCAATAAAAGTTGGAGAATTCAAAAAGGACATCTATTATTGGAAAGGACAATAGCAAAGCCTTGCTAGTGGACCTGTAATGCTGCCACGCCGTCTCTGCAGAGCGATAAAAGGTATAAGTTGCTGGAAAGTAACTTCCACGCTTCCACTTGTGCATAGCATGTTTTGTAATTCTGTATTCTGCAGTAGCGATGGCACGATATCTGCCGCCGCATGTTACAGTTCTCTCGGAAACGAGCCACTCCTGTCGCCGAAACCGAGAATATCCGGCGTCGAATGGTATTCGAACGCTGTCTGAGTGCCTTTGAGATCCTTCGAGATCCGCAAGAGATTCAGGCAGCGCATCAGAGAAATTGTGAGCCTTTTGCCGGGACCACGATTCGGAGCCACACGGTCACGCTGCTAATAAGCATTAGTCAGTGTGTCTTAGAACAGTACTATTAGGCTAGTGTGCCCCGTTGTTTGCACACCTGCGACTGCCGACCTGAAGCGTCACAGCGTATTCTCCAGTGGAAAGACAATACCATTTTTCAGTCCGCCACAGGTTCTAAAGAAAGTCACTTTTGCAGGAAATATTTGAAGCGATGAAGTTGAAATATATCTTAGTGATACCCCTCGAGTAGTTGTTTTTCTGAGAGTGACGCGACGCTACTTTTATACCTCAATTACACTGCGTTACGTCAATTTATTTCATCAGTCTTCCCTATTTACGTCTGTTTTCTTCCAAGAAGGAAGCTTACTGGCTGGTAGCCTGCAGTACCCGTTATCAGGACTCTTACATTTCATTTTACCTGCTGAATTTTATTGACTCACTGGCCTTTTCATTCTGATTGAATTCTGCATGATCGCATTCTCCCCAATTGTGGCAATTCATGAAGAGGGAACACGTAGGCAGTAAAAACATCATTTTCAATGTATAGATATTTTATTGCAATTGACCGCCTCCGTAATCGAAAGGCCTATGGCGTGGAAGGACCCGGGTTTGATTTCCAGTATCTGCTCAGATTGTTCTGACGTGGGGAGGTCTGGTATTGGTGCCATTCAGCATTTACGGGGCCAAGTGAGGAGCTGCTTGGGTGAAGGATCAGCGGCATCAACTGGATTCATCTACTAGCAGTAACAGTTGGGGGATTTGTGACTTGGTGATCCTATGTTCCACGATTGTAGATCGCTCCTCGTACTGCCTTGTATGCAGCATTCGACCAGTTGAAACATGCCTAAGGCCTAATCTGTGGATAGCGTTCACGATTATGTTTACCATCCAGATTGAGGAAATATAAATCGGAGTAAAAGAAACCATAAAGGAATTAGGAGAAGGAGTTCAGGTTCAAAGACAAGACGTAAAAATCTTTAAGCTTGCTTGTTGACACTGTAATTCTGTCAGACACAGCCAAGGATTTACAGTATAACGGAACTTAGCGATAGTACCTTGGTGTTCACTGCTGGCTCTCGGACTGACCGTGGTATCGTATGTTTCCTTCGGCGTTGGCACATACGATTTTCGGTACCGGCTTCCGGACACTGTTCAGTAAATACAGCAGAGCTCTTCGCCCTGTATCAATCCACACAGCACATCCGGCGACAGTGGCTTTTCCATTGTGTCATATGCTCCGAGTGTCTCAGCGCCTTTCAGAGCCTCTGCTTGCTGTACACGGCCTATCCCTTAGTGCAATGGCTCCAAGAAAGCTTCCACTTGCTCACAGTCGAGAGGGCCACGGTGATGTTCATGTGGGCTCCTGATCACGTCGGTCTGACGGTAAACAAGGCTGCTGATGTTGCTGCCGCAGCTGCAGTCCTCCTACACTGGCCCGCTAGTGCTTCCATTCCTTCCGATGATCTCCGTGTTGCCGTCTGTCGGCAGGTGGTGTCTCTCTGGCATCACCACTGGTCTTCTCTTCATGGGAAAAAGCTGCGTGGAGTTAAACCTCTCCCAGCGGCTTTTTCGGCCTCCTCTCGGCCCTCTCGCAGTGAGGATATAATTTTAGCTAGTTGCGTATTGGGCACTGTCATTTCAGCCATTGCAGTTGTTAAGTGGTGATCGCCAACCACTTTGTGCTCATTGTCACCAACCTTTTACGGTTCGCCATTTCCTGCCCGAATGCCCTTCTTTTTAACCACTTACGTCCTAATGCATGTTTGCCGTCTGAGTTGTTGGCCGTTTTAGCGAACGATGCGCAGGCTGTCGACCGTGTTTTACTTTTTATCCGTCGAAGAAATATGGCGCAGGACGCTTAATCTTTAGTTCGGGACCTCCGTTGTCTCTACGGCGTATTTTGTGGACCTTTCTCCAAGAGGAAGTCCTTGCTCTTAGCTCTCTTTCCTTCCATCCATTGGCTTTAACGTGTAGTCGCTTTTAACTCTTTTTTTCGTATCAGTGTTCTGAGACTGTGACATGGGCGCGTTTGACCTCAGTTGTTTTTGCGCTCTACAACAAAACAAACAAAACAGTATGAGCTGAAAGGAATGGATGGTGTTTTCAAGACAGGTTGTAAGATGAACATCAATAAAAGTAAAATAATGGTGGTGGAACGAAATCTAATTAAATTACGAGATTCTGATGGAATTAGTTTCCTTTGTGTGTAGAAAAATAGATGGCAGTGACTGAAGTAAAGAGGTGATAAAATTTAGGCTTGTAATAGCAACGAAAGTTCTGCGAAGAAAGTATTTGTCTGGAATCTAGCCAGACATGGAAGTGAACCTGGGCGATAAACAGATGGGGCAATAAGAGAGTAGAATCTTTCGAAGTGAGTTGCTACGTAAGAATATTGAAGGTGTGATGGCAAGATCGAGTAACTAGTGCAACAGTACTGAGTCTAACTGCAGAGTAATCAGCTCGGCAGGAAAAGTTCACGAAAAGCAAAGATCGATTGATTGAGGCACCAAGAAACAGAATTGAGGGAAATGTGTGAGGGAGAAACTGTAGGTGGAGACGAAGGATTGGCTACAGTAAGTGTGTTAAAGTGGATCTTAGTTGCATAAATTACGCAGGGAAGAAGAGATCTGTGCATTGTAGACTGGAATGGAGGGATGCATCAAAGCAATTACCTGATTAGAGACCTTAGTAACCACATCAAACGTTATGCTTATGACGACAAAAAGCTTGAACTCTTACAAGATACTGCTAGGACTCACATAATGCCCTAACAATGAGACTGAACTGAGTAAATCTAACCCGAGGAACTTCAAAAACCTTTCCGTTGTAATGAAGTAGAAAACTGTCTAATAACATATGAAGACGCCAGAGTGTAGTAGCATGGTAAATACACTCCTGGAAACGGAAAAAAGAACACATTGACACCGGTGTGTCAGACCCACCATACTTGCTCCGGACACTGCGAGAGGGCTGTACAAGCAATGATCACACGCACGGCACAGCGGACACACCAGAAACAGCGGTGTTGGCCGTCGAATGGCGCTAGCTGCGCAGCATTTGTGCATCGCCGCCGTCAGTGTCAGCCAGTTTGCAGTGGCATACGGAGCTCCATCGCAGTCTTTAACACTGGTAGCATGCCGCGACAGCGTGGACGTGAACCGTATGTGCAGTTGACGGACTTTGAGCGAGGGCGTATAGTGGGCATGCGGGAGGCCGGGTGGACGTACCGCCGAATTGCTCAACACGTGGGGCGTGAGGTCTCCACAGTACATCGATGTTGTCGCCAGTGGTCGGCGGAAGGTGCACGTGCCCGTAGACCTGGGACCGGACCGCAGCGACGCACGGATGCACGCCAAGACCGTAGGATCCTACGCAGTGCCGTAGGGGACCGCACCGCCACTTCCCAGCAAATTAGGGACACTGTTGCTCCTGGGGTATCGGCGAGGACCATTCGCAACCGTCTCCATGAAGCTGGGCTACGGTCCCGCACACCGTTAGGCCGTCTTCCGCTCACGCCCCAACATCGTGCAGCCCGCCTCCAGTGGTGTCGCGACAGGCGTGAATGGAGGGACGAATGGAGACGTGTCGTCTTCAGCGATGAGAGTCGCTTCTGCCTTGGTGCCAATGATGGTCGTATGCGTGTTTGGCGCCGTGCAGGTGAGCGCCACAATCAGGACTGCATACGACCGAGGCACACATGGCCAACACCCGGCATCATGGTGTGGGGAGCGATCTCCTACACTGGCCGTACACCACTGGTGATCGTCGAGGGGACACTGAATAGTGCACGGTACATCCAAACCGTCATCGAACCCATCGTTCTACCATTCCTAGACCGGCAAGGGAACTTGCTGTTCCAACAGGACAATGCACGTCCGCATGTATCCCGTGCCACCCAACGTGCTCTAGAAGGTGTAAGTCAACTACCCTGGCCAGCAAGATCTCCGGATCTGTCCCCCATTGAGCATGTTTGGGACTGGATGAAGCGTCGTCTCACGCGGTCTGCACGTCCAGCACGAACGCTGGTCCAACTGAGGCGCCAGGTGGAAATGGCATGGCAAGCCGTTCCACAGGACTACATCCAGCATCTCTACGATCGTCTCGATGGGAGAATAGCAGCCTGCATTGCTGCGAAAGGTGGATATACACTGTATTAGTGCCGACATTGTGCATGCTCTGTTGCCTGTGTCTATGTGCCTGTGGTTCTGTCAGTGTGATCATGTGATGTATCTGACCCCAGGAATGTGTCAATAAAGTTTCCCCTTCCTGGGACAATGAATTCACGGTGTTCTTATTTCAATTTCCAGGAGTGTATTACATATGTTCTTCTCTAGTCAGTCCCGTAACAGAAGATTCATACTTTTTCCTATAGCATTTTTAAAAGACAGCAATCACGTTTTTGTTTTGCAGTCTTTCTCTGAAATTACAAAAATTACTTCGGAAAAGTAAGGTTGTCCCAAACGTGGAAACATGTTAGTAGGAGCAATGTACCGGGGAACAAATACTCAATTAAAATTTAAATCGTTGCAGTCGAGATTATCTTGTCAGTACTGTATCTGTTATATTATTGCTCTACTACACACCATTAATCATAAGTGAATTTAAATTAAGCAGAAGTATTATCTAAAACTAGATAAAAGTTAGACAGATTTCGAAACAGAAGCTTTTGGAAAGGGGTAAAATTGGTCACATGATTATATGGCCGGTCGCGGTGGCCGTTCGGTTCTAGGCGCTTTAGTCTGGAACCACGCGGCTGCTGCGGTCGCAAGTTCGAATCCTGCCTCGGGCATGGATGTGTGTCATATCCTTAGGTTAGTTGGGTTTAAGTAGTTCTATGTCTAGGGGACTGATGACCTCAGATGGTAAGTCCCATAGTGCTCAGAGCCATTTGAACCATTTTTGATTATATGGCCGGAAATAGGTCTCAATGGAGGTACTTCTAATCGGAGATGGAGATAAGGCGCGTTGAACACTGCTGGATATGACCACGGTATCAGAACTATGTATGCATAGAACATTCTCCATGACTACTACACTATCCGTATCACAACACTAGGAGGGAATATTACCTACGCAACATCTTCGTGACGACGATTTTATCATTGCTTCGTCGCACAGTCCATCCCGATGCTGGGATTTGCGTTATCTATGAATATTTAATCCATAAAGGACGGCATTCTCAGGACTGGGACAGTAGGTGAATACAAATAAAACACCTTTCTACGTTGGTCTCTTACTTATTTTGCCACTATGCGTTTCTATGGTTCACACCGTCATCTTCAAATCGAGAACTGTTTATTTGCGTAGCTGATAATGTTGGAGTATAGATGCCTTTTCGCCAGTCGCTGTGGCCGATCGGTTCTAGGTGCTTTAGTCCGGAACCGCGCTGCTGTTACGGTCGCAGGTTTGAATCCTGCCTGGGGCATGGATGTGTGTGGTGTCCTTATGTTAGTTAGGTTTAAGTAGTTCTAAGTCTAGGGGACTAATGACCTCAGATCTTAAGTGCTCAGAGCCATTAGAACGAGACGCCTTTCCACAGCAGCAGACCAAGGACAATATGGGTTATGTTGCGTCTTTTGAGGGTCAGTAAAATTGTAAAAAGTCTGCATACTGCTGCCTGTTGTATGTCCTCTCCACTGTACATAATGCTCACAATTGTCTACGTCAAGATCGCGGTGTGAACCATCGAAACGCATAGTGGTAGAGTAAGTAAATGACTGACGCAGCCGGCCGCTGTGACCGAGCGGTTCTAGGCGCTTCAGTCCAGAACCGCGCTGCTGCTACGGTCGCAGGTTCGTATCCTGCCTCGGGCATGAATGTATGTGATGTCCTTAGGTTAGTTAGGTTTAAGTAGTTCTAAGTCTAGGGAGCTGATGGCCTCAGATGTTAAGTCCCACAGTGCTTAGAGCCTTTTGAAGCATTTTACTGACGCAGAAAACAGTTTATTTGTATTCTGTCATCTATCCTAGTTGCAAATGGGGTTTCCTTTAGGAGGAACGGTATTTTCAATCTTCAGAACACCCACTTGTGATCCAAGGAAAAAGGTATGGCAGCAGTGAACCATTAGCGTTGATTCAGCGACAATGTGTCGGCAGGGATTATCGCCACCGCTCCTGAGCGTGGATTTGAAATACTAGCACAGAGAGGAAACACTCATTTTCCTGGCGTGGTTTCATGTGTGCTTTAAATCAGTGGAACGTACACTGTCAAATAGCTCAAATATAAACCTTCAAATGGGGTTACCTCCATTTCCAGTCATATGACCGTTTCTGCAGCTTACATTTCTAGCTTTAGTGCTTTAAATACACCGTATGACACAAAAGGTGAAGCATGCAGAAGGGGAGGACGAAACGAAATGAAATTTCACGGTTTGAGAGGTTGCATGACGTTATTTCAGTGAATACAAAACCTGTTCAGATTTACAAAGAACTTGCCAGTATGAGCCTACTTATCACTATGGCAGTGCTCTCATTAAAGCCAGCATGCATGAACTCATTCGTTTAGGAAGGGTGTCATAATGAGATCGGATCCTCTCCCGAAGCAACCTGACCCACAAGTATTGTATTTGGTGTTTGATATCCTCGATGCTAGCATTCGGACGGAGATGATGCCCGAGACGTTTCTACACACAGGAACGGACCTGGATATTTTGCTGGCAACAGGAGTGCCTGAACATTACGCTGATAGTGCCATGTGTGGAGAAGCACTGTCTTCTTGAAAATAACGATCCCGTCGCATGAGAGGGAACACGTGAGGATGCAGAATGTACAAAGTGTTGTACACCACGACGCCAGGAGTAAAACTGGTATGCCTCTCGAAAGTATTGTTAGAACCAGACTTAGAATGAGACCTTTCCCCAGGTCACCCCTGATATTCGCCGACGATAGCCAGACCAGATAGTGCAGAACCTCAAATAATTGCCGAAGACTGTGCAACGCCTATCGTCAGCAGTTCGTGCTTCCTGGTCACGGCACGGCCGTTTGTGTTGTGGTGTTAATGGCAACCTAAGGCTGTAGCGGCAGTTCGCCATTAATGTTGCTGCTAATCTCTCAAGAATGGTGCAGAATGGCACCCAGCGTTGCAGGGAGTCCAATGCTGGTTTCCAGATGGCAGTCGCACGTATCAAGGGGCTACGATGTGCCTGGTGCACAATACGACAATCCTCCATTGTGGTTGTCAGACGTGGTCGACCGGAAACTTGAGGACGAGTACGCCTGCCCTCACATTTCCATGCAGTCCAGCATCTTGCCATTGTCACATAGTAACGCTCCGCGATCTGGATATTGGACTATTCGACCATTTGCCAATGGAGACCCACAATGAGGTTCTTTTTACATTCTGTCTGGTGCTGATAATCCTGTCTCATACGAGTATGCTTCATCTCCGTGTCCCTCACAATGATCATCCAACTTACGGCGCTTTTCATGCCTTTTACCAAGTCTGGTAACAACACTAAGACACGAACAGCTCCAATGCACCGTGGTGGAAGTTCTAACTGTTACAAATAATTGCTCCTCTAATCATTTAAATACCTGTCGCTGATCTGTACGTGTGCAGAGTTACATTGACAACCGTCCGAGTCGTCTATGTGCTTCACTATTTAGTTAGCCAGTGTGTATATTTATTGTCGCACCTCTACAAAAAATAATTGTGTGTAAATATCACAAAAATAATGTGATCCAAGACTCCACACCGAAATGCACATTCTTTCTACATACGGCTTGTAGAGAAGAGCTACATACACTGAGGTTACAAAAGTTCCTAATATCGTATCTTACGTTCTTGTCTACAGAGTAGTGCAGCATCTCGAACTGGCATGGACTCAATGAGTCGTTGAAAGTCCCTTGCAGAGATATTGAACCATGGTGCCTCTAAAGCCGTCCACAGCTGCGAAAGTGTTGCCGGTGCAGGATTTTGTCCACGAACTGACCTCTCGATTATGTCTCATAAAATGTTCGATGCGATTCATTTTGGACGATCTGGCTGGCCGAATCATTCACTCGGATTGTCCAGAATGTTCTTCAGTCCAATCGCGAACAATTGTGGCCCAGCGGCACGACATGTTGTAGTCCATAACAATTCCATCTTTGTTTGGGAGCATGAAGTCCATGAATGGCTGCAAATGGTCTCCAAGTAGCCAAATAAAATCATTACCAGTCAGTAACCCGTTCAGTTGGTCCAGAGGACCCACTTAGTTCCATGTAGAAACGGCCCAAACCGTTATGCAGTCATCATCAACTTGCACAGACCCTTGTTGACAACCTCGTCGGATCTGTGCCACACATCAGCCCTATCATCAGCGCTTACCAACTGAAATCGGGACTCATCTGTCCACGTCACGGTTTTGCAATCGTCTAGGGTCCTACGTATATGGTCACGAGCCAGGAGAGGCGCTGCAGGTGAAGTCGTGCTGTTAGCAAAGGCGATCGCGGCAGTCCTCTGCTGCTATAGCCCATTAACGCCAAATTTCGCCAAACTGTCAGAACGGATACGCTCGTCTTACGTCCTACATTGATTGCTGCAGTTATTTCATGCAATGTTACTTGCCTGTTAGCAGTGATAAATTTACGCAAACTGCGTTGCTCTCGGTCGTTACGTGAAGGCCATTAGCCACTGCGTTGTCCGTGGTGAGAAGTAATGCCTAAAATGTAGTATTATCGATACGCTCTTGACACTGTGGATCTCGAGATATTGAATTCGTCAACGGTTTCCGAAATGGAATGGCCCGTGCATCTAGGTCCGACAACCATTCCCCGTGCAAAGTCTATTAATCCTCGTCGTGCGGCCTTAATCCCGCCGAAAATCTTTTCACATGAATCAGCTGAGCGCAAATGACAGCTTCGCCAGCGCACTGCCACTTCATACCTTGTGTATGCATACTACCGTCATCTGTATGTGTGCATATCACTGTACCATGATTTTGTCACGTTAGTGTAGAATAATTGAAATCATGACTTCTGCCCTGAGAAACAAGTCCTGATACGAAACTCCCTGCAGGTACGTGCTACTGATTGAGATGTTTGCTGCAAGCGCATGTTGTACACAACATATTCAAGTAGAAATTTTTCTCCATGGGTGAGTGGGTGGACTTTGTGGGAAATGAAATAAATGCTTCCGTGCGTACTAATATGCTAAGTACGTCCATTATAAATGATAAATATTTTGTGGCGGTGTTCGTAGCGACAAACACTTGGCTGTAGAAATGGCTTACGAAGTCACCGCCACACTTTTAATAGCGGGTCGACCGGTCCGCTGGAACAGTGAACAGAAAGATGAAAAACCAAACACTCTGATTAAATAAAAGTCGGTACTTGTCTTTATTTACGAAGATACAGATACTCAGTAGGGAACTCCGTGTCTACAGAATCTGTCTAGTTCGAGTCGGAGCGGCTAGGTCAGCGTCGGCTGACAACAAACCACAACTCTGCTGCGATGAACACACAACTGACTAGCAAGTACACAATTCGGTGGCGAGTATACAACTGAGCGGCGAATACAGAACTGTCCTAGCGCTCGCGACTCCAGCGCTTAAGAAACCAGAAGCCAGCGGTGGCGCGCAGACTTGCGGCGATTTGCTGTCTCGCTGGCGCTGCTTATGCGGACGGCGTCCGGACTTTGATACTGCCATCCTTTTGGCAGCGGGCTCGGGTGGCATTACTGGCTAGGACATAACAAAATAAAACACACGATGCCTTGAAAGATGAACTAGCGATTCGAAATCATTCAGCCTATCCGTCGACACATGCAGCTGTGCCGGTATGCCTGCACGAAATTTAATGAAAGTTTCAGTTTCATTTGAAAATATTCCGCCTGTGAGACACACACAGAAGTTGATTTCTTTCTTATGAAGAAAAGTAATTTCTATGGCAGTCCTCATCCAACCTAAACCTACGTAATGCAGCATGACATGAATTAGTTTATAACCTATTCCAACTGTACAAGAATTTCATTGCTGCATATTTGTAGGTGCAGTAGACAGAAGCAACAGACAGTTTACTCAGCTGCGCCCATGTTACTCACAGCCGCGTAACGCTTCGCGTAATTTAATACGAAAGCACAACATTCACTGTAAACTCTCACAACAGACGCTGTATGCCATAATACAAACTCAGCTAAAAATGGTACATCACGTAATGCAGGAACTAGCCACAAATGTTATATTGATATTGTAAATAATAAGAGCGTTTGTAGAAACATTTGCTACGATAATTAGCATATATGTAGATTAAATGCAGTGTAGCGTGGATTACGTATTATCGAAAGTAAACGCAGATGTATTTCGTTTTTGCGAACATGCAATAAAAATGTAACGAGATGCGAACTGAACGTAGCACGTCCGAACCCATTCCAGACTGTATGTTTCAGCTCTAATGGGAACCGTTTTCTCCGGAAACGGTGAAATTCGGAGTGTGCTGCCCATAAAGAGATGCTAGTTGGTTTGTACTGTGAGTGAACTACTGATACATATTTGGTGGCATAGCTACGGGTGTAATGCAACCCGTTTTCCGATTGTCTCATCTTCGTTCTTTATTCGAAATAATACGTTTTTAGATAAATGCATTCGTCCATTGATGGTCCATCAATGCATCGAGTGGAGTGGGAAAATATTCGTCTCAAGCAGACTATGAAGAAATGTTCCCAAATGAATGAATTCTTTTGGAATCGTACTCTACACAAGTTTTACACCATTTGTTACGATGATCCCAGATTCATACACATTTGCGTCAATTCAAATGGTTCAAGTGGCTCTGAGCACTATGGGACTTAACATCTGAGGTCATCAGTCCCCTAGAACTTAGAACTACTTAAACCTAACTAACCTAAGAATATCACACACATCCATGCCCGACGCAGGATTCGAACCTGCGACCGTAGCGGTCGTGCGGTTCCAGACTAAAGCGCCTCGAACCGCTCGGCCACTACGGTCGGCTTGCGTCAGTAGTCTTAGAGTCACAATAAACGATAAACCAAACCGATCAGAATCTACAGCTTGCTGAAAAATAAATTTCAAATCACCTAATTAGAACTACACTATACAGTATCCCAAATATAAGGAACATCCGGTAGTATAGACCTTAGGGCATACAAAGAACTATATATGTCTGTCAGACGTCTGTAGTTGCTTTGTTTAGGGATGTCCATTCCTCTTCAACTTACGTACCTACAATGATATTCCTTATGACAGTATTTGCAATTTAAAGACGCACTCACGTTGTTACCCCATATTTCAGCATCCTACCGCTTGCACATCAAGTCTTCCTGACTGTTGACTTAAACTTCAGCTTGCTCTTCATCATCACTAAATTGTAATCTGAGGCTATATCTGTACTTGGGTATGTCTTACAATCCTACTGGTAATTTATGCATTGCTACCTCACCATTATGTAATGCAGCTGATATCTTCCCACTATTGGTGTTACACGCTGAAATCTATTGCAGAATTCATGGATTCTTTTTCCTCTCATATTCCTACTAACTAGCCAGCCTGTTTTCTCCTGTAATCCTATTTTCTGTTCCTTCCGTTACTATAGCGTTCTAATCCGCCATGAATGTTAGATTTTCATATCATCTCATGTACAGATTTACTCATTCAATGCCCTCATACGGTCTATCGCCTTATCTTCTGACTGTGATGTCGGCCAGTGTATCGGCATTGTTTTGCTGTCGAATCTGATGAGACCATTCTTCACTATACCTTCCAACACACATGACATCCTACTCCTGACATACAATTTTCTGCTCTGTTGATACTACCATGTAGTTTTCTGACCAGAAATCCTTACGATATTTCCATCTTACTTCACTGACACGTACTGTATCCAGACTGAGTCTTTGCATTCCCGTTTCCATATTTTCTAGATTCCCTACATTTTTAAGACTTCTGACATTATGAGCACCGACTCGTTGATTGTAGCCCTTTCGTTGAGTTTTTAATCTTTTCCTCGTCTTGAGCTCCCTATTGGCAACTCTCCCACGGAGATCCGAGTGGGAGACTGAGACGGAATCTTACGCAAATAGAGAGATTATCATTACACATTTTCAGTTACTTCCGCTTCGTTATTGGTGATTTCTATGCCTTAGGGGCCGTTTCCGACCCAAAAGGTTCGAGGTTCTCTAAAACACTGACCGCTCCTCCACTCTCCTTCACAAGGTCGTTGGCACAATGAGGTTCACTCCTTATACTCGAAGTCTTCAGCCCTCATCGCTGATAATTTGTATTCAGATTCCAAGCAAAGTCAGAGACAGAGACAGGGCCCAGGACTTTTTTAACATTAAATGATGATGCTATCCAAAGACCCCAAAAGGTATAACGAATTTTAATATCAGCAATCTTCCTTACCATGGTCTACACACCAGGTCCGTTTGTAAGTTGCTCGGTTTATGAATTCAATGATTGTAGCAAGACAAGTGCATATCATATCCAGCGGGACCATGTGTAGCACCGCGATTTTCAAACCAGGCTTAGAGTTCAGGACAGTTTTAGTTCTTTTTAATCTTGCTTATCCTGTTTTAAGTCGTAGTCGAGAAGACGTTCATACTTAGAAATCTTGTAGGATATTAATGACGTTTTTACATGTGGTGTAAAAGAAATGCCTATATTATGACTCAAACTCTATGCTGTTCTGTACTGCAAATAAAGAATTACACCTGGAGGGAACATAAGAATGAATTTCCCGTAACTTCGCGGTCATAAGAGACGAAGTGCTAAATCATTTGCAGAGCTCAAGAGAGATAATTGATGGTGACAGAGCTACACAAGACTGATATTGGTATGAAGATGAGACGTTACTTTTATTTTGTACAACCATTTTTATTTCCTAGATTTAACGTTATATTGGGATGTTGGGATGAAAAGCATAACTGCCATTCTTTCGCAGCAATCTAGAATGCTATAGTGAGCAAGGAAACGTTGCCACGCTCGAAACACAGACAGGGTTATTGTTCGCGTCATTTGGTACTCCAGTCCACCAGTGGTGTGAGGAACTACGAGTAAGCCAGGACAGTTAGTCCTAATCAGATATTTTGGAAATTTGTGGTAAGATCTTATGGGACCAAACTGCTGAGGTCATTGGTCCCCAGGTTACACACTACTAAATCTAACTTAAACTAACTTACTCTAAGGACAACACACACACACACACACACACACACACACACACACACACACACACACACACACACACACACACACACACCCATGCCCGAGGCAGGACTCGAACCTCCGACGGGGGGAAATGCGCGGACCGTACAAGGTGACTGGGACCGTGCGGCTACCCAGCGCTGCTACTCAGATATTCTAAACACTAGGTCCCACCAACATTTAAGCGCAAATCTAAGACATTTTCTTTATCATGTGTTAATTATTAAAGGCCACCATGAGCTACTAAGTGCTTAAATGATTGGGATGGACGCGGAAATCTAAGTTGCAGTAAGGCTTTGCTGCTGCTGTGCCAGTAAACTATTTATATCAGGAAACAAATTACAAAAATTATTCTACCGACCACTTACAAATAACTCAGAAGTTACAAAAAATGTGCTGAAGATTTCTCATGCGCACCGAGCTCGTCAGTCAGCGTTAGGTTGCAATCCAGACATTATCTGTGCTCTAGTCATGCTCTCATATTTACGGTATTTTGTTGTTATTTGTTTCAAACAGTGTGACTTTTTACTGTTTTATGGTACACCGTAGCAGCATTTCATAACGTATTTAAAGCATATTAGCTACAGCATATCCACTTACAGCCACACAGGCAGACTGTCGGCATTTACGAAAGAACAGAACAACGCAACAGGAAATGCTTCAAGTATCTACATCATCGAGAAAACTGCACAGTAAAGGTAGAGAGGAATTTTAACAGTCGATTCACTAATTTCATCAAGGAGAGGGTTAACTTAGTATTTGTAGGCTCGTGTGGAAAGGATCGACGAGTTGTGCAGTAAGTCGCCTATTCCAGTTTCTACGGACTGGTGGCTAGACTCATAACATAACTGTCCAATCTGACATGTGGAAACATGGCCTGAATTGATTTATGCGGGAAGAATACACCGAAATGAACTGAGAGCCAAATTTTAAATGCTAAGACGCACTTGAAGTATTTTTTAGGAAAAGGTGAATTTTGCCAGATTCGTAGCTCGCCATGTGGCTGAAGAGACGTACACCCCTGAGGTAGCTGTGGGAGACACGGTGGGCGCATTTCCTTGACAGGCGGCATATCGGTAAACAGGTAACACGGCACAACGCGATCGTAATTTGTAAAGCGAATTTCAGTTTACCTTGACAGTTTATCTGTCTCAGGTGTTTGCAGTTAGTATTTACTCTAATTTGCAGCTCATTTTATGTCCTTAATAACTGGCAGTTGCTTTGCGGTATGAGTAAGTGTTTGCAATGGAGATAAAACTGACTTAATTTTCATTGAATTTCTTAGCATATGCTTGCTGGTAGCGTCTTTCTTTGTGCGGATTCCAGAATTTCAAAGTAATTTGCAATAGAGTTAACGTTTTCAATCTTGCAGTGATTAAAAATGAAGGATGTGCTATGTAGTCAAAATCGTCAACTTCTGCTGAAGAACTACATATGTGTTATTTATTAGTTAATTTTTGGACATCATTCCAATGATGTCGATATTTCGTTAGAAATTGAGGTAACATTAGAAGAAACAGGCAACACCTTGGACATTTACATGAATTGCGATTAGAACAATGATTGTTGTGCTAATTAATATCAAGAATAAAAATAGCATACCTCCTATCCCCAAAGAAAACATGTACAGTAAACGTTTTTAGTCACAATGAAAATACTGTAAATGATTCGGTTAAGTGAAGGAGACCGAAAACGCTGAAACTTAGTCAGTGCGCAAAGCCCGATTCGTTTTGTAAAATCTGAACATGAATTGTATAAATGGATGAATGATTTACACGTTATGAGATAAGCACCAAAACGAAACTCACAAATCTATGAAACAAAAACTATTCAGAAGGGTTATGACTGCTCGTGAGAGTCAGTACAGTGTATAATTTTCGTCGCCTCAATGTAACCTCCTACAACGTGGCATTAGTTTTGAAATCGAGTTTCTGGTTTTAATTCTGTCGGTCGCACCATCTGTGCTCCGTTTCAGATAGGCTGAATCACTGTTTATTAACAGGGTAATTGTACGAAACATAGACACCTTCTTCGATTTAAAACGGACTGTAGGGCCGCAATTGGTCAATCGTGCAATGTAAAGTTGTGAAATTCAGCCGAGAATTGCGTGGCTTTCCTTAGGCTTAGAGTAAGGACTCCGAGTCGAGCAGAGGCAAAGGGGCGGGCAGGGTCTTAGGGCGGCTCCTGTGCCAGGCCGCATCGCCAACGACGCCGCGTCCATTTTCCAGATTGGACAGCGCCGTCTCTCCAGGAGCGCAAGCGATTAAATTTCCCACCGCGGCGGGCAGGCGCAGCAGAAGCGAGACGTGCTTCTCTTAAGCCTCGCCAGCAGATGCACCGAGACGAGAGTGTATGTGTGCTAGTGTGTGTGATGGTAGTGAGGACAAACAGATAGTGGGGCCGAGGGTGGTGTTCTGTTGTCAGAATATAATGCCAGCCCGACAATTACCTTTCGGAGAATCGTTTATCCAGTACACGAGGGTGGGAGTTTTATTTAGAGAATGTTGAAATGGTAAGAACATTTACACTTGCACCTACAAATATAGAGCAATGCGGTTCATATTTGACTGCAGATTGTCTGTAATATATATATATATATATATATATATATATATATATATATATTTATTTATTTATTTTACTGTCGAAGGCTTGAATCCTGCCTCGGGCATGGATGTGTGTGATGTCCTTAGGTTAGTTAGGTTTAAGTAGTTCTAAGTTCTAGTGGACTGATGACCTCAGAAATTAAGTCCAATAGTGCTCAGAGCCATTTGAACCATTTTATATACACTCTAACACACTAACACACACACAGACACAGACACACACACACACACACACACACACACACACACACACACACACACATACACACAAAGGAAAACGACTCGCGACGAAGGAGTTATGCAAACTGGTCACAAACTGATATTCATACGGGTATCGACTAAAAGTGGGAAATTGTAGGGATCGGCGGCCAATAGATGAATGTACGGCGCTGCATTCCCATTTCACCGCGCAGCTGGCAAAGATAATAAACGGGGGACATGTCGATACCAGAGCATAAAATCTTTGCAAGTATTATTCCGTGTGTGTAGTTGGACAGTAACTATGCTTCGCAGACAAATGTGCGAACAATATACGCATATGTCAGCATTTGAGAGAGCACGCGAAGTTGGGCTCAAAGAAGCGGGTTGGAGCTATAGGCCAAACGATCAACTATCGAATAGGAGAGCTGCGACAATCCGATGATGTGGGGAGGAATGGGTGACACACGACCGACCACAGCGTCACGATAAGTGGTCGACATAGAATAGGGTTTACCAAACTGTGAATCAATGCCCAGTGAAAAACTATTAATAACATTCGTTTTCTATTGGAAATTTTTTCTTTCTTTTCAAATTCTGTCTTCAATTCTGTGTATTTAGTTATATTATAAAACTGAAGTAATAAATGAATAAAACAATTTTACCTCTTTTTTAAAAAATTTCATTAGTTTTATTAACCTTTAAAATAAACAAGGTGTTCCATTGAAGTACCTGGATCGACAATAGTATTCTGCAAGAGGACTAATTTAGAATCCCTAACCCAGAGAGACAAAAAATCCTGAGTAAATACCAGTTGGCACAGATGCACTCAGACTCCTGGATTCATCATTATCTTTGATCCGAAGAGTAGCTAATAATTCAGTGAGTCAACGACCAATAACAGTCGCTTCACAGATAATAGGCTGAGCAGACGGCGCTCCTTCTGTAAAATTTTGTATTAGTGTACATTTACCTTTTTTCGGATAGAATTTGTTTGGGGTAAGAGCTGTTTGTACATCCCCCACAAAAGAAATTTGACGAGTCATTACTACCGACGCAATCGCCATGAGATATTACGCAACTATGATATTTAAATTTGTGTTTTATAAACTCTGAAGAGCCAAATAAACTGGCACAGCAGGCTAATATCGTGTAGGGCCTCCACGACCACGCAGAAGTACCCCAGCGCGATGCGGCAGGGACTGCACTAATGTCTGAAATAGTGCTGGAGGGAACTGACACCATGAATCCTGCAGGGCTGTCCACAAATACGTAAGAGTACGAGCGCCCGGAGGTCTCTTCTGAACAGCACGTTGCCGGGCATCCCAGATATGCTCAATAATTTCATGTCTGGGGAGTTTAGTGGTAATCGGAGGTGTTTAAACTTAGAAGAGTGTTCCTGGAGCCACTTTGTAGCACTTCTGGGCGTGTAGGGTGTCGAATTGTCCTACTGGAACTGTCCAGATCCGACGGAATGCATAATGGACATGAATGGGTGCAGGGGATCAGACAGGATGCTCACGTACGTGTCATCTGTCAGAGTCGCATATAGACGTATCAAGGGTCTCATATCACTCCAGCTTCACACGCCTCATACCGTTACAAAGCCTCCACCAGCATGAACAGTCCCCTGCTGACTTGCAGGGTCCAAGGATTCATGAGGGTGTCTCCATACCCTTACACGCCCGTCCACTCGATTCCATTTGAAACGAGACACGTCCGACAAGACAACACGTTTCCAGCCATCAACAGACCAATGTTGGTGTTGACGGGGCCATGCAAGGCATAAAGCTTTGTGTCGTGCAGTCATCAAGGGCTCACGAGTGGGCCTTCGGCTCCGGAAGCTCATTTTAAATGTTTCGCAAGCTGACACTTGTTGATGGCCCAGCATTGAAATCTGCAGCAATTTGCAGAACGGTTGCACTTCTGCACGTTGAACAATTTTCTTCAGTGGTCGTTGGCCCTGTTCCTCCAGAATCTTTTTCCAGCCACAGCGATATCGAAGATTTGATGATTTGCCGTATTCCTGATATTTACGGTACACTTTTGAAATGGTCTTACAGGAAAATCCCCGGTATGTTGATGATTTTCACTTATGGACCGTCTGACAGCAACTGAATAAAACACAATTTTAGTGCCATACGCGTTTCGCCTTTATTTTCTGCAAGGCATCATCAGTGGCAGGTTGCGTAGACAGTTTCTTACATATTACGCTCCTGTTGCATTTTTGGTCTTGTTCTTCAGCGTAATATGTAAGAAACTGTCTACGCAACCTGCCACTGATGATGCCTTGCAGAAAATAAAGGCGAAACGCGTATGGCACTAAAATTGTGTTTTATTCAGTTGCTGTCAGACGGTCCATAAGTGAAAACCATCAACATACCGTAGTATTACGCGCAACTGAGGAGGACAGGACCAAAAAATTAAAGAGGAAAATCCCCACTTCATCACTCGTGCGCCGACTATAACACCACGTTCGAACTCAATCTAATCTTGATAACATGCCATAGTAGCAGCAGTAACTCATCTAACAACCGCGCCAGACACTTTTTTTTTATAAAGGCGTTACCGACCGCAACACCGTGCTCTGCCACCTTAGATACCTGTGTATTTGAATACGCATGCCTATACCAGTTTGTTTGGCGCTTCGATGTAAATATGTAACTGAAACAGAAATATCAACAATGCATTTTAAATTCGTCAAATGTCATGATGTAATTATCTCGAGACGAACGGGGAGTTTCGTTCAAATAGCTATAGATAATAATTTTGACGTTTCTGTGAACACTGAGGAAAACCGAACATACATTATAGTATGTGTGACAACAGTTCCAGGTGATGCTCGCTTTCCCGCCACCACGCAATCTGATAAATATTTTATAGACGCGTGTTCAGAAGAAAAACAGAAGACCCTGAACGACTAGAGATAAGAAGTTCATATTAACAGGACATGTCCATTAGTATGATCAGCGGAAATGATTAGCATTTCTGTCACCTCGGTTCAACATGTGTGTGTTGCGCAGTAGGGACAGGGTCCTCCATGGGCCGTGATACTTTGTTCCATGCGTGATGGCTTCGACGCGTATGAGGCAAGAATGGCGTCCTGTGATATAGTCATCCATGCTGCATTCATCTGGCTCCAAAGTTCATCCATGGTGGCACTAGGTCACGGCGCTGTACCTGTCTCTTCACCATGTCCCACACATTCTCGATGGGCGACAACTCTGGTGATCTGGCGGGCCTGGGGAAAGGGCTGGCATCCTGTGACACCTAGAAGGCACGTGACGTCAGGCAACATGTGGTCGTGCATTGTCTTGCTGAAAAATGGCGTCTGGGGTGTTGTGGAGAAAGGGCATGGCTACGGGTTGCAGGAGGTCATTCACGTAGGTCACACCGGTCACAGTGCTCTGGTTCAAATGGTTCAAATGGCTCTGAGCAATATGGGACTTAACATATGGAGTCATCAGTCCCCTAGAACTTAGAACTATTTAAACCTAACTAACATAAGGACATAACACACATCCATGTCCGAGGCAGGATTCGAATCTGCGTCCGTAGCGGTCGCGCGGCTCAAGACTGAAGGACCTAGAACCGCACGGCCACAAAGGCCGGCACAGTGCCCTGGCCTCGAACAAACTGTGAATTGTGGATGTACACAATCAGGCTTTGAACTGGCGCTGTATGTCTTGTGCGAATACAGAGACTGTGATGCCGCTTGTCCTGTCTGCGGCGAACCAAAATGTGGACACCATTTTCAGACAAACAGAACCTGGATTTGTACGAAAACACTAACTGATCCCATTCCTGTCCCCAGTGACGTCGTTCCACATACCATTGTCATCTAGGGCGTTTCTGCACATTCGTCAAAGGTAAAAGGAGAATGGAACGATTCGCACGTAACCCATGGCGTAATAAGCGTCAACGGACTGTCACCCCTAATAGTGTACGCTTTGTTCCACTGTTGCGTCAGAGCCGAGGAGGGCGCAGATCTGTCTTGCAATGGCATTCTCATGAGGTGTCGAACTTTTTTTGGGGGGGGGGGGGGGGTGATCTGGACAGTGCGACCAGACCTATCTCGTAGTATTCTACGGTCTTCCGTAGACCATTCTGCACACATCCGTTGCACTGCCGAAACATTTCGTCCCATAGGAGCAGCAATTTATCGGAAGGATGCATCACAGTCTCTTATGCCAATAATCCGATCTCTTTCAGTGTCACTGATATGACGGTTCGGTTCGCGCATACGTCTGTGGGGCATCCTGCACGTCTACTCAAGTCACACTGATTCATTACCTTCGGTTCACAGCGACAACGAGAGCCGTAGGAACATTTTGCCGGTAGGTGGTGTTGCGCTGCGATACCTATGGTGATCCTGAATCCGAGAACCGACATGGTTCAGATGCTAATCATTTCTGCACAACATACTAATATACATAACCCGTGAATATGAACGTACTACCTGTAATAATTTGAGGTGTTCTGGTTTTTCTCGGAATATGAGTGTAGATACTCTAACTATTTTTCGTAAACGTTAGTGAAACAACTACATATCGTTCATAGATTAAATGTCGTTTCCCAGTGTCCGAGCAACTATGTATGTGACATACACTACTGGCCATTAAAATTGCTACACCACGAAGATGACGTGCTACAGACGCGATATTTTACCGACACGAAGCAGATGGTGTGATATGCAAATGATTAGCTTTTCAGAGCATTCACAAAAAGTTGGCACCGGTGGCGACATCTACAACGTGCTAACATGAGGAAAGTTTCCAACCGATTTCTCATACACAAACAGCAGTTGACCGGCGTTGCCTGGTGAAACGTTGTTGTGATGCCTCGTGTAAGGAGGAGAAATGCGTACCATCACGTTTCCGACTTTGACAAAGATCGGATTGTAGCCTATTGCCATTGCGGTTTATCGATCGCGACAGTGCTGCTCGCGTTGGTCGTGATCCAATTACTGTTAGCAGAATATGGAATCCGTGGGTTCACGAGGGTAATACGGAACACCGTGCTGAATCCCAACGGCCTCGTATCACTACCAGTGGAAATGACAAGCATCTTATCAGCATGGCTGTAACGGATGGTGCAGCCACGTCTCGATCCCTGAGTCAACATATGGGGACGTTGGCAAGACAACAACCATCTGCACGAACAGTTCGACGTCGTTTGGAGCAGCATGGACTATCAGCTCGGAGACCATGGCTGCGATTACCCTTGACGCTGCATCACAGACAGGAGCGCGTGCGATGGTGTACTCAACGACGAACCTGGGTGCACGAATGGCACAACGTCATTTTTTCGGATGAATCCAGGTTCTGTTTACAGTATCATGATGGTCGCACCCGTGTTGGGCGACATCGCAGTGAATGCACATTGGAAGCGTGTATTCGTCATCGCCATACTGGCGTATCACTCGGCGTGATGGTATGAGGTGCCATTGGTTACACGTCTCGGTCACCTCTTGTTCGCATTGACGGCACTTTTAACAGTGGACGTTAGATTTCAGATGCGTTACGACCCGTGGCTCTACCCTCCATTCGATCCCTGCGAAACCCTACACTTCAGCAGGATAATGCACAGCCGCATGTTGCAGGTCCTGTACAGGCCTTTCTGGATACAGAAAATGTTCGACTGCTGCCCTGGCCAGCACATTCTCCAGATCTCTCACCAATTCAAAACGTCTGGTCAATGGTGGCCGAACAACTGGCTCGTCACAATACGCCAGTCACTACTCGTGATGAACTGTGGTATCGTGTTGAAGCTGCATGGGACGCTGTACCTGTGCACGCCACCCAAGCTCTGTTTGACTCAATGCCCAGGCTTATCAACGCCGTTGTTACGGACAGAGGTGGTTGTTCTGGGTACTGATTTCTCAGGATCTATGCACCCAAATTGCGTGAAAATGTAATCACATGTCAGTTCTAGTATAATATATTTGTCCAATGAATACCCGTTTATCATTTGCATTTCTTCTTGGTATAGCAATTTTAATGGCCAGTAGTGTAATTGCGTCGGACATTCCTGAAGAGGTAAGACTGTTTCGTGTACTGTTCCTGACACGTATTTCTACGACGACGTTAGTATTAAATCCCTCTGTATAATTTCGCGAGTCAGCTATAGATTAACTGTACTTCTTCTAGCTCAATTGGTGCACGGATACTCTCTACTCTCTTCTGACGTTCAGGAGAAAGATATGATAAAATATTAAAACATTTATTAAGTTACAGTGGAGCTTATGAAACAGTTACGTTCACTGTAACAAAGTGAATATTTGTTACACAGGCAGGAGTATGGTAACTAAACTGACTGAGCATCGAAGTCGCAAGAGTTTATAAAAGTCGTACACCACATTTGCTACGTATGTCGTGAGGGAAGGTCTCAGCTATACAAACGGAAGTACAACCTGAAGCCAGAAGGGAAGGAGATGTACCTTTGAGATCAAAAAGCATTTGGCACATAATGCACATCAGTTATGCACTCTCTCATAATCACTCTTAAGCTTCGCATGAAATAACAATCGGCCACACACACACAAGCACACACACACACACACACACACACACACACACACACACACACACACACACACACAATGTCAACTCTAATGATCAAATTCATCCCCACATAGCATGGACTTGAACAGCAACATAAGTGTCATTTATAACTTCCCTTTGTTTTCTTTACTGTCCTTAGTGTTATAACACTGTATCTATTGCACTTTACCATATATTAGAATACCCACAATTAACACAATAGAATTTAGTATGTGTATATTGTTTATAGACCTATTGTAATTTTCGGTTTTTAATCATTTTAGAGGTTCCATGATACATAATATATAATCAACGTATCTTGTTGCTTTTCCTCTCTTATAATTTTTACACATCTATTATACCACACTCATATGGCTGCACACTTTATTACTGTGTATTCATTCTGTATTCATCATTCGAAAACCGTAATTTAACACACTTGTACACTTACTTTTTTATTAGGTTTCCATCGTCTTACGGCATATACAGCAAACGTACGTAAATAGGAAATAGAGGTGAAATATTTGCCGCAGTAGGCCAGAAACTCAGATCCACGGAGACAGAAACTGAAGTTGAATGCGAGACTAACTGTGCAAGATTCAGTACCAGGTGTGAGTACAAAATTTAAATAGGGGCCATCCATCAGCCAACAGACTGACCTGATTTCTGCGAGAACTTTAGAGAAAACGTGAGGTTGTTCTTACATAACTTCCCTAATCATATTGCAGTAATGGAAGGAGTCTTTAGTCATCCAACAATCCATCGGAATAAATACAGTTTTGTTAGTGGTGAGCCTGACAAGACTTCCTGTGGAACGTTAATAAAAGATTTCACTAAAAACTGGCTAAAACAATTGTAGGGAACCTATCACATGACTGAAATACAATCTAAGACAAACAGATGATTACAATTTCAGGAAAAGGCAAAGAGCTTCATAAAGTGAGCAAACAGTTGTTCGGCTTGGCATTGGTTTCAGCTACTGTCTAGTTTGAGAATGACTGAGCACAAACTTTGGTGATGTTAATAGCCGTCACATAGGACCAGTATTTCTTTGGATTTTGAGAGACATCTTTCGACAGTATTCTTCAACAGTAGCTGTTGAAAGTTTCACTCATTGCTTGGTTGACTGCCAAATGCATTTCATTCAAACGCATTTCATGCAGCATCTCTCTATCTATAGGGTCATACTTTGGTTTATACCTATTATGCAGTAGCCTCTGTTTCTTTGGAAGTTTATTTACAGCGACTGTGTACCATGGAGGAGATCTCCCATTATGAAATGATCTACTGGGTATATATCTACCCAGTGCATGGTAAAATACACTTTCAAACTTCAGCCATAGTCCTTCTATATGCTTCTGTCCTAAGGTAAGAGTTACAAGTTCCTATTTGAGATATGACACCACTGATTCTTTGTCAGGTTCGCTGAAGGTACAAATGTTTCTACTTCTTGTAGTTACCCTTTGTACTTGGATAGTCATGGTCACTGATACCAGTTTCGATGCGGAATTCCTCAAAGAGCTGTGGTATCGTTTTGTTGCCCTTCATAGCAAGCTTACACTTCAGCAGGCTAATGCACGTCCACGCACAGCAAGCGTTGCTACCGCTTGTCTTGGTGCTTGCCAAACCCTACCTTTCACAGCAACTTTGCTGGATCTCTCCCCAGTGGAGAACGTTTGATTGTCTGTATACACTCCTGGAAATTGAAATAAGAACACCGTGAATTCATTGTCCCAGGAAGGGGAAACTTTATTGACACATTCCTGGGGTCAGATACATCACATGATCACACTGACAGAACCACAGGCACATAGACACAGGCAACAGAGCATGCACAATGTCGGCACTAGTACAGTGTATATACACCTTTCGCAGCAATGCAGGCTGCTATTCTCCCATGGAGACGATCGTAGAGATGCTGCATGTAGTCCTGTGGAACGACTTGCCATGCCATTTCCACCTGGCGCCTCAGTTGGACCAGCGTTCGTGCTGGACGTGCAGACCGCGTGAGACGACGCTTCATCCAGTCCCAAACATGCTCAATGGGGGACGGATCCGGAGATCTTGCTGGCCAGGGTAGTTGACTTACACCTTCTAGAGCATGTTGGGTGGCACGGGATACATGCGGACGTGCATTGTCCTGTTGGAACAGCAAGTTCCCTTGCCGGTCTAGGAATGGTAGAACGATGGATTCGATGACGGTTTGGATGTACCGTGCACTATTCAGTGTCCCCTCGACGATCACCAGTGGTGTACGGCCAGTGTAGGAGACCGCTCCCCACACCATGATGCCGGGTGTTGGCCCTGTGTGCCTCAGTCGTATGCAGTCCTGATTGTGGCGCTCACCTGCACGGCGCCAAACACGCATACTACCATCATTGGCACCAAGGCAGAAGCGACTCTCATCGCTGAAGACGACACGTCTCCATTCGTCCCTCCATTCACGCCTGTCGCGACACCACTGGAGGCGGACTGCACGATGTTGGGGCGTGAGCGGAAGACGGCCTAACGGTGTGCGGGACCGTAGCCCAGCTTCATGGAGACGGTTGCGAATGGTCCTCGCCGATACCCCAGGAGCAACAGTGTCCCTAATTTGCTGGGAAGTGGCGGTGCGGTCCCCTACGACATTGCATAGGATCCTACGGTCTTGGCGTGCATCCGTGCGTCGCTGCGGTCCGGTCCCAGGTCGACGGGCACGTGCATCTTCCGCCGACCACTGGCGACAACATCGATGTACTGTGGAGACCTCACGCCCCACGTGTTGAGCAATTCGGCGGTACGTCCACCCGGCCTCCCGCATGCCCACTATACGCCCTCGCTCAAAGTCCGTCAACTGCACATACGGTTCACGTCCACGCTGTCGCGGCATGCTACCAGTGTTAAAGACTGCGATGGAGCTCCGTATGCCACGGCAAACTGGCTGACACTGACGGCGGCGGTGCACAAATGCTGCGCAGCTAGCGCCATTCGACGGCCAACACCGCGGTTCCTGGTGTGTCCGCTGTGCCGTGCATGTGATCATTGCTTGTACAGCCCTCTCGCAATGTCCGGAGCAAGTATGGCGGGTCTGACACACCGGTGTCAATGTGTTCTTTTTTCCATTTCCAGGAGTGTATTTACATCACATCTACCGACGGTTCTAGGCACTACAGTGTGGAACTGCGCGACCGCTACGGTCGCAGGTTCGAATCCTGCCTCGGGCGTGGATGTGTGTGATGTCCTTACGTTAGTTAGGTTTAAGTAGTTCTAAGTGCGAGAGGTCTGATGACCTCTGCAGTTAAGTCCTAGAGTGCTCAGAGCCATTTGAACCACATCTACCGATTTCCGTCCAATTCCAATAATTCCTTCGTGGTGTCTCTTTTTTTTGTCTTAGAGTGTATGGTAGATCTAATGGCAACAAACTGAAGCTCACCTTTTTGAGGAAGTCCACATCGAAACTGATGTCAGTGACCATGAGGCAGTTATAGCAACAACGAGTATCCAACTACAAAGACTACTGTACAATAGATGTAAACCAAAGTAAGGGGCTATAGATAGAGAGAAGCTGAATGAAATGCATTTGGCAGTCAACAGAGCAATGCGTGAAACCTTCGCCAGCTGCTGTTGAAGAATACTGTCGATAGATGTTTCACAAAATCCAAAGAAATGCTAGCTGTATGTAAGGGCTGTCAGTAGCACCAGTCATGTTCAGTCAGTCATGGAGAAAACAGGAACTGAAGTTGAGAGTACTAAAGCAAAAGCAGAAGTGCTTATCTCTGTTTTCATACGTTGCTTTATAAAGAAAAACCTGCCCCAGTTTAATTTGCGTACCACTGAAGACATGAGTGAAATACTTGTTATTGTGGAAGGCATTGAGAATCAGAATACGTCGACTGTAAATTGAATGTTGGAGTTTCTTCTTTATTCTGCTTGCTGTTGCTCCAATTTTCCGGATTTATTAGCATGGCACAAAGGCTGTTTCTTTATTTCTGCTCAAAACAAAACGCAGTATTTGCAGTGTTGGCGATTGTCATGGTAATGTGATCCACAGCTATAGAGCTCAGCAACGAGTGAGACTGATAAATTAATTGCAAGACTGCTTTGGTGTTCTGGCCACAGCCTAGACATCATAGAACTTTCTTTTCATGTTGGCGACTTTTGACAAGTACTTATGACTGGTTTTAATTTGTTGTTAACTTTGATACCAAAGATAATGCAAAAATATTCCCGAACACAAATCAACATGCGAATACAGTTTTCACCTTTGGTTTCCTCTGTAAAAATCATCCTACTTTCTCTACCACATTCTGAGGATGGGACTTCCCTTCTATTCAAATCAAGATAGCAATTTTTGAAAGGGATGGCTCCCACATGGCAATTTCACCATATCTGGAATATGGAATTACTCAGTAATCTGACATTTTATTGGTATTCATCTGTCTCAGTTAAATTAGAAGATCAAAGTATCTCAGTACATATACATGATTTCCCTCAAAAACCAGACTTTATCTAACATAAATTGACCAAAACGTCTACACAAATCATTGATTTTCATAAACGTAATATAGACACAATCGAACTTCATTTTTATCCCGGTAGAACCATATGCTATCTAGTGACGTACATATGGATAGTAGCTTATGTAATTTGAAATTAAATGAGAGAACAGATTTCCTTTCGCAGTGTTAACCAAAATAAAATTCCTAAAATACTGGTTCAGCCATCACTGTACAGTACAAACATGGTAAGCACGCATGAAGGACCGGTTTGTGTCAGGGACTCACTTCATTTCCTTATTGTACCGATTTGTGTCTCGTTTCGGACTTCAGCCTGTAACGTAATAACGTAATTAATTAGTTAATTAAAACGTCACTGATTATACAAGACTTGCAGTCTCTCTGATGTGATATCGCTGGACGCATGATCAAAGATGCCAATGTCATGCGAACTGAAAGACTTCCTCCTGGAGGGTGACAGGTGACGTAGGAGGGAAAGCTCGATGCGGGAGACTATATTTAGAACATATGAGGGCATGCAAAAAAAAAAAAATAATTCTTCAGAATTAAAGCCTTCTAAATGAAACAAACGTTATTGAAGTTCCACATATTTATTCTTCATGTCTACATATTTATTTCTCAGCGTAGTTACCATGGTGATGAACACATTCCTCCCCACAAGTCACCAGCTTGTTGACACCGCCATTGTAGAATGTTATACTTTGTTGACGGATCAACAACGTCATCTCTTCTTGCACCGCTTCATCGCTATCAGAGTCAAGTCTTCAAATTTTGGAAACAGATGAAAATCCGGTGGGGTAAATCGGTACTGTATGGAGGATGACTGACGACGGTGAACCCAAGCCGCCGGATCTTTGTAAATGTCGCAGCTCTCGTTGGTGATCATGCATTGTCATGCTGAAGTAGAAGATACTCCATCTGAGGACGAGCCATTCGTATTCGAAACTCGATTACAAAAGTTTTTTGCGCACACCAACATAGGTCCGTTACATGCTGCTATGTAACACGCTACATTTCGAAGCCCTCTAGCAGCAGAAGGCTAAAAATATGTAGATATGAAGAAGAAAGATGTGGAATGTTAATAAGATTTGTTTCATTTAAAAAGACTGGAGAGATTTCGCGTAAAAAATTTGAATGCTATACTTTTCACGACGGACTAGAAAATTAGAATGGTTAATTTCACTCCTAGTTTATTCCGTCATTTTATGGCCCTATCATGTTGAAATTTAAAGATCACGTCAAAGAAATTACACTCGTACGTTTCGTCTTGCAACATGTGCTACAGTCATGATGTATTACCACTAGCAACATTAATTATGGGACTTATTCTTCTAGATAACGAGACTACAAGCCGTTGTATTGGCATGATTATCCATCATTAACGTTGTTAGTAAATTGTACTTTAGGGAGTAAAGAAGGAATCGATGCGCACACATAAGACCTCTACCTACAGGAAGTATTGTGTTCGAAATAAAGTCTTGTACTGCCGCGACATCCATTCCCAACATTTTTATAGTGTCCCACCGTTATGCAATGGTTTTAACCGATTTTGGAGATCTGCTGACTACTGTAAATGAGCGTTTTATTAGAGGAATGAACGAATTAACACCATGGGAACTTTAACCACTAGGTAATTACGCCATTTTCTTCCAAAAATACTTCCGATCCGTGTGGGCTCGAAACTCAGTCAATTTCCTCCCACTAGAATCGTCTTTGCCTCTTAACTTTCGACCTCCCGAGTGGCACGCTCGTTAAGGATAAAAGTGAGGAACTGAGCTTGCTTTGGAAGTGGCTCGAGGCTTTTTGTTGTGCGGGACCTACGGTCAAGTCTGATGACGAAGGAGTGTGGTTCTCAAGTGGCCACTGACTGCCTTGACAAGTGGTTTCTGTTAGTGGACATGCAAGCGTAGTTTTGAGCCGACGACTAGTGTAGGTGACCCAGTCTCTTGACGTCTAAAAGAGCGGAAGAACGGCCCCGCCCTGCTCAAGCTAAGTGAACTGCCTTTGCCTTTCGCCTCTCCTCCTCCACTTTCACCTATTAAAAAACCTGTACGTTCAATGTATGAAAGGTGTTTTATAATTAATGGCAGCTGCGTGTGAGATATTAGCCTAAATTTATTTAGTGAAGTTAACTATGTGTTGCCCATTTAGTGCTCTGTGATTTTGTCTACTAATCCTAGATTTTGCTTCTTAATAAGGTTATTTGGTAAATCTGTTTATTGAATGCTGCTGCCTTGCTTGCAACCCTCCCCCCCCCCCCCACCGTCGCTCCCCCCCCCCCACCGTCGCTCCCCCCCCCCCCCCCTTTGAAAACTAGTTGTTTGTTGCGTATGAAAACCTGTGCTTGGTTTCAACGTATGCAGAGCTGTTTTATAATTAATGGCAGCATTATATGAAGAATTTTGCTAAAATTGTTCAGTGCATTATGTGGTTACTGATTCCCAAAACAAAAACTGTGCCTGGTGGCTTAATAATATGATTTGGTAAGGTTGTTTATTGAAAGCTGATGTCTTACTTGTCTCCCTTTAAATATCATTGCTTGCTCTTGTAAAGGTCTGTACTTGCATTTTCAACGTAACGGCAGCTGTATACGGGAAATTTTGCTACACTTGTTCAGTGCATTACGTGATTACTGATTTTCCCTAGAACTGTACCTGGTTGCTTAATAAGGTAATTGGGTAAAGCTGTTTATAGAAAGCTGCTGTCTTGTCTGTCCCCTTTAAATATAATTGTCTTCAGCTTATAAAAGGCTGTACTTCTGATTTCATTGTAATGACAGATGGTTTTTAATAAATAATGGTAGTTGTATGTGAGACATTCTCCTCAACTTCATTGCTTTTAGCTGAAATGTAACTGTGCCTTAATTGATCGTCCATTTTAATTCGGTAAAACCGATTATTGGAGGCTGTTGTCTTACCTGCCTCTATTTAAATACTATCGTTTGCTGCATGTTTCGATGTAATGATGTGTGTTTTGGTAATTAATAGCCGATAACAACAGATTTTTATTGCATGGTTTAGTACTCATCTCTGTTTTAATGTAATTTACATATATAGTTGAAGTACGGGAGTAGAGAGAAATGACTATTTTATAGCACTTAATTAAAATCCTGGCAACTATTTTAACAGTATTTGTCGGTATTGGTTTTAATAAAATTATTGTTTGCTCTAAACATGATGGACGCTTAAACAGCCTTGTGGGGACTACAGTCCTTCCTTTTGGAGACACCTCCAGAACCTTCCCACCCCAGCTTCACCTATCTCTTCGTCTGTAACATTTTTCAACACAATGCTCTCATATAAGTTAAGTGAAGAAAAATAAAGTCGAAGGGGGGGGGGGGTAGAAGGTGGAGGTAATACGGGGATGCTTAATGTACGCCATTGACCAATGTAAGACATGAACAGTTGCAAAGGAAACCGCTTGTGAAATGTGCTTTTGTACGTTTTACGATATTTGCATTTGTTTAATGTTACAAGCATGTAGAAACAGTTACGTGTTAGTGTCAGCGGGAAATACTAAATCGTTTTATCTGGTGGAGCAATACGTAGCTTTATATCGAAAGAAGATGATAAAATATAAAAAAGGAAATATGTTGGCCAACTTGCCGCCTTTTTAAGGGAGGCCAGCATTTTTGTTCTTCCAGATCAAACGTGCTCCTCAAATCTCCTAAAACATCTTCTGTTCTTGCCGTCTGTACCAAACGTATAAATTGTCTAATCAGTGAACACTGATCCCACAACACTGTTTCATATAACGCATCAGCCCCCACCCCCCTAGAATTCATATTAAACCACGTAACAGAGAAATTGCTAAGACAATCATGGAATATAATGGGAGGATCATTTACAGTGATGGCTTTGCAGTCAAGTCTGAGTGTCATTTGCTCCTCTCTTCGCAGTATTAAATTTTACGAAAATCGCATCCTACCGTCTCGAAAATATTGAAACTGATCAAATCAAGCTGATAGCGTCATTTCACAGCTCTATAGAGGATATCAGGGGGAAGATGACACCTTGCATATTTGTGGACATACAGCTTTTCGTTAATTTGGATGTGATACGGCTGTAGCGACGTGTTTCCATTTCAATTTTGAGCAAATGTACCGTCAGTTTTTGGTAAACGTTGAGCACGAACATTAAGAACCGTTATATCACTACTTCTCTGTTTTAAAGACCGTCAATAGAAATATTGAAAGATTAGATTTTTATATCACGGTTTAGTATTCACGTCTATTTTAATTTAATTTACTTGTATGGTTGACGTAGGAGAGTAGAGAGAGATTTTGTGACGAATCGTAGTTATTTATTTCTTAGCGCGTACTCTGGCTTTCACGTTGGTCAAATATGGCATGTCAGCTATTGTTCAGTAAGACTAATGACTGTCGAGCTGATCTCAGTCTGTGACCACTGGTCAAATAGGAAATCTTAGGCTGCCGGACAAACGTCTTAGGGAGGGATCGTAGAACAAATGGTAGTAGCTCATACTGGTGCAGACTCTTGCGTAGACACTTGGGTTGGAGACGCTGTCTGTGAGAGTGTTGCCATCACTGCCTGAATACCAGGGTGATGTGTTTGCTTGTAACACAGAGCGAGAATTAGCTTAATATTATTTCTGCTGAGAGATATCTCCTATCAGTTGAATTATTGGTATTAATTCAGTAAACTGATTCATGAAATCGATGATTAAAATCTTTTGAGCCATGCTTCTTCAAAGCCTTTGTGGTCCTCAATAAACTAGTCAGTGTTTAATATTAACTTGCTACTTACTTCATAAATGTTATGCTTTGCGATATTTGACTATGAAGTCCTTCTATGCATCTGTTATTTCGGAAATGGGCGTGCCTAAAAGTTGAATGGAATTTCCTTCCATGTTTCTTTGTGGGGTTAACATTATATTGCTGCGCTCACCTCGGCCGCGTATTTCGTAACTATTTGAGAAATGTGCGATGTACTCGGAACTTTCTGGAGAGGAAATTCTTGGAAAATTCCACATTTTGCATACCAAGTGGTGGCTAGGGAACCTCTAGGCCTCTAATCAGGGAGCGATTGAGGCCGGAAACCGTGCAACTTTTACGAGATAAGAATCCTGCCTCATATGACTTCGGAATCCATGGCTATTTGAGTCAGCTTTTTAGGTAATTTTATTTTGTGAGAAAATGAGATTATCGTGGCAAGCGTGTGTGGAAATCGACACAGCCTGCTGGATCTCCTTGTAGTACTGTCTGTACATTGAATATCGTGTAGTTCATGTTATTTCGACTTTTGAGCACGCAATCCAAATGAATTACAGACTTCGTAAGTTTTGGTTAGAGATTTTCCTTGTTTCTGAATGCTTTTTCTGGGGCAAAGAATATGCTACTTCTGGTGAAAATGTCTGCATTTAGCAGAAAATAATAAATTAATAATAATAAATAAAAAATAAATTTTGCTATGTGCAACTGATGCACTTGTACTTTCCTCCTTTTGTGTTTTATTAACTTATATTCAAGATATGTGTTGCAGTTGTTCATCGTACGACACGTACGTCCACAACTTGGATTGATTTTTGTTAAAATGGACCTTCTACCCAAACATTAAACCGGAGCATTTGTAATCAAATACTCGGATTAAAATACAAGATCTTAGTGAGAACGTGGTCACACTGTCTGACAAAATAGGTAAATATTTACAACGAGAGGTGGAAGCGAAATGAAATATCACAGGCTAAACAGTATGCGATGTTATTTCAGTGAAAAAAAAAATTGGATCAAATTGAAAGAGAAGTTAGCCGTATGAGACCCCTTATCCCTACGATGTTCCAGCCACTCTGAACTGGATCCGTGCACTGACCAGGCTGGGAATAGTGCCATAACGTTGTTGTTGTTTCCTTTCTTCAGTCAAGCTGGCCTACAGCTGTTGTAACTGATCCTTGATATCCTGAATGCTGACACTGCGACGGAGATGACTACATCATGGTCCCACACGTTCTATAGGGGACTGATCTGGAGATATTACTGGTCACGGGAGTACCTCAATGTTGTGCTGACTTTTCATAGAAACAAGTACGATGGCTAGACGTGCACTGTTCTCTTGAAAAATGGCACCATCATTTTGCCACAAGAGAGTTAACATGTGAACATATAGGATGTCTGTGACGTACCACTGGGCAAACAGGTTCCCTCAATCTCTACTAGCCGTGACCTGAATTTATACGCAATGGGTCCGCATACCATGACATCAGGAGTAACACCACGAGACCTCTACAAAAGACTGGAAGGATAACACCTCTCCCCAGGTTGCCGCAGTACTCGCCGACGCTAGTCATTGGAGGTAGTGCTGAACCGCGATTCATCGTCGAACACAAGTCGACGCCATTCATTTTATGTCTGTGCTTCCCGCACACAGCATCACTCTAAAAACATCCGTTTGTGCTGTTGTGTTAACAAGGCAGCCTTTGTGTGTGTGGGTGGGGGTGGGGGAGTGCGGGGTGGGGGGAGCAACAGCCTAGTCCGATAGCTACTAGTCTCCGACCAATGGTGCAGGACGATACAAAATATTGCAGGGAGTCAATTAATTGTTCTCGGATGGCAGGCGACGAGAATGCTTGACGTCATGTTTCCTTCACCCGGTCTGTGTTATATTTGAATGCCCCGCAAATATGGATATTGCAAGGTTCTACCATCCGGCCAAATGGTGACGCAGAATGAGGCCCATTTCAAACACGGTCAGGTGCTGATAACACTGTCTCACACAAGTACCTAACATCTCCGTGTCCTTGACAGTGATCACTCAACATGGGCACGCTGTTCACACCCCTTATATGGTCTAGTAGCTAGCGTTGCTATCTCCAGATAATGGAGTCCGGGGCTCGATTCCCGGCCGGGTTGGAGATTTCCTCTGCCCAGGTACTGGGTGTTTGTGTTGTCCTCGTCATTTCATCATCATCGTTCGTGACAGTGGGATGATTGGACTGCGTAAAAATTGGACTATGTGAAAATTGGGACTTTTTACGGGCGCTGATGACCGCGCAGTTGAGCGCCCCACAAACCAAACATCATCATCATCGCCCCTCATATGCCCCGCCAAGCCTAGTAACAATACTAAATACGAAGAACACTAATGAACTATGGTGGCCGTTCTACCCATCACAAAGTATGATAATCCGAATCATCAAATACTCGCCGATGGTTTGTTCAAGTACGAAATTACACTGACATCAGTCCATGTTTCTGGGTGCTTTACTTTTTTCCAGGCGGTGTGGTCACTGCAGGATTAACAAAGCGTAGCACAGCATCGCTTTCGTTAAGAATTCTGTCAATCTTAAACATTTTAATATCATCAGTTACGTGAAAAAGAAGATAACTTTCTAACTGCTACAGTATCTTAGAACACGAAAAATTATTAGTGTTAAAGCAAAACGTTTCTACTATAGAAACATCACTTGCCGAAAACGTTATTTTTTGTACATTTACACCGTTTGTGAATTATTGCTGCGGCCCGCGTTGCGTGAGTCATATAGTGTAATAGCCAGAATGCTGTCACAGGCGCTGAGAGTGTCAGAAAAAAGTTCAAGTTTGCCACAACATTCCGTGACAATAGGATGGGCACTCATGTGTCCTTTAAAGAAAGTGTGGGAGTTTGACTATAATCCGTATATCTCCCATACTCTAACGTTCTTTCGTACGACTGTTTGCATAACACAGTCCTACTGTGTGAGGAATAAAGCCATGTACAGAACAAGACCGGCCATGAAACACTGATAAACAACTGCAACGTTTATTTCGGTACATCCTAAAAGTAATTCAGTAGACCTCCCCCCCCCCCCCCCCCCAATCCCCTTGGGCTCCCTCTGCGATCATGTGAAAGCGAGAAATCAATAAATCAGAATCAAATAACGAATACTTCAGCGGGATGTGAATTTAAAGGTCGACAGAGAAGTGATACTGTGAAGCGTCTTTGGACGGAGAACAGATACGTAATGGATCCTTCACCCTGCAGTGCAGTGTAAGCTGTTATAACAAAATGGCTCTGAGTACTATGGGACTTAACTACTCAGGTCATCAGTCCTCAAGAACTTAGAACTACTTAAACCTAAGGACATCACACACATCCATGCCCGAGGCAGGATTCGAACCTGCGACCGTAGCAGTCGCGTGGTTCCAGACTGTAGCGCCTAGAACCGCTCGGTCACAACGGCCGGCGCTGTTATAACAGATCAAATCTATGAATAGACCAGGACCTTTGCTGACATCTTTACTTTTCTGAAAATAAGAATTAGGGCTCAACGTTCTGTCAGTGACGAGGTCATAAGAGGCGGAATTAAAGGGGCTATCTCAGAATTTGCTTTGAGCGGAACCGCGGAAAACCTAATTGTGTATGACTAGAGCTGTTTCTTACATTTTGGGGCAATGCGGATGTCCTTGCTGTTCCGTTCAGCAAGATGATTAGAAGACCTACACTGTTGTTTGAGAAGTGAACGACAGGTGCTGGTAGACCGAATTTGTAAATGGGATTACGGGCCTATACATTGCTTACAAAAGGTAAGCGAGTTGCTTGCAATCATACTGCCATTCCGTTTCCAGAGTTTTTGGCAAAGAATTGTACTGTACTATCAGATTTTGATGTAATAGACTATCAGTAGATTTTATGGCGATATTCTATTCATTTCTTTCGCGTAACTTCTCTTTTCGAAAGTTTGCTTTTCTTTTAATATTTGCCTTGCTACTGCGTGTATATTATTAGCCAGTGCTGTAATTCATTTTATTTTTTCAGTATGAAACATAACACACAGTGTATCTCGAAGATATGAACTTTAAATTGATATTTCGCTCTCATGTTACGAGACTTCCGAGTAAATAAGAATAAATATCTCGCAACTACCGTGATTCTCATGTTACCTCTAAACTTTATTTTTCACGAAAAGAATCTTTCCCAATGCTTGCATTGCATCGCATCTGGTTTAAGTTCATTCTTGCAGCCCCAGTATCAGATATTCGTGGAATTACTTTAATTCATATTTACGTGCGTGATTTCGTATCGTATTCACATCATTTTACCGCACGTCGCTATTTTTATTCCGTCGAAGGAGCACTCACCGATCGCGTCATGTAACACCACACAGGAATATTATTTACACAACACTTTTTCCTTGGGCGTTATCTGCGAGAAGGGTGTTTTATTACCGGGGCCGAAGTGTACAGAAGGCAGTTTTGTTTCCTGTCGTTACGTTTGAATCCCCTCAAGTGGCAGCCTCAGTTGTAAATATAACAGGCATTATTTCTGTAGCTTTCACTCACTTGACTGAGTACATTTTTCTAACAGTATTGAATTTTATGTTATATCAGTTTTATTATCCTGATCCAGGTATTGAGCTGATAAATAATTTCTCCGTGAATGAAGTAAATCTGAATACTTCTTTGCGCCTGCTCCCTGTGAGAGACATTCTCTGCATGAACTGCCGACTGGTGTCAGAATGGGAGGACTATGTGTTCAGGACAACATGCCGCGGCCGTTGATCTTGGCTTTCTAAACTATATCCACTGCTTCTCAGTGGAAGCCCTCAGTTGCAATCAGAACGCAGATAACCCTACACTTGGATGTCCTTAAACCACAAACACACTCACTTGTCCTCATACGCTCGAGTGAATTGTCTCGGAGCCCTCCTGCCTGCCACGGGATGGAGAACTAAACCTTAATTCTGTACGCATCGTAGTCATACGGAAACTAATAGCACGTACAGTACCGGAATGGACTGTGCTATTTTACTCCATCTGAATCCGTCAAAGACTGGTGAGGCAATAGCGAATAAAAGAGAAACAGTCGATTGTTTCGGGTTTGTGTTCGGCGAACGAGAACTAGCAAAACAGACATAAATGCACCGAAATGGAGGGTGGTCGGATGTAGTTTGAAAAGCTTGTAACGCTGTTACTGGGAAGGCTGCGCTGAGAAATAACAGTTAAGAGAAGAATTTGGTGCGCAGCACCGTTTCCGAGTTACTTACCATTGAAGTTAGGCAATTGTTGCACGCGCAAGTTCAAGAGCTTCTACCCGTTAAAATGCTGTAATGCACAAACATCTGTAGGTCCGCTATTTTTCAGTAAATAATGCATCATTTTCCTCCTCGCCAGTTTCGTTTCAAAAAATGTGGACCTTACTGTGGGACATCGTGGCATATTCCCGCTACAGCCCCTACAGTTTCATAAGAAGTTCCAATAGGTGGCGGCGTTACATTTAGCCTTCAAAATGGCACCTGTAACGGGGAAGTTCCAAGCAGAGAGGTGTCGCTGAGTTTCTTTAGACTGACATCATCTCAACAAGATCACGCAAACCTGTCCTATCTCTCACATGTTGGTCGGTCGAACATAGCTGTGACTCCTGCAATGTAGGAACGTCGGACACACTCGTTCGAGCTCATCGACGGATCACAATCAAACACTTTGCTTCTCAATTGGACGTCTCTGTTGGTAGTGTTGACATGCTCGCCCTCCAGCTGGGCTACTCAAAGGTGCGTATTAGCTGTGTTTCTTGCTATCTAGCAGAAGATCACAAAGAGCAACGAAGGACCATCTGTGCGGAGCGTAAAATTACATAATTTCAGGATGGTACAGAGTGTATGAGTCATTCAGCGAAAGCAATAGGATTATTTTTTAAGTAAACCACAAATCCTGTAGAGGCTTCAGGAATACAAGCGTAGCGTCATGGCACCATTTTTTCTCTGATGGAATACATTTCGCATAGCTACCATGCCTGCTGTGAACGGTGCCTCTGAGTCCATTCAGTTCACGCATGGGCCATCCGCATCTAGCGTTGTACCGATGTCATTACGACGAGAAATTGGCAATTTATCTGCTATAGTGGCCCTTTTGTCTTCTTTGAAGCTGGTGGCACATGGTTTATAGTGGCAAAATGGCCGTCTCTCATACAGAGAGTCCGTAAATTCCCATTATCATTTCAGAAAATCGTAACTTGGAAACTACTGGAGATAGAGCGTCGTGGTTTCCTAGAAGGCATTTAGCAGCTTCCGTAGATCTTTTCCCTCAGTTCAGAATCTTATTGTTTGCCCTGCCCGTCACTCATAGAACATCAAGGACAGAACATCAAGGCAACGTTTTGAATGCTTTATTGATTAGTGCACGATGGGTAGCATCATCACTGACTGGTGTTGTGTCAACTCGATCATTGATGTAACACCGCATCGGCAGAGCGCGGGAGCCATGCGATGGGACCATTGTTACCCCTTCACCCGTCAGGAAATGTGCCATTCAGCACAGCCTGCACTTTCGAACTTCAGATCGTACTGGAAGATGACGGACGGCTGCTTTCTTCGATTTGTAGTTGTGGGAACTCTTCGAACATGTCCAGGTAAACATTTTCCACAATGGCTTCCATTGCGAAGAATAATATGGCTATCACCCTGTCGTGCCATAGGCCATACCAAATTTAAGCTTCACGCTACCACGATGAGATCAGGTGTGTTGCGTGCTTTTTCGGAACCAAAATCCCTCATGTTGTAGCAATTCACATGTTCAGCACCTATGAAGGCCATATTCACGCGAATGCGTAGCGGAGAGAATCGTCGTCTGGCTGCAATGGTTGGAGCATTTGCACTTTGTAGGCATAAAAACGAACTGTCTATGCAACAATTTATGGGCAGTTCATCTTGATACCTGCAGTTGGAGTGATGCACAACGAACTGACTTCTGGGGGCTACTACCTCGAAACGCCGCTTGCGCTCTCTCAGACGGAGGGGGTCGTCGACTTCTAGAAAGGTGTTCGACACTGCCCGTGAGTTCAAAGTTTTTGAACCACCTCGCTACGCTTGTTTTAGCCAGTAGTCACAGCTGCAAAATACTAACACGAATTCTTTACAGACGAATGAAAAAACTAGTAGAAGCCAACCTCGGGGAAGATCAGTTTGGATTCCGTAGAAACACTGGAACACGTGAGGCAATACTGACCTTACGACTTATCTTAGAAGAAAGATTAAGGAAAGGCAAACCTACTTTTATAGCATTTGTAGACTTAGAGAAAGCTTTTGACAATGTTGACTGGAATACTCTCTTTCAAATTCAAAAGGTGGTAGGGGTAAAATACAGGGAGCGAAAGGCTATTTACAATTTGTACAGAAACCAGATGGCAGTTATAAGAGTCGAGGGACATGAAAGGGAAGCAGTGGTTGGGAAGGGAGTAAGACATGGTTGTAGCCTCTCCCCGACGTTGTTCAATCTGTATATTGAGCAAGCAGTAAAGGAAACAAAACAAAAATTCTGAGTAGGTATTAAAATTCATGAAGAAGAAATAAAAACTTTGAGGTTCGCCGATGACATTGTAATTCTGTCAGAGACAGCAAAGGACTTGGAAGAGCAGTTGAATGGAATGGACAGTGTCTTGAAAGGAGGATATAAGATGAACATCAACAAAAGCAAAACAAGGATAATGGAATGTAGTCTAATTAAGTCGGGTGATGCTGAGGGAATTAGATTAGGAAATGAGGCACTTAAAGTAGTAAAGGAGTTTTGCTATTTGGGGAGCAAAATAACTGATGATGGTCGACGTAGAGAGGATATAAAACGTAGGCTGGCAATAGCAAGGAAAGCGTTTCTGAAGAAGAGAAATTTGTTAACATCGAGTATAGATTTAAGTGTCAGGAAGTCATTTCGGAAAGTATTCGTATGGAGTGTAGCCATGTATGGAAGTGAAACATGGACGATAAATAGTTTGGACAAGAAGAGAATAGAAGCTTTCGAAATGTGGTGCTACAGAAGAATGCTGAAGATTAGATGGGTAGATCACATAACTAATGAGGAAGTATTGAATAGGATTGGGGAGAAGAGAAGTTTGTGGCACAACTTGACCAGAAGAAGGGATCGGTTGGTAGGACATGTTCTGAGGCATCAAGGGATCACCAATTTAGTATTGGAGGGCAGCGTGGAGGGTAAAAATCGTAGAGGGAGACCAAGAGATGAATACACTAAGCAGATTCAGAAGGATGTAGGTTGCAGTAGGTACTGGGAGATGAAAAAGCTTGCACAGGACAGAGTAGCATGGAGAGCTGCATCAAACCAGTCTCAGGACTGAAGACCACAACAACAACAATCCTCACATACTAACGTCGATAATAACGCAGTGCTGTTGTCACTGGTTTCGACTCAGTCTACTAGGTGACACATTGCATCTTCTCCGGGTATGTAACCATTTTGATGCACTCCAAGTCGAATCCGCAACAAAGCCCGAAGAAAAAAGCCTTTGAGACATGATAAACGCTTAACAATAAACGACGGCTCTCTGTAACGTTTTCCAACTCACGATACTTTCAGATGGTAGCGTCATTTTATGGACACACTGTAATAACTTTGTCGACGGCGCCGTAGTAAAAACAAAACTGATGGTAATTAAAATTCCACCAGAAAGGAAAAGCAAAAACGAAATTGCCACATGGAACAGATCATGGTGGATAATGAAGTTCTGAGATACAGTTGTGTGTGACGTCAAAAGTAGAACTGTCCACGCCAAACATGCAGAAAATCTTCTATCTATCTTCTACACAATAACAAAACTGTAAAACGGTCGTGTTTGTCTGTCTGTCTGAAAACACGAATCTCCAAAATTCTAGGCGAATTTTTATTAGGCTTTCACAGTTGTTTTACCTCAGTGAGAGAGGTATGTTCGGAAGTTTATGTAAGTGACAGAATTAAGCACCGCTATCTTATCGTTACGAATACAAACTAATATTGAATTCACTTGTCTAGATATATGGCCTTACTGATTTCGCGTTCTTTATTAAAGCGTTAACGAAACTGCTTTGTTTCTTTCCATAACTTTCATTTCTATTTGACTTCTGGATTAGGAAAAACAAATTTATTGACTCAGAAATCCTATAGGAGTTCCACACTTGCCAACTGTCGTATGCAACCCTAAAAAGCTAGTGTGTACAAAATCCTTCTTTAACTTTCGTTACGAAACACGGATGTATAGCCAGTATAAAATACGTGGCTTGTGAAAATGAGCAAATCCCAAAGCCAATAAATAATTAGCAAATCTGTTGTTAAACATTTAAAAATGTATTTTCTTTAATATTTGAGAGCTACAATATGCGTTGTACTGGAACCCTTGATGTGAGTGTATGTGTAATCCGGATGAGCATCAAGTCGAACTCAGCTTGAAAAGCAGATACAGCGACGTTCAGTAATGACGAATCAACACCACCACGGAGTTTATAAATCACTGTGGCTAGCGAGTGGTGGTAAGCCAGTCTTTCAGCAACCCATTTTCAGACTTTTTAATGGATGAAAGGTTTGCAGAACATCCTAGCAAAAGCAACAGTCAAACACTCTCGGTTTCAGCGTAGGTCAGGACATCAGAGGCAATATGCGACCTTGAGTTATCTGTCGAAAGAGTACATCACGACGACTACGAAGATACGACACATACACCGACATTGACATGTTATAAATATGACACCTTGTAATCTCCCCACGGAAAATTACCCTCTACCACGCAATAATTAATAATTATCAATCAAATCATCCACATTTATTCACTTTTGGAAAGTATCTGATCGGATTTTCTAGTAATATATGCGCCGACAGCTCGTCGACGCCAAGGTATTTTTCTAGAACGTTTATTCTTTGGAAGAACAGAGATACTTATATGTATTCTCCATGGTTGTTAGGGACGGATAACTAGGACAGCTTCGGATGTATCTGTTGGAAGATTGTCGGGTTGCTAAAAGAGACATATTTGCTCTTCGTCTCGCTAAAGCGAGCTATTAACGTTTGTGCCACTAGCGCGTTATTTGAAGAGAGAGAAAAACTGTAAACGCAAATTAAGTAAGACTTGGAATCAACAGAAAACGGAACATGTAATGGAGATGGACTGAATATACAATTTTCCTCAGAAATAAGGTTTGTGACCCTTTTATTCTAGAGTGAATGACGAATGAGTTCTCTGTCTGAATCATTGATGATTGTCTTGACCCTGTAATTAGTGGGGAAGTTTCAGTTGTGACGAAGAGAGCCTGAAATCACCGAGATTTTACAAAATCTTCCAAAAAGGCTTCGGACACATCTGAAATTCTAAATCTGTCGTAAAATGAACGAATTGTTCAAACGATAGATTTTCCCAACTGAATGCAGCGCTTAAAAGAATAATAGATATAAAGATCTTTTACAGCAAGCCAGCCGCTGAATAATAAGACGAAGGGCTCCACCAGAGATTCTATTGGGCTGAGTTCACGTAATGAAATATTATATTTAAAACTGTATATAGATAAAGGACAGAGAGAGAGAGAGCGAATGAAATTAGAGAAAATACGCAGAATCGTCCATTAGTATAATTGTTTGCCTGTCTTATCACGGATCAGCCTAAAGATAAAACAGGAGGCCCTTACTTTACTGTACAGGTTTATGTGTGAGAGACATTACACCAAGGTAGCGGCAAGCTGCATTCACATACTTTCATCATTTACGGTATAATCCATTATAACCTGCTGTCCAAATTAACGTCTATAACAGTAGTTCCTAACCTGCAGGTAATGACCACTGAGGGGTGAAATGTAATGTTCTGAGGGGTAAAAATAAAAGGTTCAATTGTGTTTCGATCACTAAACTACATTATTTTTAAAGTATCATTACGACTTTTTGCTATATCGTAATGGAGTAATACAGGTTACATAAGTTACCAACAATTACCTTTTTTTATTTCAAAACTAGCATTAGCGCGTGAAACGGTGAGGTCGACGTTACAGTACGTGAAACGAATGTATATAGATCTTCTACACATAGTCTACCACAACACACATACTTTCTACTTCGTACCATGCAACTACACTGAAGAGCCAAAGAAACCGGTACACCTGCCTAATATCGTGTAGGGGCCCTGTAGACACGCAGAAGTGGCGCAACACGCCATGGCATACACTAGACTTATGTCTGAAATAGTACTGGAGGGAAATGACACCATGAATTTTGCAGAGGTGTCCACAAATCCGTAAGAGTACGAGGGGGTGGAGATCTCTTCTGAACAGCAGGTTGCAAGGCAACGCAGATATGCTCAATAATGTTCATGTCTGGGGAGTTCGATGTCCAGCGGAAGTGTTTAAACTCAGAGGAGTGTTCTTGGAACCACTCTGTAGCAATTCTGGGCGAGTGGGGTGTCGCGTCGTCCTGCTGCAATTGCCCAAATCCGTCGGAATGCACAATGGACATGTCTGAGTGCAGGTTATAAGACAGGATGTTTACGGACGTGTCACCTGTCAGAATCGTATCTAGACGTATCAGACGTCCCATATCACTCCAACTGCACACGCCCCACACCATTACATAGTCCCCATCAGCTTGAACAGTCCCCTGCCGACTTGCAGAGTCCATGGATTAATGAGGTTGTCTCCATATCCGTACGCGTCCATCCGCCCGATATAATTTGAAACGAGACTTGTTCGACCAGGCAACATGTTTCCAGTCATCAACAGCCCAATGTTCGTGTTGACGGGCTCAGCTGAGGTGTAAAGCTTCGTGTCGTGCAGTCATCAAGAGTACACGAGTGGCCCTTCGCTCCGAAAGCCCATCTCGATGATGTTTCGTAGAACGGTTCGCACGTTGATACTTATCGATGACCCAGCATTGATATCTTCCGCATTTTGCGGAAGATTTGCACTTCTGTCACGTTGAACGATTCTCTTCAGTCGTCGTTGGTCCTGTTCTTGGAGGATTCTTTTTTCGCCGGCAGCGATGTCGGAGATTTGAGGTTTTACCGGATTCCTGAAATTCGCGGTACAGTCGTGAAATGGTCGTACGGGAAAATCCCCACTCCATCGCTACCTCGGAGATGCTGTGTCCCATCACTCGTTCGCCGACTATAAGACAACGTTCAAACACTTAAATTTCGATAACCTACCATTGTAGCACCAGTAACCGATCTAACAACTGCGACAGAAACTTGTTGTTTTACATAAGCGCTGCCGACTGCAGCGCCGTATTCTGCCTATCTATGTATCTCTGTGTTTGAATACACATGCCTACACCAGTTTCTTTGACGCTTCAGTGGATATGTCTCTGCTCCCGGTCGCTCGAGGCCACTGGTATCCTGCATGCCATTGGGTGTGGCCCTCCTGAACCCATCGAAACTGTATTGTAAAGACAGCTGTGGACTCGGGACTAACGCAAGCAGCAATATCGTGGAACGATATACCACAGTCTCGATAGGTCACGATTCACCGCTACCCAATTCCGACACGTGCACGTAGACGTTTCCCTCCTTACATAATGTGTAACGGGATCTTCTCACAAGCGATTAACATTTAACTGCGATTTCTGAGTGAAAAAGGCGCCTTCTAACCTTTCCGTACACATAAAATTTACAAGGAGGTGACACCTTCTTACTTTGTGCGGTTGTGCTGAAATGTTACTATTTCAGTATTCTGATACATTACTTGTGAAACTTAGCTCGTCAGGTAAGACAGAGCTTTTACTTATTCAACTATACACTTACTGCGGGGTAGACAGATGGACTTGTCTGTCTGATCATTGCAAAGGAAACAGAGCCTCTGTCAAGGAATCGTTGTCCTTCTGACAGGTCTACGAGCCACGTTCGGAGCGCATTTTCATCCGGAGAAAAAGTTCCTGAAAGGCTGGTCTATACAGAGCGGAAACAATGAAAAATTTGATAGCACAAGATGAGGTTAATGAGGTGGGTGTAGAATGACTTCCCAACTCAACTCCTGTATTGTGGTTTCGTCAGTCAAATAGAATGTGGGCGGGCTTGCTCTATCGTGGAGTAGCATCACTTCACTCAGCCTTCCTGGTCGTTGTTCTGTCTGTAAGACAGTCAGTTGTTGACAAAAATGTCAGCAGTGATGGTTACATCTCGGGAAAGCAATTCGTAGTACACCGCACCGTCACTGCTCCACCAGATACATGACATTATCTACTGTGGATGCGCGTAGGCCTTTATGGGGGAGTTTCTGTTTTGTTTGGGCTCTATAATTTCTTTCTTTTCCTTACGTTATCGTAAGGACACAATTTCTTTTCACCAGTAACCGATACAGGATAGAAGTAGGTGGTGTTTTTCACGAGCCAATTAATGTCGAACAAGCAGAAAAGCACATATGGCCACCTGGCACTCCATTTTATAGCGTCCACAGCTCCACTCACTATCCCCAGGTGACAAAATGACAATATGTAAAGTCAAAAAGCAACAGTGAACTACAAATAAAGAATGAAAATCGATAAATAAACCCATAGCAACCGTAATACCAACATGCAAAACAAAAACGCTGTGGACTTATGCACCAACCCTATATATATGAAATACAATTCAGATGTGCTAATATAGTGTTGAAATACCAATGTGGTATTCTCAGATATAGCACCTACCTGAGAATCTTTCTTTCAGTTTGAAAGTAAAGGAGAACAGACAGGTAAGCGCCGATGTTAAGTACTGTAAAAGTGGGAGCCCATCCTGAAAATTAATGAAATTTCTCAACCAGAGACGCTTCAATTCAGTTTGGTATTTGTTGCATTGTGTTGCAATTTTGATGTGAAGAAGTGTGCATAAAAATGTCATCGTCACGTTATGTTTCAGGTTAAGAGGATTTCTTCAGTTCGACTGACACTGCTTCGTGGAAGTAGCTGCCGGTGAAACATGGAAATAATTGTAACTAGAGACCTTAAATATTTACGGTTATCGCGCACTCTGTCTGTTTCACAGGACATAGAACTGGACTGAGAACACCATATTCCATTATTTGTTAATTTTCAATGTCGATGTTGTTTACTCCAGAACGTCTGAGCCTTTCTTTGTAACGCAGTGGATGGGACGTGCACTGTTGCATATCTGACTAACATAGAAACATGTAGCTAAGAGCTCTGGACACATTTATCTTGCTGCTTTCATTGGATTTCGTTGTGCACTACAGACCAGATATCGACCCTCTTATTGCGTGGCTGCTGTTTGATGGTTTTGTAGAGGCCCCCAGAAACATTTTCTGTCCACGGGAACCCTTCCCCAAGTACTAAAATGGCAATCTAATGGCTACTTAGATGTTGCGGGCTAAATGCATTAATTTTTGACATTTCTCAATAACGTCCCGACACGAAAAAAGAAGGACTCGTTTCTTGTGTAGACAGACCGCCTTTGGTCTGACTGGATTTCTTTCAACTTACATACACTAACAGAAGGACTGGTACGCATACTAAAAGAAAGTCTGCCCTTCATGTACTTAAATGAGACTGTAGTATCTCTCCAACGTTACGTAGCATCTATATCGATGGTTCAATGATAAACTGGAAGATAGAAGCCCCTGAGTAGAAAAATTGAAAAGCGGTGCTATTTTCGTTCACTGAATTATAGTGACGATAAATTAAAAATTTAACAGACATACTAGGGTATACTACATACGGCAATGTACAAACTACATTGGCTAAGTACCAGTTATGATTTAAGAAGTTCATCAACAATAGAAACAGTAACAACGGTTTTAGGAAAAGATTGATTTAATGAAAGAACTACATAGTTGGGATCACACTGAAGAAAACAATGTTCTTTTCTTAGTCATGGATGTGATATGAGAGAATAACTGAGCACTATCTTCTGCTGACTCCTTCCATTCCATCAAACCTAGAATGGTTTTACACACTTCGTCTGGTATTATATTCACAACATCATTATTTTTGGTATCAACTACCGGAGTATGTGATTCAACTCTTGGACTGTATAAATATTTAACCCTTTGTTTCCTGACATAAAAAAAATTTACTTTTTAACATTTTCTTTGCAGAATTTATGCTATTGTGGCCTCAAATGACGGTAGGATTTTTTCTAAAATTTTATTTTATTTACCCAACTTTTTCCTCTCCTGGTACTCAGAAGTACCGTCAGACTCCATAGACAGAATCACAATATGCGCAGAAAAGTGCTCCAATTTTTATAACTTGTACTTTATTCCACATAAATATTAAATATTTTTGCATTAGAAAATTAATTAACAGAAATATGATATTTTTGAATGTTTTTTAAAATTTCGCATAAGTTTATTCTAGAGCAACTTCACAATACATAGTAACTTAGCTATACGTTTATGACAGTATATACATATCACATATTTAGTGTTAGTGATACCTCATGAAATTGTAGGTAACAGTTCTTTTTCTCATTGTAGCACAAATACACTTTACATGTGCTACATTGTGAATGTGCTGTCGACTGAATTTTATTTTTCACACACATTTCGCATCGTCCTCTTTTACAACTGATCACTACAAAATGGTTTTCTCAGTTGCCAAGACGTACATTCTTCGGAACAGAAAAGTTATCCTTCCTTCTCTTTAGGGGAGTTATTTCATCTTTACCAGAGTTTCTCTTTTTGAGATTTGTCACTTGCTGTTCATTCATTAGCCCTAGTGTCACAGCACTCCTGAATTCCAGCAGTGTCAGTGCCCCATGTAGATCACTGAAAATTACGTAAGCATTGGCAAAAGCAATTTCTATTGCTCCCCAGGAGAGACGGTGCCACCATTTCTCCGATCGCCTGTCAAGACCATAAGTTGAACGTAATCTGTCTGCATGATCCACACCACCCATGTGTTTATTGTAATCACATACAATAACTGGTCATGGTATAGTCATACTAGTTCCATCTCTCTGTTTTCTTGTCACTACGCTCTGTTCAGTGCCATGGAAGTTTGACGCAAAATACATTACTTTATTTTCCCTTCATTGAAATACTGTTAGGTCTAACGATGAATCTCTGTGATTTGATTCCCCACGGTTTAGACATTTTTATTTAGGTAAAATACCTGGCAAACCTTTCCTGTTTTTTCTAATTGTTCCACAGGCAAATGTATTTACGGATTTCTGTGTGAGAAAAAGTGGACAGAACAACTAGTGAGAGGTAACGCGTTGCTGCTACAATAAAGTGTTCGCACAACCTGACGGTACTAATAAGTCCGCCTTATAATTTCCACTTTATCTCATTCACTTCTAACGTAATGCTTCAAACTATTATAAAAAAACAAAGAAGGTAAGTACGTACAATGGAAAACTCAACGGAAGTTTCAATAAATTGCACACAAATTCAGGCAACACCATGGAAACAAGCACATACAATCTTCTGTTTTCACAGCAGCGCGCGAAAAGCAATTTCAAGCTCTGACCGCCAGAGAGGTCTATGTATTGCACAATAACATCTATGAAACAGTACAGCAGAGTTACTGTTACGTACCGACAGGCTTTCAGATCACGAAACTGCACCACGAGAAAATAATGAGAGTCAAAACTTACTGGTACTTTTAAGTACCGTCAGGCAACAAAGGGTTAAAGAAAGCTTGGAATGCTTATATGATCTTAACATGGTTTTAAGTTACTTTCGTCTGCCATTTTCACCGACTAAATGTTATGGTCACATTGGGTAGGTTTCTCTTTCGCATTCTTCATATTTTTCTTGTCAGCCGTTACTGTTGACAAAAATGACATTGTATGTTCCCACATCCACTTTTGGACATGTACGAAGAATTCTGTTGTATTCGACATACAGTATCATTTTCCCATTATAATTTCCTTGAAACTCAGCTTTCTTTTAACAGCTACTTAGTTCCACTTGCGAATTCCTATTCCTTTGTTCTCTTTATATCTATGCAGTTTCTTACGAACAGTTGTTGAATAATTTATACTTTTATCGCTTTCTGTATACCCTTCATTTTCTCAATAATGCGAAATTGTTTCTTAATTCAGTGTGTTATACCTCACTACTCTCAGACAAATTCTAATAATCTTAATATCTGACAATTTTCCTAATGAGTCCTTTTCTGTGTTGGTTTATATCTTTTGTTACTCTTCATCTTACGAATCTTCTACTTGCAAGTTGTTTCGGTCGCTCACACCCTATACAGTTTCTTTATTGTTTAATAAGGTATGATAATGATGAGGTCCCATACTCCTTGTCAGAGCGTAGGGGACAATGCAGGAGACCCGCACCGCTGTACTAGACAAGGTCCTAGCGGAGGTGACGAGGACGACACCTCATCTCGAGGCAGGTTAAAATCCCTGACCCCGCCAGGAATCGAACCCGGTACCCCGTGCTCGGGAAGCGAGAACTCTACCCCTAGACCATAAGGCATAGGCCTACTGACATTCATTTTTACTTGCATGTGGTCCTTGCCAGGTCGGTTTTCAACTTTTTATGTAAGAATGTCTTAAAGACACATTTTTAACTTCGCTGTAAATTATGACGTATGACCGACGAATTCTGTTTTTCGTTATATAACTTTTGACGTTTCCTACGGCGAACCAATGTTTAGTTTATGTTCCACTTTCGTTTTAAAATTCCCCATTATTGACGTGTAGTGCGTTTTGCTGTTATTTGTAATCCTCTGTAAGCGTTCGTAGAATTCGTTCACTTTCACATAAGAATGTGCTTTCATCTCTGCCGGTCATTCTACTCTCTCCGGCAGTCCTTCAGTATGCATAGTATTGGCTATAATTTACTTATTTACAGCAAAACATAAATTTCTTCTCTGGTCTGTTTCTCTGCTGTGGATCATATAATATGGTTTGAATATCTCTCAAACACTATCTGAAAATTACACGGTCTACAAAAAGACTACACCCAATTACTGCTGAATTTGCGTAAACCTTAAAGAGTTAATTCCGGTTTCGTCGTTCAATAAAGTGACCGCACAAGAAGGCATAATTTTCGTTGGACCGAAATAAATTTAAGGATATACATTTCTTAATTTGAATCAACGAAATTTAGTCACCGTGCCGATGTAATACTGTATATCTTTTTCGTCTCAAGAGGCGTGGCTATCAAGTGTCTGCAGCACTTTACAAGTTGTGGAATTAATTTATTGGCTCTTCTGGAGAACTTAAGTGACTTTAGCGAAGAACAAGAGCGTACTAGACATATTATACTTGCGGTTTTTATCCGAAAGGTGTTAATTAAAATTCTAAATAAAGTTTTAATGAACAGCACATTACAGAAACGTTACATGGCAGGTGGTCTTTACCTCAAGATCTACAGCTGATATTACAAAAGAAATTTTCTTTTCAGATACAATCGTAAAAGAACATAACTGAAATCCAGTTTAGCAGTTGCGGTGCTAAAATATGTGCTGACGAGTGATAAACTGTTTTCTTATTTATTAATTTCTAGGGTATTTTACGATACTTATCAGAGATGTAAAAATTTCTCGGGATGTTACAGCAACGTTGTCTGAGAGACGCAGCTTCTAACAAACGCGAAGGATATATCGAAAGAAGCAGCCGCAAAAGCCTCCAAATTATTTCAACAGTCTCGCCCAGAGAAGCAACACGGTAGGGTCAGTTCTGTGTAACGTATGGCTCTCACTTACTGGAGAACGGCACACGACACAAGATAAAGAAGCCACTCGATGAAGAGTGATGACCGGTTTAGCAGATGGAGACCTCGCCGTATTTCTCGACGTAGTAGTGGCTGCTTTAAAGGCCCCGTGAAGAAGTAGACCATTGACTCTCTATACTTGCAATCAAAAGAGCAATTCCTCAACAACGTGCTTCAAAATTTTACCTACGCTAATATTGTTTTTCGTTTTCAACATTTTATCAACTGCTGTTCCTTGCAATTACTGCTGTATCTGCACAATATTATGTACGTACCAAATCATAGTCTTGTTAGATGTTACGCTTCAGAGATGCAAGTACGCCGGAATACAATTTGATATCTCACAGCTGTGGTAGGGAAGGGAGAGAATTGCTGTTAATTATATGAAGAAGTGTGATATACTTCGTTAGTTTCATATACATGATTGTAGCAACATCTGCGTGCCAATGATGATTTCGATGAATAGTTTCTAAATTTTCTGTCACGTTCAACGTTACAACGTATATATCACTGGTGTTGAACACAAGCGAGAAATGTTTGATGCAAACGGTGGCTTCAGCAACATCTGTACCCCATTATGTTTTAATGTACGTATTGTAAATGTTCTGTCACATAAAATTTTGCAAACATCTATCAAAATCATGTTTGCATGATCATCTTCCGCAAAGCTGTTCAAATTAGTAATTATTGGTTTTTCCGTCTCGAGTTTGCGACAACTTAATAAAAGAAAATTTTACGCAGACGCGTTTCACTTATACTGATAAAGTATCTTCCGTGGTCATCGGTGTTTCTTTACATATTCTCCAAACCGCTGCTTCTTCCCTCCTTGCTAGCGGCGGCTGATGTCAAAAGACTTCGTTTAACATATACACTTAGCAGTTTCTGCCCTTTCGCAGTATTTATTGCGTTGCATTTGGTTTATTTACACTTCACGTTTGTGTATCCAACTGAAGTTAGTCAGTTCGATTCACAAAGGAGAAGTGTAAATAACCCAAATGCAGAGCAAGAAATATGCCAAAATGGCAAAAATTGCCAAATATATATGTGAACGAAGTCTTTCAACATCAACTGCTGCTAGCAAGGAGGGAAGAAGTTTTTGTTTCTTTTCCAGTCGGTACGTCAATTCAGAAACGACAGTGTTTCTATCTCAGTAGACTTTTCGTTGACTCACTCGCACGAAAATCTTTAATTTTTTGCGAACTGACGTCTGCATTCTCGTTTAAGTTCATTTGAATGATTTGTAACTTCGTCGTAATAACAAGAGAGCTGTGAATAGTTTCAAGGCTGGATTGTCATTTTATTGCGTCAATGAAATACTTTTTTTAACGGGATTGAAATAAGTACTCTCAACTATGGCATATCAAAAGGAAGGAGACACAACTTAAACGCAAACCTTATTTTGGCCTCTTGTTGCTATGGTATTCGAAATATGGTTTAACAGCACGAAAAGAAATAACAGCCCGAAGTTTTTCAGGGTGTTTTTTGGTGTTTGTTGATTATAAGAAGCAATGATTCCTGATACATCCAGAATCAGTGTTTAATTTGGATAGAATGTCAGCAGCAGAGCCACCGAAATTTCTTAATACAATCACGACAGCAAGTAGTTTATATTTGATTAGGTTTATGTTTATAGCAGTAGTTATTGAAGTCAAGAACTGGAGAAAGAAAAATAATTTCTTCAATATAAAAATAATAAAGATGGTTATGGTGTGTACAAATCTCAATAATGCAATCGAATTCAAGTTGGTTCAAAGTATACTTGAAGAATTCATAATTACACAGCTGATCAACAGACACAAGAAACAGTAATGGTTAATTTCTTAGTTTGAAGAAGAAGAATTTTGCATCTGTTTGGCACCGACAATTGCACATGGCCATCAAAAACAGTTCAATACATGTAACATTCTTAGGGGAAAATATTACTCGAATGAGTATCTACAGTTCAATCTTCAGACCTGATTTATAGGTTGTTACTTATCTAGATCATGACATAAAGAATACGTCTTGCTCATAATAGTTTCCTCTTCATATTTATACGGAAATACTTACAAGGAAATGTCGTTCTGTGTGTTACACTGGGAAATCGAACCTATAAAGATGACCAAGTGCATTCTCGTAGCACGTTTTTGAGGAATTATTGTCGAATAATTCGGATCAGTGTAGCACGACATCATTGAAGATGAGTTAAAATTGTTAAATATGTTAAAAATCTCCGCCACGTTTGTACCATGTTATGTAATTTTTGTCAATGGATTCTTCCGTCGCATCTTGGTAGAACAACTTCATTATAAATATGTTTGAGATTCGGTCAGTCGTTAGGAGCGATCTGAGAGTTATGTTATTCTTGAAGAATCAAGTTAACAAAGATCGCTAGCAATTCTTATTATTAGTGTGATCGGTTTTGACAGATCTACGCTGTCCTTATCGGATATTGCAACATTAGATGTACATGCTTGTTACAACACTGAAAGTCACATAGTGATGTTGCGTGAAATTGTAACAAACAGTGGCAGAGAACATCACCGTCTCACAAATAAAATAATAGCCGGCGCTGGGACATCAGAACCATGTGTTGTACGTTTTAATCTGTATTATTTTGTTTGTGACATGCTGGTGTTCCTTGCCATTTCTTATTATAGTTTTACGTGACATCACTATGTGACTTTCAGTGTTATAACAAGCATGTACATCTAATAACGTTGTACGATGCGGTGATGACAGATCTGTCGAAACCGATCACTGTAATAAAAAAAATTGCTAGCGATCCTGGCAAACTTGATTATTAAAGAACAATATTCATTATTAAGGGTGAAATCCAACACATTGTCTATTGTTGTACTTGTTTATTACAAAACTGCTTTCGCCTCATTAGTCCGTCATCAGGAAACATGTATCGTCATCATCTGATGCTGGAATAATAAGCCAAAACTGATAACTAATGACAAATATTGGCCCAACAAAACGCAGTTCATTTGCCTTTAACCGTTAAATAAGTTAGGTAGTTTGTTCGAAGTCTAGAATATTCACTATAATGCACCAGCGTCAATGTTTAAATAGGTGTGTGTAAGATTTTTGTCAACCTTAGGTTAAAATGAAATCAAAAAGTAGAAAGAACTACAGGTTTACTTGTTACATCCAGGGCCCCGTGGAGAAAGACTGAACACCTACTACACCCTTAAATAACAACCGCAGAAATAGGATAAAGACACTACGAAATTAAATAAGTATTAACTGATTTCTAAAAGTATGTACGAATATTAAAGAATAAATACCCAAATATATTGCGGAAGTAACCGTTCTTCAGTATTGAGGACCCACTATTAACTCAAGCACTGTGGAAATAATTAATTACATTTACCTGTAATGAAGTATTGTTACACGCAAAGCCGAACGGTGGGGAAAGTGATTAGGCAGAGTCAGTTTCAAGCTTCCCTACGCCATGGACGCCGTGCGGTCTGCCCTGCATTAACCTCTATCCGTACCTCTAACGGTGCCCCCGCAGCGGCTACGCATGCGTAATCCCTTTATTTGTGGCGGCGTGATCGCTGTTATTGCCTAATGGTCCGCGGCGCAGGTATCTGACGTCGCGGAGTGATCCGCGCGATCCCACGTCACTGCTTCAAATGGGATTTCAATAATCACAGAACTTCTCACGCGTGAAGTAAGATTGCACTAAGTGGAAGGCCCACATTTCACTATCACTTTCACTCATTTTTATTCGTGCTCCACCCTGCTGTAATAAATCAGGAAAGCAGTCTTCTCTTCTGAAGTACTAATTCAGTACCCGTTTCTGTTTTGTTCCAGACTGCTCATACGCGGCAGAGTAACGATGTGACCGATCCATCGTCATACATAAGGAAACGAAGGAGATGTATGCTACGAATGACAGCATATGACTGTAGCAACCATTTTATGTAGTTATTGGCATCAAAGATACCAAAACTTGCCGGCCGGAGTTGCCGTGCGGTTCTAGGCGCTACAGTCTGGAGGCGCGAGACCGCTACGGTCGCAGGTTCGAATCCTGCCTCGGGCATGGATGTGTGTGTTGTCCTTAGATTAGTTAGGTTTAAGTAGTTCTAAGTTCTAGGGGACTGATGACCTCAGATGTTAAGTCCCATAGTACTCAGAGCCATTTGAACCATACCAAAACTTGCAACGTGTAATAACAGCGAATAGAATACGACCATAATGTATAAATTTATGGAAATATTACAGAAGATACCCGAACAATAGCATGACAACATAGGGTACCGATGCAACCGTGAAAATACGAAATATGGGGACGAAGCATTACGTATCAGCTTAATTCAAACCTTTTATAGTTTTTAGGCACATGGAGTGGTAGCCAACAGCTAGAAAATCGAAGACGTTAAATCCATGCAACAAAAGACAGAAATTACAGGGGAATATCGCCTTTAATAACAGCAGGTGAAATGAAAGGAAAAATTCTGGAGGGAGACTTAGAGGCTAGAGGCAGGGAGACTTGGAGAAGAAACCTGTGCGTTTAATCCAAAACATTCAGATATACAAGTCACGGTTCGTCAGTAAATCTTTTAGTAGAACAACCGAATGTAAGTATGTATAGTAATTTTAGCTCTTGTAGAGGTCTATGATCAACTCAGAGGACCTATAAAATGCAAAATATTAGTTTCAAGTTTCAAATTATTCAATTTATCCGTTTTGTAATTGGTGTGCTGTTCAGGCATACCGTGAAATTAAGGCTATGGAAAAACTGCATTTGGAATAAAACTGTACATTATCACGAAAAATATCAGTTTCAATTGTTACAACTTGTTTCTTTACAGTAGTAGAGAATAGGTTGTCACTTACATTGCACCGATGTCTATCACTCGATCACAAGGAGAGAAAGTTATTTGTAGACTGATGGACTCAACAGTTCCTGGGGTCCCATAATGAGATTTTACTCACTGGTGTTTATGGGTGATGATGGCGGTGGTGGTGGTGATGATGATGTTGATGACAATGACGAGAAAAAGAAAATTAATTCCTTGTCATAAAATGATATAGAGTCTCTAACAGTATTGTGGAATTTCGGCGTGCTTTTATGTGAAAACTGCTGTAAAAGAAAGTGAATATGAAGTAAATTACATTAATCATGAGTACAGCATGAGTTTGTGATGGGTGCCTGCCATCGGTAGTGCATGACTTCGGTCACAGCGTATTGGGAAGATAGGTATTTAAAGACGCTTTTAGCTCATTCATTACTGACACAATGGGAAAAAGTGATCCTGAAAAACGGTTGTTTTTGGTAAATAGTACTCTCTAATGTACTGTGAGGGAAGCATACGACCAGCGTGACTATAGTGTTTATCGCAACACAAGGTACTCCAGATGTCACAAGACATTTCATATCAGAAATATGTAAGTGATTCCTTCATCTCTTTTTCCATCTCCTCCTTGGCCCATTTCTCACACCATCTTTCCTTCCCCCCAGCTCTCTGTCGATTCCCTGAGTCCAACACTCCAATCTTCCCCTGTCCACTCCCATCTCCTCTCACCCTCTGTGTGTCCTTCTCCTCCTGCTTCCCGCCTCCTTTCCACCTATCTGCCCATTCCCTCTTGCCCATACTCTCCCTATCTGTCCACCATGTCATATACCACATCATCCCCTCACCTTACCTTTACAGCGTACCTCCTCAGCTCTTCCACACCTGTCTCTCTGCGCTTCTCCTCCTGCTCCTACTCTCCCAGACTTCACTGCACGTATGCCCTTCTCCTGGTCCCTTGTCTCGCTGTCCATCTGCCCTCCACCATCCGTGCCCTCCTCTTTATTTCTCTACATCCATTTTCCCTATATCTCATCCATCTCTGTTCATTTCTTTCTCCTCCCCCATCTCTCTGCCTATCCCGTCCTCCTCCCTCTCTACCTACCAATCTCTTTCTACCCCTTTCTGTCCATCTCCTCATTCTTGTTCTCTCACTGTCCTTGCCTTCTTCCCCCTCCTCCTCACTCCGTCCATCACCTCTTTAGCCATCTTTCTCAGTCCAGCGTTGTTCGCTCCACTATCTCTGATCATCCCCTCCTGCCTTCTCTCTCTGTAAATCCCCTTTTCTATCCATCTCAACCATCCCCCAGGTTATGCCCATTCGCATATGTAGTCCTTTCCAAACAGGTAGGTAAGCAACGTTGATAGTATTCGCACACAACCTGCCTGTTGTGCAAGATGACTTACATGGCAGGGGCTGAGAAAACACTTATTTATCGTTATCTCCGCTTCTATTGGAGCTAAGAGATCGTAAGCCCATAGCGCTCATACTTGCAAAGTGCCAAATTTGCTTGAATTCGATTCAGGAGTTTGACAGGAGATTCTCGACATACACACATAGACGTTGCTTTATATCAGTTCAGTTTTACAAATATTTTACAGCATGAATTAGTTGTTTTGGTACGCAATTTTAGTTTAAGTTGTGCTGAAATTTCTCCTATTTAATGCTCTCAGGAGCATAGTCAGACGTAAAAACCATATATATCTCTTTCTGAATTGTGTTTGCAGATGTTTTCTGTAACTTTTCATCCAAACAGGATCACATATAGCTTCCCTTTCGACTCAGGTAGAACTACCAGTTTCATCCATCAAAAGTTATAAAATACATGTTGTACTACATTAATATATTCCTCTCTTTATTTGAAAACCGCAGGCGACGATATATCCAGGATGACTGCTTTGCCGTTTTAAATTTAGAAAATGACTACTTCATTTCCACCATCTCCAATAGACCACTACATAAAATCCTTTATTTAGCAGAAACAGCTGTAGCAAATGTTTTTCTTCATATTAAATTGTAATTGAAGGTAAACGATGCAACTCGACCTTTAATAAAACCTGCTGAAATAAGAACTTAGATTTACAGGTACCCCTGTTGTCAGTAAAACGTTAATCCATGTATTCTCAAGAAATATACAGTTTCAGAAAACCTATAAATCTCGAATATTTCTATTTTCAATGTGATGCTGTGATTACAGAAGCCTTTCAATTAAAGCAAATAAGCTATCTTATAGTAGGCATATTGTCCTATACCCAAATGTGTAGTCTCTTCACGACTATTCTGACGGTAATAATAACTGTCTTTCCTCGTATTTGATGTCATACAATGTTGACTTGAAGTGAAATATCCTAATGGTCCTCTAACCTCACAATTTTATCTGAATGCTCATTTTGTTCGTTGTAGGTACTTAATGTGTTAAATATATTACAAAGCGCGGAACAGGCGTTAAAACTGTTTCTTCGAATATAGCAGCTTTATTTGGCTTCGGAACCATAGCGCTGTCAGCAAAAGCCCGAAATACGTGTTCGCCAGTATTGCTTTAATCCGGCTTTCAGTGACTGAAATCGGATCATATTATCAGCGACCTGTAAAGGCTTTTTAATTTCTCGAAACCGACTGTAAAAATAGTCTTCATCAGCTTCAAAATCAGATGTAAACTGTCATTTTATTAACCGATCGATGTTAATGGATTATACATTGACTTCGAAAACGTTAAACTTAAGACTTCAAAGGTGCTTTAATCAAATATATCACAGATTTTCTCGTGTTTTCAACAATTACGATCAAGATTACCAATCAAATAAAAGTTTCTCTAAGGAATGAATGTTCATATTTAATATGTTACGGTCGCGAAGTTGGCTTAGAGAAGTCGGTACACGGCATTTTATTTTTTAAAAATCTGTAGGATTGAAAGGAGTAAATTTCAAACCAAAGAAAATGTATTAGTGATACAATAAACCAGCAATTTCGTCACAAGCCGCGGAAAAACCTGATAGCCTTCATATTCAAAATACTTACGGGTAGTTCCCTGGAACGATACTGGCAGTTTGCATGCTCAGGTCTTACTACTGAAGGAAAATTCACACGGGACAAGACCTGCACTTTCCATTTCTTGATATCAACCAGACATAAGTATACTGATAACAGAATTTATGTCTCTTTGTGTTGAACTTTCCTCCAGCTAACACTTGAAGCTGGAATCAAAAAAATGGCTCTGAGCACTATGGGACTTAACATCTTAGGTCATCAGTCCCCTAGAACTTAGAACTACTTAAACCTAACTAACCTAAGGACATCACACACATCCATGCCCGAGGCAGGATGCGAACCAGCGACCGTAGCAGTCCCACGGTTCCGGACTGCAGCGCCTAGAACCGCACGGCCACCGCGGCCGGCCCAAGCTGGAATCATTCACCCTGTTAAGTATTGTACCAGGAATGTCAGAAGCAGATAAAAATACGTTAAGACGTGATATTACGGACTATTCATTTTGGGAAACGTCAAAGGTATAGATTTCCTGGCTGTTTGCCATCCTGAAAGACTCTTGTTCCGTAGCAGTTGGAAATAATTTCTCACTACCACACATGATATGAACGGAATTTCTGTTGGGTATTAAATCTAACGTGGCAATGTAGTTGCAAAGCCAAAAGTACCGCAAAAATATTGGAAAAAATTAAAAAGGGAGCAATACAATGAGTTCAATTGAGACATTTTGCCGGCCGGGGCGGCCGAGCGGTTCTAGGTTCTACAGTCTGGAACCGCGCGGTACCTACGGTCGTAGGTTCGAATCCTGCCTGGGGCATGGATGTGTATAATGTCCTTAGGTTAGTTAGGTTTAAGTAGTTCTAAGTTCTAGGGGACTGATGACTTCAGCACTTAAGTCCCATAGTGCTCAGAGCCATTTGAAGCATTTGAGACATGTTGAAGTGGAACGCAAACCAAAATTCCAATTAAAAATATAGCTCCTGTCCCCAAGAACTGAGAAGTAAATTAAGTTGTGTACAAAATATTAAAATATGAATTGTATAGGAAAATAAGTAACTAACTTTGACAGCTCTCAACTCATAAGTTTACAGTCTGCAGTATCCACCTCACTTCTTTCAGTTTCACATAGCTAGACAATTACTGAGGATAGAGCGTCATAGTTCGAAGTGCTGTTAGGTGCTATCGAATGAAAAATAAAATATCCATTCCCCGTATAATAGCATTCATGAAAGTCTGTAGAAACTAATGTTCACATAACATGTGTCTCAGGGTATCGAATTGAATCCTTGAACGTGTTGTATTGTATTCTGGTGAGATAATTGAGAGTACGCATACAAATTTTAATCCCACTCTTTATAAATATTTCTCCTTTCAGTTCCTATAAGTCATTATTCCGTTTGTTAATAAAGAATTGCGATCTAGCCGAAACCGAATGGAAATGGTTATGACAAACGCACCCACATAGCGGCGTTCATCATACGTCTTCCGGCAATTTATAGTCGCTACGATTTTCACTCAGGTACACGAATAATATCGCGTAAAATACCACTAGCACATATTAGTATTTCACAGTAGATACAGGAGTAGAAAAGCAAGGAAGTGTGTTCTCCTCGCGTAGTAAAAGTTATTCGCTGTGACCTACATTTGCCATTCTAGGTGACTTCCATTACAAACTGTATGTCATGGTCACTATTATATCAACAGTCAGAATAACAATTTCTTGACAAAGGCCCAAGTTCTGCTGTCATTTTTTCACAGTCTGTGTTTATATTAAGCTTTGTACTCGTAATCATTAGGCATTTAGTTGAATTGGAAACCTTTAAATAAGTGGATTTAACCATGTTTTTAAGTCATGTGTAGGATCTGTTAGGATCGAAAGCCACTTTCCGCACGATGCAGATATCTTGTCTACATCAGTTTACAAATAGTTTTGATGACTTGATGACTTTACTAGGCTGTAAACGACGTAAACATCTGTAAACGTTCTCAAAGTGCTGCTCATGTTGTCTCCTAAATTGTTTATATCTGTTAGGAACAGCATAGCGCTCATAACAGCTCCTTGGGGAATCACAGATGTCATTTCTATTTCACCACACGACTTCTCATCAATTACTTCTACGAACTGTGACCACTTTCGACAGGAAATCACGAATCCACTCGCACAACTGAGACGATATTCCATCGGCGAGCATAGGCACGAATTTTGATGTGTGACTACGGCCTCCCGTCGGGCAGATCGTTCGCTGGGTGCAAGTCTTTCGATTTTACGCCACTTCGGTGACTTGCGCGTCGATGGGGATGAAATGATGGTCATTAAGACAACACAACAACCAGTCCTTCAGCGGAGAAAATCTCCGACCCAGTCGGGAATCGAACGCGGGCCCTTAGGATTGAAATTCTGTCGCGCTGACCACTCAGCTACCAGGGGAGGACACGCATTTCGATCAGAAGCCCTCTAGATTTCTGCAGGTATGGGCTGTATTTGAGATCGTTTGTCCGTAGTAATCATTAGTTCGTGTGGATAAAGAGCCAGTTGTGGTTCACAGGAACGATATTTTCTGCATACGCGCTGCTTATGAGTCTATAGACCGTTTTCATCGAGGTATTTCATGACGTTGGAGTGCAGTAAGTATGCTAAAATTCCACTATAAATCAGTGGCAGTGATATGGGCCTATAACAGAGCGGGTTACTTTTACTTCCTCTCTTGTACGTGTGTGACCGCTGCAACTTTCCAGAACTTGGGTCAGTTCTTCCCTCGAGCAGTGAGTCTATATCCTAGGTAAAACGGAGCTCTATCATGAGCATACTTCGAGAGGAAAAGAATATCTATGTAGTATGGTTCAAGGAATTGCCTTTATTCAGCGCCATCATAGCGAAATTTGTAACTAATCTGCTCGAGGATTATATTTTTTATCCACTGCATTCCTATTTCGCGAGTTCACTGATAAACAGTTTTTATCTGGAATTACATTTTCACTGTGTTTGAAAAGTGACTACAGTTCTTTTACTACGCCGCGAATACCAGCTTCCAGTAACTTATGTTCACAGCTTTTCTTGATTCGAATGGTTGAATATTTACTGCATCTTACTTGGTGAAGGAATATCGGAAAACCGAGTTTAGTAATTCTCCTTTGGTGGCACTGCCGTCGAAAATGTTACCATTACTAACACACTGTGAAAATGTAATTCCAGATAAAAACTGTTTATCAGTGAACTCGCGAAATAGGAATGCAGTGGATAAAAAATATAATCCTCGAGTAGATTAGTTACAAAAATTCGCCATGATGGCGCTGAATAAATATCGAGTCGGAGTATCTCATAGCCCTTATGAACAACGTCACAGAATCAGGAAAGAATTAACGTTACGAATCCTCAGAAAACTTCGTCGTGAGTGCAAAAAGCTGATTGCAAGTCACTTGAATTTACAGACAGCTAGCATGGAGATGGATTCCGATCACGACGTGTTCTGAATAAAACGAAAATGTGAACAAAGGCTGGATTTTCTAAATGCGCAATCTGCACGTAAAAAGACACATGAAAGTGACACGACTTTACCAAACCTGTCTGTCATCACTGTTCCTAATCGTATGAAATCCATTGAAATTGTTGCTGTTTGCCGCGGTCTGACCATTATACCTACCTTTGCTCGTCGAATGCGATCATATTCACACTAGACAAATGCCAGTCAAACTGTTCGCTACAGCGCATTGCTCCGAGTGACGAAGGAGGAAGAGGTTTTGTCCAGCAAAGCGTCCTGGAACAGAAACTACACTGAGCGCAGAATTAAAGGATCACTCTTTCGAAACTTCGTAATTGCCTCCCACTGTGACTCATAAGTGTGAAATTTGGCTCAACTGTGCCTACAAACTTCCACTGCAGTGGTGCAAACTCGTGGTTCCCTGCAACATCACCCTTGGGCTCGGCGATGCTTCAGACTTCAAGGTGTCGGCACATGTGAAATTAAGGGTACAGTTCAGAAGTTAATGTGACCTATAAATACGTTAATGATGTCACATTGGTACCAAATTTTACCAAATTTCTGCCCGTAGCCACCGAGGGCGTGTTGTACGATGAAAATATTGTAACACAGCGACGAGGACTCCTTCCCGTACAACAAACGGACCGCTCATTGCAACCGCCACTTCTCGACTCTGACAACGTGATGAGGAGGTCGTCACAACCCCTTCTTTTGAAATCCCTGCGATGTAGGTCAGAACCACGACAACCAGAGTTGAAATCACGCGGTTTTCTTATGGGTGGCTGCTGAAATCATTTCATACACACCGCCGTTCAGAATCGAGACGATAAGGCCTTAGGGGTGGTACAAATGGCGTCAATGCAACATTCCTTTCCTTGGGGCTTTGGTTCTGACAACATTATCGGTACAGAACGACCGTTCATAGTGCGATGAGATACAGTAAGACGTTCTTAACAACCTTTGACGCTGCTCACACTCTCTGACGTTTAAAACCTTTACTAAGGACTTTGTGAAGCTTTATCCCAATGGCGCGTGATCGCCAAAAATTTGGAGAGCAGCGCGAAAGAAATTTTTTCTGTCGTGTACAGGATGAAACCACTAGCGCCGTTCAAAACTAGTCGACGAAATTTGAAGATGATCCGAAGCAGCAAAGGGTGCTTACGCCTTTTCAGCATTGTTGTTTTACGCCTTTCTACGGCGTGATCACGGAGGAGTGCTACATTTACATGTGTGAGAAAAATGCAAAGGGCATCTTTAAGACCCCACAGTTCCATAAACCAATCGATGCTACCCACGCACCTATTTTGAGCAAGTTAAAGCTGCACCTGTCAGATATTTCGACACCAATTCAACCTAGTGGCTGATCTGGCGCCTGAGGGCTAGGCAATCACTTAGACTCCTTCTGAAAGGAGTTTGCCTACCTTCAGGAGCCAGAGTAGGCACCAGGATGTATTGGTGTCGAAGTTTGACAGGTAAATTGGTAAAGACTTAAACGGAACTTGCGTAGGTGGTATCGAAGGCGTTGCTGAACTGGGGGTCTTACAGCGGCCCATTGCCGCGCTTTATCCACGCACATATTGATGTTGCATTCCTCTGTGATTTCACCACAAGAGGGCGCAAAACAGGGGTGCTGAAAAAGCGTAAGTACCCTTGGGGCTTCGGACCACCTTCAGATATTGTCTAATCACTTTGAACGGTCACTAGTGGTTACATCCTGTGCAAAAGAGCTAAAGTTTCCGTCGCGCTGCACTCCGAAGCGTCGTGATCACGTTTAATTGAGATACAGCCCCACAATGACTTTAGAGAAAGGTCGAAACGTCTAAGGGTGTCAGCAATGTCAAAGGTAGTCAAGGACGTTCTCTTGCTGCTCATCGAACTAGGCGCTGTCCTTTTCGACTGCGAAAAGTGTGGAATCTAAGCCCCAGGAAAAGGGGATGATCCATTGACGTACTTTAAGTTGCTTCATAAGTCCTTTTTCGTCTCGATTCTGAGTGGTGATAAGTCTGAAATATTTTTTTCAGCCACTGATAAGAAAACCGCTTAATTTCAACATTGTACATCATGGTTCTGACCTCAATCACAGGGACATCAAAAAAGGAGATGAAATGTGGGCAAGTGTTTTCATTGACCTGGAGATAGGATATTCGGTTCTCATTGGCTGTGGTAAGCAGAGCCTATAAGGCCGCAAGACTTTTTCTGCCCGTGATAGGCCGAAAGGTTATCGGCAGAAACTCCAATATCATTTCTGGCTAGAGTCGAGAAGCGGCAGTCGCAATGAGTGGTTGCTATGGTGTACAAAATATCTAGTTGGGAGGATAAATGGCGGTTTGCTCTAATTACAGAAAAATGAAAATTAATGCGGATGAACACGAAAAACAGTTCCATAATATTCGAATACAGCACTGATAATGTCCTGCTTGACACAGCCGCGTCTATTAAATATCCAGGCGTAACGTGGCAAAGCGATTTGAAATGGAACTAGCACCTAATAACGGTGGCAGGGAAAGCGAATGGTCGATTTCGGCTTGTTGGGAGGATTTTAGGAAAGTGTAGCTCATCTTTAAAGGAAGCCATGTATTGACCCATTCTTGAGTACTTTTCGAGAGTTTCGGATTCCCACCAGGTCGCATTAAAGGAAGGCAATTCAGAGGCGGACTGCGAGATTTCTTACCGGTAGGTTCGATCAACATGCAGTTATTAAGGAGATGCTTCATTATTTCGAATTAGAATCCGTGGAGGGAAAACGATGTTCTTTAAGCGAAACAATACTGAGAAAATGTGGAGAATCGGCACCTGAAGCTGACTGTAGATCAGTTCTACTGCCACCAAAGTACATGTAGCACAACGACAGCGAAGATAAGAGAAATTAGGGCTCATACGGAAATATGTAGACGAACGTTCCCTCCTCGTTCTATTTGCGAGTGGAAAAGGAAAAGAAGTGACTAGTAGTGGTATAACGTATCCTACACCATACAGCGTAGAGTGGCTTGCGGAGTATGTATGTTGATGTAGGTGTAACGCCATTGGCAAGACATACCCATTATTAGAGTCGACTGGTGGCAATCTCAGTGAGCATTCGCGAGCCTACGGTTACTGCAAAGAACATCGATAAATGGGTTTCGTATTCCGTTCAAAGTATAATTGCATTGTAATTGCATCACGAGGGCCATTTTTTAGAGTTGTATTCACTGATTAAAGAGAACGGACGCGTATGTGATGGCCAAAGGCGATTACGCTAGCAAGTGTAAAGTTTCGTCAGCCGAATGAGATGTAGAGTGCATAAATTGGTTCGCTGCTGGGAATGCTCATGAAAGAGTATTGTTAAGCAATATTGGATTACTGGGTTAGCAAATTTAACGAGAAACAGATTGTGTCATCATTTCTTATGCTGGCCGCGGTGGTCTCGCGGTTCTAGGCGCGCAGTCCGGAACCGCGCGACTGCTACGGTCGCAGGTTCGAATCCTGCCTCGGGCATGGATGTGTGTGATGTCCTTAGGTTAGTTAGGTTTAAGTAGTTCTAAGTTCTAGGGGACTGATGCCACAGCTGTTAAGTCCCATAGTGCTCAGAACCATTTGAACCATTTGAACCAGTTCTTATAATCACTAGGGATTGTGACCGTGCTGAGGAAAGACTTACAGCACCAAACAAAAGTCAGGCATCTGAAATAATACTGAAGCGCTCTTTATTGCAAAGTACATCTTAAATTTTCTATAATCTTAAACTAGCTGCATCACCTCATAAACGAAGCCAAGACTAAGTACTATCTTTTGCAGCGAATAGCCATCATGATCGTTTCAAGGCGACAGATAAGAACTGGAAATATTGCAAAGTGTACCTGATGTATATCCAGACTGTTACAACCAGTTTACTGGAGTCCATCGTTCCTAACGAAGTTCAAGAGCTGTATTATGAAAGGTACTCGTTCCAGAATGGCTGTCTTTCTACACTGTTCAATCACATTAATGTTACCATCTGTCAAAAGCTTGAATAACCACCTTTCGCAGTGCGCACCGCTGCGAGACGTCCAGGAAGAGAGTCAGTGAGGTTCTCAAAGGGACCGACAGGAATTACGGAGCCATGCCGACTCGAGTGCCGTGGTCAGTTGCGCAAGGTTTCTCAGTTGAGAATCTATGGCATCAACAGTGCTATCGAGGTACTCCTATAGATTCTCGACTGGGTTTAAGTCCTGGAAGTTTGGTGGCTAGGTGAGTATGCTAAAATCATCGTGGTGCTCTTAGAAACACGCACGAACACTACGAGTTGTGTGGCAGGTTGCATTGTCCTACTGGCAAATGTCATCCCGTAAAGGGAAAGCAAACTACATGTAGGGGTGGATATGGTTCCCAAGGAAGAGGTAGTGCAAGTCCGGGACAATCGGACTGTTAGATGAGATAGGCCAGTGGCGTATTTCACAAATGCACCGTTAGCGAGCAGCTCCCGCTGCTTGCGAGGCAGCTCTTTGGTGAGGAAACGTGGTGCAAAACTGTTGCTGTAATTTTCGTGTTAGTTTTGAAGAAAATTACGTTCTCTATTCTGGTAAGCCGAAAAGTTTCATCGTGTAGGTACACAATTTTAGTACGGAAGTTCAGTTCGCACAGTATCGAAATAGTTTTTTCACTAAGAGCTTGACAACTGTTTGGCATAAAACTAGCCTAAAATGGCAACCAAGGTTGTACGACTCTTCCAGACGATCGGGAGAGATGGATCAGTGTTATTCAGGACAGATGGAACACTTCTTTTAAAGTGGGAGAGACGGAGTGAAATTAAATTTAGCTTCAAGGCATGTGGAGTAATCCTAGTGACGACGGGCGTAGTCGCATACTATGCTTATTTGTCAAAAGAAACGTCTGTGCTAACAAATGGAACACGATGCCAATCAACGACTTAAAAGCTCATAAAAAGACCTAGTGATCCCAATCACGTCAAAAGAGCAGAGACATCAGCACAAGTCAGGTTCCTTCACTGACACAGCTCCGGACTCCGCTGCCACCAAACATAAGACTTTCTACATTACCACTTCAAAACTGACTGCTTCCAGTCCAACGCAGATATAAGTTTTGAATGAATTATTACGTATTTCTTCTATTGATTAAGCCATGAATTTTAACAGGAAGGCAGCAGCTGTATTCAAAGGGCTAAACTATGCTGAAAATACTGAAACTGTAAAGATAAAGAAGAATAAAAAAGAAAGGAAAGAGAAAAAATGGTACAAAAAGTGAAGAGAAAAACAGACAGAAGAGTCTACAAAGGGAAACTACTATAAATATATCTCCATATTTATCAGATAGAAACAATGCAGGAAGTTACAAAAATGACTGTTTTGAATGGCATCAAGAAAATGTGTTGGGTGTCGTAAAATCTGTCACCAAATTAATAAAAATGATGATTGAATTCAGTGTGTTTCCTGGTCATTCATGCCACATGAATGTTCTTCAACTTTTGGTAATAAACGTAACTACAGTGTTGAGAGAAATATAGCCTAATGCTTGAACAAAACCAACTCATTAGAAAAGCCTGCATTCAATCAATATTTGAAACAAACTGATAAAAGTGTCTTGAACTAAAGCATATAACAGTATAATTACGTATTCATTATAACGTATTCCAAATAAAACTACTTAATTTTAATTCACTCTTTTCCCTATGTACAACCATTTTTATATGGTCCCTCTCTCCCAATACACTAGTCCATTTCACCCATACAACTATGAAATGGATTACTCATGTATATTTTCATTTTATCATATTTCTTGTATTTTAAGTGGCAGAGTCTCAATAATATATCGTACTTAAATTTATATGATACTCTATACGAACATGCTGCCAGAATTGAAAAAATATTAAGAACGCCCTGTTTTATGCTGAAGGAAGAAAGTGGTCCATCTATCTCGGATTTACCTTATGCCTGCGTTGATGCTTTGTGCCTTCCAGAATGACGACATCATCTAGGAAATGCCACCAAAAAATACCCCAGACCATAATTCTTCCTTTTCCGGCCTGGACCCTTCCGACGACTGGTGCAGGGTGTTTACTTTCAGACGTTTCACACTGTAGCCGCGAACGTACAGCTGTTCAATGGAGCATAAAACGTGATTCATCTGAAAAGGCTGATTGGGACGTCTAGTTGCCGTACTGGCGTGCAAATTCCAGCCTTCGTCGCTGATGAACATCAGTCATGCAGTCAGCATGGGCGCATGAACCAGACGCCTGACGCAAGACACTTACGGAGCAATGCTCGCTGAGCAGCCGTTGATCAGATACTGTTGGTAGTCCCTTGGTTCATCTGGGTAGTCACTTTCGCTACAGGTGCACGTCAGTTCCCCCGTAGACGTCCCTGCAGCCGTCGTTTACCCCTGATATCAACGACCTGTGTTGCACCACAGTTGCCTCGTCACCGGCTTTCAGTAGTGCCATTTTGCCACGCACGGTATACTTTAACTACGGCGGAACGCGAACAGCATATAAACTGAGTCCTTTTGTAAATGCTCGCTCCTACGGCCCGAAACCCCAGGTTCACGTTAGATAATCGCTTCGTTTCCGCATTACAACAATGGCAGCACTGTTTTCAGCTTCCCCCGACACGCTTTATATGCCCTGCAACTGCTAGTGCTACCACCTGCAGCCTGTGGGTGGTTACTGCATATTGTGAGTGAGCATGGGCAGTGATCACATTAATGTGACTAGACTCCGTGTTTGGCATGCTTTTCTCGTTGTATGTGTGAGAGTGTTCCTACGACTTTTATGTTCCATGGGAGTAAGTGAATTTTGGTCACATTTGATCCGCGTTTATGCAGTTGGTATGGAAGAAACGGAGACTGTGCCTAGTTTATAAAAGAAAAATATTTATCAAGTAATTCATGTATGGTTGACCGTCGTTAAGAGCCCCCACCAGGGCCTGTCAACGTTTGAGGAAAAATACAAAGAGGTGACAAAAGTCATCGGATAGCGATATGCACATATGCAGGTTGCGGTAGCAGAGCGCACACACGGTATGAAAGGGCATTGCATTGGATGACTTGTTACTTGTACACGGGTGATTCATGTGAAAAGGTTTACGACGTGATTATGGCAACACGACGGCAATAAAGAGACTCTGAACGCGAAATAGTAGTTGCAGCTAGATACACGGAACTTTCCATTTCGGAAATCGTTCGGGAATTCAACGTTGCGAGATTCACTGGGTCAATAGTGTGCGTAGAACACCACAACTCATGCATTGCCTCTCATCACGGACAACGCAGTGCCAGACGGCCCTCACTTAAAGACCGAGAGCATTGGCGTTTGCGTAGAGTGGTCAGCGTCAACAGAACAGCAACAATGCGTGAAATAACCGCAGAAATCAATGTGCGACGTGCGACGAACGTATCCGCTTGGACAGTGTGGCGAAATTAGGCGTTAATTGACTATGGCTGCAGGCGACGGGAGCGAGTCCCTACGCTAACACCACGTCAGCGTGTGATCGCCTCTCCTGGGCTCATGACCATATAAGTTGGACGCTAGACTACTTGAAAACCGTGTCCCGGTCAGATGAGCCCCTATTTTAGTTGTTAACAGCTGATGGTAGGGTTCGAGTGTAGCGCAGACCCACAGAGCCATGGACACAAGTTGACTACAAGGCACTGTGCAAGCTGGTGGTGACTCGATAACGGTGTGGGTTGTTCAAAAATAGTTCAAATGGCTCTGAGCACTATGGGACTTGAAATATGAGGTCATCAGTCCCCTGGAACTTAGAACTACTTAAACCTAACTAACCTAAGGACATCACACACATCCATGCCCGAGGCAGGATTCGAACCGGTGGCCGTAGTGGTCACATGGTTCCAGACTGAAGGGCCTAGAACCGCTCGGTCACTCCTGCTGGCTGTGTGGGCTGTGATTACGTGGAATGGAGTGGCTCCTCTGGTCCAGTTGAACCTTTCATTGATAGTAAATAGTTACATTCGGCTACTTGGAGTCGATTTACAGCCGTTCATGGTCTTCGTGTTCCCAAAAAGCGATGGAATTTTATGGTTGACAGTGCGCTACGTCACATGGCCACAATTGTTCTCGATGTTTTTGAAGAACGTTCTTGACAATTCAAGTGAATGATTTGTCCACCCAGATCTCCCGACATGAATTTTATCGAACAATTAGGGCCGGCCGCAGTGGCCGAGCGGTTGTAGGTGGTTCAGTCTGGGACCGCGCGGCCGCTGCAGTCGCAGGTTCGAATCCTGCCTCGGGCATGGATGTGTGTAATGTCCTTAGGTTAGTTAGGTTTAAGTAGTTCTAAGTTCTATCGGACTGCTGACCTTATATGTTAAGTCCCATAGTGCTCAGAGACATCTGAACCTTTATTTATTTATTTTTTTAACATTTAGGTGACGTAATAGAGAGGTCAGTTTGTGCACAAAACCTGCACCCGCTCACACTTTCACAATAACAGACAACTACAGAAGCAGCGAGCTCAGTATTTCTGCAAGGGACTTCCTACGACTTGTTTAGTCCATGTCATGTCGAACAAAAGGAGGTACGACACGATATTAGGAGGCATCCCGTGACTTTTGCGACCTCATTGTAAAAAATCGTGTTACCTCAGAAACACGGTAACGTGAAAGGAATGATACGTCAGTCAGCACTCCAGCAATTCGACCGAAAAAGCATCGAAAGTTCGGTTCCGACATGAGCAGATCACCGGAAATGAAAGAGAGCTCTGAGGATCCACAGTCGCAAGATTTCGGGGGTTCGCCATCGGTAGGAGGTGATCTGGTCGGGCGGTCACGTAGCGGCACTGGCCTAGCGGCGTGCTCAAACCTGGCCGGCCGAGCCGCGGGAATTTATACACCGGAGCTGGGCTGGGGAGCGCCGGCCGCGGCTACGGCGGCTGTTTAATAACTGGAGGCGCTGCAGATGTGGCCAGCGATATTGCGTCGCGGCTCCGTGACGGGAATCTCCCGAGGCGGCGCACGTGCCCTGTTCCGGCCGCCCCGACGCTCGCTTCTAGCCGGCCAGCCGACGCGGCACACTTTGCGCCCGCTGTGACTCCGCCCGGCGGAGTTCGGCTAACTCATTTACCTGCCGCTGCCGGGAGGCTACCGGTTCATCTGCATGCATTACACATTTATATCCGTATTCCGCAGACTGCTCGGCAGATGCCGCGTGACAGAGCGACTCTCCCGCCGATCGTGTCATTCCACAGCTACTGCCGCCACGGGACTGCACTGCCGTCCAGACGCTAAACACGGTCGCGGAAGAGAGGGAAATGGAAAGGTAAAAAATTAAAGTGAATTATCGACCTCAGCCGCACGAGGGCACCGAAATAATTCGATGATGACAAGTGAAAGCTTGTTTCGGACAAAGACTCGAACCTGGATCTCCATGGTGGGCGCGGCGGGGCACAAGGAAATAGTGTGTGGTAAGCTGAGAATTTGGGTCGGATGGGACTCGTGCTCGGATTGCCGAGGCGGTCAGGGTGACCGATCGCGTCAAGCAGGAACTCTGGGTTCGAATCCTGATCCGGCTCGTGTTTCCACTTGTTACCTTTGTTGAATTGTTTCAGTGCCCTCATGCGGCTGGGATCTATAATACACTTTCAGTTTGCAAACAATCGGCTCCTGAATCATAAATGGATGGTGTCTGTCCTTTCGGATGTGCCCGAAAGAAAAGGCACGACACACGTAATACACTACTGGACATTAAAATTGTTACACCACGAAGATGACCTGCTACAGACGCGAAATTTAACCGACAGGAAGAAGATGCTGTGATATGCAAATGATTAGCTTTTCAAAGCATTCACACAAGGTTGGCACCGGTGGCGACATCTACAACGTGCTAACATGCGGAAAGTTTCCAACCTATTTCTCATACACAAACAGCAGTTGACCGGCGATGCCTGGTGAAACGTTGTTGTGATGCCTCGTGTAAGGAGGAGAAATGTGTACCATCACATTTTCAACTTTGATAAAGGTCGGATGTAGCCTATCGGGACTGCGATTTTATCGTATTGCGACATTGGTGCTCGCGTTGGTCGAGATCCAATGACTGTTAGCAGAATATGGAATCAGTGGTTTCAGGAGGGTAATACGGCCTCGTATCGCTAGCAGTCGCATGACTGTAACGGATCATGCAGCCACGTCTCGATCCCTGAGTCAACAGATGGGGACGTTTGCAAGATAACAACATCTGCACGAACAGTTCCACGAAGTTTGCAGCAGCATGGACTATCACCTCGGAGACCATGGATGCGGTCAGCCTAGATTCTGCATCACAGGCAGGAGCGCCTGCGATGATTACTCAAAGTCGGACCTGGGTGCACGAATGGCGAAACGTCATTTTTTGGGATAAATCCAGGTTCTGTTTACAGCATCATGATGGTCGCATCCGTGTTTGGTGACATCGCGGTGAACGCACAGTGGAAGCGTTTATTCGTCATCGCCATTCTGGCGTATCACCCGGCCTGATGGTATAGGATACCATTGGTTACACGTTCGGTCACCTCCTGTTCGCTTGACGGCACTTTGAACAGTAGACGTTACATTTCAGATGTGTTACGACCCGTGGCTCTACCCTTCACTCGATCCCTGCGAAATCCTACATTCCAGCAGGATAATGCACGACCGCATGTTGCAGGTCCTGTACGGGTCTTTCTGGATACAGAAAATGTTCGACTGCTGCCCTGGGCAGCACATTCTACAGATCTCTCACCAATTGAAAACGTCCGGTCAATTGTGGCCGAGTAACTGGCTCGTCACAATACGCCAGTCACTACTCTTGATGAACTGTGGTATCATGTTGGAGCTGCATGGGCAGTTGTACCTGTACACGCCAGCCAAGCTCTGTTTGACTCAATGCTCAGACGTATCAACGCCGTTATTACGGTCTGAGGTGGTTGTTATGGGTACTGATTTCTCAGGATCTATGCACCCAAATTGCCTGAAAATGTAATCACATGTCAGTTCTAGTATAATATATTTGTCCAATGAATACCCGTTTATCATCTGCATTTCTTCTTGGTGCAGCGTTTTTAATAGCCAGTAAGTGTAGGAATGACGGAAGATGATATTTTCAATGAAAGTGACCACATACGATGTCTGCGCTAGATAGCTGCAGCGAAGTGCAGGAATACTTGCAGAGGATCGACGTTCGGTGCAGGTATTGGCTGTTGACCCTCAGCCGAATTAACTGTAGCTTACTGCGCAGAAACAGGCGGAATGGTCCACCTTACTATAATTACACGATTGCAGAACGATTAATGGAAACCGCACATCCGTAATGTATCTAGGAGTACGCGTTCGAATCGATTTAAATTGAAACGATCGAATATGACTAATCGCAAGTACAGCAGATGCCAGATTGAGACTCACTGGAGGAACTTCAGGAAATATGTTGGATAAGTAAAGGAAGTAGCTTACAAAATATTCGGCCCACCAATATCTGTATATTGCTCGTCAGTTTGCAATCCCTACCAGATAGGACTGATAGAAGAAATAGAGAAGATCCAAAGAAGAGCAGCGCGTTTAGTTGCACGTTGATTTAGGAAGTGCGAAAGCCTGACGGAGATGCTGAGCTTACATGAGTGACTGACACTGCGAAAGAGACGTTGCGATTCGCGGTGTGCTTTACTGTTGAAGTTACGAGAGTAGACGTTCCTAGATGAGCAAAGCAATATGTAACTTCCTCCTATGTTCATCTCGCAAAAAGTCAACGGAGATGAACCTAAAGATTTCGAGCCTACGCCGAACCTTACCAGCAGTCGTTGTTCTCGTGAACCATTCAAGACTGGAACAGGAAAAAGCTGAACGGAGAGAGGTTCACAAAGTAACCTCTGCCAGACGCAGTTATGTAGGTTGCGGAGCGTAGATGCATAAGTAATCACTATTTTAATTATTATCTCCAAAAAGCTGTTTTCTTTTTCAGCTACACTTCGATATTCTTAGTCCATACAGAAATTCCAGGTGAACTGGCGGAGGTGTGGAGGGGTACGGCGACAGTGCATAATCATGTGACATGCCGGTCAGGGGACGCAGACGCGTTCAGGGTGGACCAACTAGACTAAATAAACAAGAACGGGGAGAACCGGGTGCCGCTAGTAAAGTGGAGGATTTTGTGATCCAAAATCGGCGTATCACAATCGAAATTCTTGTGAAAAAGTGAGAAAATTAGTCATGGTACACTTTTCGACATCTTGCTAGATATTATCACTATGACAAAGGTTGCCGGTCGCTAGATTCCACGATTGGTGACAATCAATTAAAAAAAAATCAAGCCCGGAAAGAAGCGGAAATGTTGCAACCAGTGTAAGGGCCAATCCAGACTTCTTCAGTCTTCCGATGACAATGGCTAATGACAATGGACCACCGCTCGGTGTACCGCCACGACCCCGATACAAAGGAGCAACGGCAGCAGTGGAAGTGTGATGCTGAGTCTTATTTGGGATTGCAGTTGTCTGGTCTTAATACATTATGTTCGTAAGGGACAAACGATGACACGAGCATGCTAACTACTTGTCTAGATGACAGTACAGAAAACTCTCAAGACTAAGCGTTGCAAGAAGCTATCCGAGGTAATGTTTTGTTCCACAACGACACCCCAGTTCATTCTGCAGATGATACAGTCCAACGAGCTATCAAATTTTTCATCCTCCTTCCACCGGCCCTCCGCCCCTCCCCCTCCCCCCCCCGTCCCCTTCCCCGCGTTCTCGGGACATGGCGCCCAGTGACTTTTCCCCCTTATGTAGGGTAAAGAACCACTTTGCAAGGTACGCACTATCAGAATGGCAAAGAGATAATTTTTGAGGTGGAAAGTTATATGGACATCCAAAAATGCAAACTCCTTCAACCAATGTCTCCGCCAAGTCTGCCATAGTTAGGAGAGAATGTCGCATTGATGGATAACTTTGTAGAGAATAACTAACTTCATCATCAAATTTCATGGTAGAGCTTTGATTATTTCAAACTGATGATTAGAACTTATTGTACAGAGTACTCCTTCTCACCGATAGGCACTTGACGGAAACATTATCGGATACAGTGCGGTGTTTTCATAATGCCTCAATCTTATGGGATAGAAGTATCCTGGAGTATAGTTTCATGAACTTTTGACATTATTCTTATTAACTCTTACAAAACAGTGTCTAATACTAAACCGCTATACTATCGAGATGTACGACAACATTCCTCAGGGGGACAGCAAGAAGAAGAGAAGAATATTTCTTTACTCCTACATAACAATTCCACACCGTTCCTTCTTAATCCACAGTGAAGTAATGGTTTTTTTCTTCAAGCCAGTACTACACTATCTTCTTCTAAAGCCCACACTATCTTTCTGTTTCACCCGCTAAAGGTATCACTTAATTACTTACTGACTACAGAGAAACTTTATCGTAAACTGACATGGTGTACATCGCGTCAGTAGCAAGTAGCAGGTCCCTTGCGAACTTGTTCGCTTTCCATTGAGGGCCTCCATAGAACACGGATAGGAGAAATGGTTTAAAATATACCTGGTGCTTAACACTAACTCATAAACTGGACAGACCAGAGTCACAAGACTAAAGAATTACCAGAAAAATTCTGTGCACAACATAGGTCAATGACGAATGAAGATGGAGAAGTACTGAAAATATTTGTGAAAGTACATAGGATATACGTAATACCGAAGTAAATGTCAATTTTTAACATTTTAAAAAAGCAGCGTGAGAACGGACAAACAAAACAAATATTTTTAAGGAAAGAATAGCAGAAATAAGGAAAATATTTATATACAATCAATTTTTAGTAATGGAAATGTATGTAGAGTAGCTCGATTAAGAACAACACACTATGTAACTGAAACTTCCTGGCAACTTAAACTGTGTGCCGGACTGAGACTCGAACTCGGGACCTTTGCCTTTCGCAAGGTTCGCAGGAGAGCTTCTGTAAAGTTTGGAAGGTAGGAGACGAGGTACTGGCAGAAGTAAAACTGTGAGGACGGGACGTGAGTCGTGCTTGGGTAGTTCAGTTGGTAGAACACTTGGCCGCGAAAGACAAAGGTTCCGAGTTCGAGTCTCGGTCCGACACACAGTTTTAATCTGCCAGGAAGTTTCATACCAGCGTACACTCCACTGCAGAGTGAAAATCTCATTCTGGAACACACTATGTATTGTACAGTTATACAGATAAAATTGGAAATAGAGAAATGTATGAATTAAGAATGATAATAAGAACGTAGGAGGAAAAGGAATAAGAACTGTCAACATTTAAAACACTAAAGGAGAGGAACTTAATTCGTTTGTTGATCTAATTATTATAATTTATTGGGTTCCGGACTTTTAAGTGCATGCTACTGATTTTGGTGTTGCCTTCATTTCCTTGGGAGAAAATTAATTCTAACACATTATTTGCCATAGTAACTCAGTCTGCTACTTTTCTTCTTGTTCGGAAATGTGGATGTCTGTGAAGTGGTTGTCGATGCTGTTGTGGCTGCCCAGTTGTCTTTTGATCAGAAGTGCATCTCCTCTTAATACTAAAAAAAGGATAAAATGGATCCCCAACGCCGATAATACATGTATGCTCACCGCTTCCAAAATTTCATTTTTAAAAAATAAGTACATACCTCAGTATTTTTCAGCCTCAGAAAAACTAAAGAAATATGACAATAATAAAATGGTAAGGTTATGTGAGCCTCACTGCACTTCTTTTTAAGTAATTTGTGACTGATTTGATTCTGAAAATCTCAGTAATGTATGTAAATACCGTAAATGTAAATGTGATTCAAAAAGTACTTGAAGTGAAGTGAAGCGCAGCTGGAGCGCGAGAAAATCTTTAACGCGCAATCCCCGCAACGATAGTAGTTGTGAATCTTTGAATATGGGCTCTGAAATAAAAAAAAAGACAATCGATTTATTAAAAAAGAGGACTGTTGATCTGTGTCTTGTGGAAAGGGGACGTGTTGTTAGGCCATTGCTCAGAACGTATTGTTACATGCAATGAAAATTGCTATTGTAGAGATAAAACTGAGTAAAGTATGTGTAAGAGTTGCCAGACATTTATGTATACAAATTTTCTCGAAGTGAAGAATAGAAATATCTTGTTTTTGGAAAAGGACGTGAACTTCATTGTCGGCGCCGTCTATCAATCGACAGAATTGTAAATGTACAAAGTTCACTAAAATACAGGAAAGCAAATGCATTCTCTATAGTTTTCATTCAATACGTAACAACATCTCATAATTTATTAATTACAGTAATTGGATTATGATCTTTTATAATTATATGGTGCTGAACTCCACTGATCAAGTTCGATGTAGCAGGACGTGTAGTTTGAAGGAAGTTTGTGTGCTGTTTGATCGTATTTACTTACAACGGCGTGATGGCTGGGTGTTGTGTGCAGTCCTTAGGTTAGTTAGGTTTAAGTAGTTCTAAGTTCTAGGGGACTTATGACCATAGATGTTAAGTCCCATGGTGCTCAGAGCCATTGAACTTACAACGGTGGTCTCATAGGTATGATAAGCTGCGAAAACCTGAGCTCAAAGTTATCCGCAATACGGCCAAGTAACCAACAGAGTTGTACTTTAACTCTTAAAGAACAATAACTTCCTCCAAATTATAATACATCACCAACTGGTGCAGAAGCTGATCATTTAAGAAGGCAGCAACCAAAATTCAGGTACCAGTTACGACTTAAAGTAATCTCTCTCAATCTCTCTCTCTCTCTCTCTCTCTCTCTCTCTCTCTCTCTCTCTCCCTCTCACTCTCCAAACACATATATAAATATCCATATCATTAAAATAAAAGTCATTTTCTAAATTTTTAAATAATAAAAAAAAATTAAATAAGATTCGAAATTCGGATAAAATACACATTGTCTAAGATAGTTGCTGCTGAATGACCTTTAAAATATCTTAGAACAGAAATCGTTGTAATGTTGTTTCCTTTTCTATGGCAACTACTGCTCACAAAATAATCGGTTCGTGCGCGATAGTGAACGGTACAAGTGTGTAGCAAAAAGCTGCGGATGAAATTGCAATTTTTCAGGGGATCATATCTCGGGTTCTGTTGATCACATGGCCGTGCGGTTAAAGGCGCTGCAGTCTGGAACCGCAAGACCGCTACGGTCGCAGGTTCGAATCCTGCCTCGGGCGTGGATGTTTGTGATGTCCTTAGGTTAGTTAGGTTTAACTAGTTCCAAGTTCTAGGGGACTAATGACCTCAGAAGTTGAGTCCCATAGTGCTCAGAGCCATTTTGTTGATCACAGAGATAAGGGGTCAAGCATTTTGGATAGCTCCTGTCCTAGCAACTATTTGTGTATATATACAGGGTGAGCCACCTAACGTTACCGCTGGATATATTTCGTAAACCACATCAAACACTGACGAACCGATTCCACAGACCGAACGTGAGGAGAGGGGCTAGTGTAATTGTTTAATACAAACCATACAAAAATGCACGGAAGTATGTTTTTTAACACAAACCTACGTTTTTTTAAATGGAACCACGTTAGTTTTGTTAGCACATCTGAGCATATAAACAAATACGTAATCAGTGCCGTTTGTTGCTCTGTAAAATGTTAATTACATCCGGAGGTATTGTAACCTAAAGTTGACGCTTGAAACCTCCGACGTTCAGTTGCGTGTTGTAACAAACACGGGCCACGGTCGGCGAGCAGCATCTGCAGGGACATGTTTACGATGACGACCGTGTTTATGAGTGTGGCTGTAGTGCACTGTTGTGGTTTGGTCTAGCTGTCGCAGTGTCCTCATGTAGCACTTTGCTGCTATTGTTATTCTGCATTCGTCTCCGCACGCAGACCAACTGTAGTACACCGTGTTACCAGACGTCTGTGATTGTGTAGTGTTGTAGGAACTGTGACCATGGTGTATTCGAACTCTGAAAAGGCGGAGATGATACTCATCTATGGCGAGTGTCGACAAAATGCAGCTGAAGCCTGCAGGGTGTATGCAGAACGGTACCCGGACAGAGAGCATCCAACGTGCCGCACATTGCAAAACATCTACCGCCAACTGTATGCAACAGATATGGTCGTAGCACGCAAATGGGTCCGTAACAGGTGTAGTGGGACGAAATTAAGCGTCACCCATCCACCAAAGTCAGCCCAGTTTGCAGGTGACTATAAGTTTAATTTAGTTTTGTTTATGTGTTTTCTTATTATTTGTAATAGATGTGAATTATCTAAAAGTTTTGTATTTTTTTTATGTGTTTCATGTACGGAGAGGGCGGCGCAACGAACGGGGACAGCATCTTCGTTACCGCGACCAGAGAGGAAATTGCTGGCCGCTATACGTCGCGGGTCGACAGCCAAGGAGCAACAGAAGATCCTGGAACCGAGTTGTTGCGTCGTGCTTCTAAAAATTAAAAATGAATTTTTATACTCTTTTTGTACAACAATTACGTCATATAGAGCTTAATCTTATTGAAATGTCAGTCACTAACTCTCAACGCTCAAGTTCACATCTGTATGTGTAGGAAGCTAATAAAATAGTGTATGCTACTAAAGTTGAAACACGTGTCTTGAAGATTTATTTATGAAGAATTATGTGAACGGATTAATAATATATTTGACAAGATTCGTGATTCTTACGGCGTTCACCGAAACTTTGAATCTAAAAAGTTTATTTAATGTGTGATTCTGATATCGATTAGATCAAGATAACGTGTGTCGATATAATTTCTGAGGAGAAACAAACGAAATTTAAATTCGAAAAAGTTACAAAAACCAATTGGCCCAAGTGATGTAATTCTTTGCACACGACTCAACTCATGTTTTACAGTTTCGTTCAAGAACCATTCTATGACAATTTAAAAGAATATAAATCTTTTTGAAGTGGGTTGTAACTGACGTAGGTGACGAAGTCTGCACATGGTCATACATATATCAAACGAAAAACTAATACGTCGTTACACTACACCGTGGCGACCTTAGAAACAGGACTTGTGTGCAACTAAGGCACACAGGTACGAAACAAAGCATCAAGAGTCCTTCGGAAGTCAACGCGAGTTTTCGTGGAGCCTTCCCAGCCAGCGGCGACATCGCGGGTGTGGGCATCTGACGGAGCGCAGCCAAGCAGTACGGTCACGCAGTTGTTCCACGAGAAGGCGCGTCTGTTGGGCAGCAGCTGAACGCTGCAAAACCCGACAACCTTTTTTCTCACTAAACTATTAGGCCCAGTACGTCAGCTGCGGGGTGTTCCTCCGGCTGGTATTAGAGGTGTTGCTGAGGGCTTCGCCTGTCTACGGCGGTGCCGGGCGTGGTGGCAGCCGGTGACGTTCCGGTGTTCGACTCAGCGTCCTGGCCGGTTGCGGAAGCGGGGTCGCAGCATCTCAGCGGCTGCATCGACAGCTGTTTCTTCTGCAGCCCCATAGCAGCACTCTGATCATCGAGAACTACAAATTACAATATTAAGTGTCCGGTGAGTTTGTTTCAAGTTGGAAGTGGAGTGTTGTATATAGGGAGTGTGCTTTAATAGGATTGTTGATTACAAGTCTGCGTGTGTAAATAGTTAATATCTTACAATAATGTCGGGAAGTGAAATGTCAGACGAAGAGCAATCTATGTCCGATAGGAGCATGAGATCCCTTTTTAGGGCGATCGCTAATTTAAAACAATCTAACGGGGATTTTCTAGCTGAATTAAAACAGTCTAACGAAGAATCTGCTGCTAGATTAAAACAGTCTAACGAAGAATCTACTGCTAGATTAAAACAGTCTAACGAAGAATCTATGGCTAGATTAAAACAGTCTAACGAAGAATCTATGGCTAGATTAAAACAGTCTAACGAGGAATCTACTGCTAGATTGAAAGAGGAACTAAAACAGGAGTTAAAACAGTCTAACGAGGAATCTACTGCTAGACTTAAAGGGGAGCTAACCAAATGTACAGACAGGTTACAGGAATATCTTAATGAAACCAGTCGAGAATTAAGTGATAAAATAGAGTCTTCTAAAGTTGAAATGCAGGAAAAATTAGTAGGACTTAGTAATAAGATTGCTGATAATTGTAAAAGGTTAGAAGAACATATCCAGGAATCGCGCGAGGAAAAAGCTCGCATGCGAAACGATATTACTGACTTAACCGAGAGACTAGATAGTGTCAATATCTTAGTTGTAAATGAAATACAGAAAAATAACAATATGTTATGAGATGAATTTTCTATGCAAACGGAAACTGTTCGTAGAGAATTATTGGAATCTATTAAAGAGGTCTCTACCAAACCCGTAGAGATTTCTTCAATAGATAATGTAGAATTAGAGACATTAACTCATCAAGTAGAAAAGGACCATACCGAAATCGAAAACATGAAATTTTTAATTACTGAAATATGCAGTAACCTTGAGACTGCCAAAGATAATAATATTGACGAAGGTACAGAGCGTTCACATCGTGAACACAGTGAAGAATCGATATTAGCTAATCGCGTATCCAATACAGAAATGCGGATACAGGAAATTACTAAACGGTTATCGGAATTAGATAATAACGAGAACATTTCAGGTAGCAGAGGTAATAACATAATCAGAGACAACAGTCGCATCGAATTTGCTAGCTCGGACGACAACAATATGAATAAAGCAATCACGGCAAGCCAATCCGATGCAACTCCGTTTCTGCAATCTAAACAAAATCCGACTATTTCTCTCGCAGAATGTCTGGATGACATAACGACAAATTCAAATGTAGCAAGTCGATTTCCTGTATTCAAACCAGGAGGTGACCTTCACCCTATAATCTTTATAAAAGCTTTTGAAACATCATTATCTCCTAAATGGAGCAATGAAAAACGCATTCAATTTGCAATAGGACATTTAGAAGCAGAAGCTGCGGAATGGGCAGTACTGCATAGAACTGAATTTAGGGACTGGGATGATTTTGTTAAGCAGTTTAAACAAAATTATTGGTCAAGAGGAAAACAACAACACTTAACTGTAGAGTTGTTAGACCCTCCTCCTTATTCTAAACGGTGGAGAGGTTATAGGAATTATTTCAAATGGAATTTAAACCGTGCTCAATTAATTGAAGAACCAATTATTGAAAGTCATCTAATACGAGTCCTAATTAGTAGATTACCGTATTATGTAAAGGAAAGAAAAATGTTATTCTACGAATTATAGGTGAGCCTTTACTAGCTGCTCTACCTTGGCCACCAGCAAATGAGATCCAACAATGCATTCCAGACGAAAATGTTTCCGAACAGATTGTAAAAAATGCCGAACGGAGAATTAAAAGTTATAATCAACAGGCTATAGAAGCCTCATTTCAGGTAGGAGATCTTGTGTTAGTACGATCTCATCCTAAAAGTTCTAAGATCGATAAGGGATGTAGGAAATTCTTCTTTATCTTTGAAGGTCCATATGTTGTACATAAGATTGTACATCCCAAAGCATTACTTCTTATGGAACCTTCATCAGGTGTAATTAAAGGATTATATAGTGTTGATCAAATGAAACCCTTCATTCCTATATAAGTTAATAATTAGTATTTGTTACACACGGAAGAGCGTTCATAGTTTATTCATGTGAAGTTTTTCGTGATAATTACGTATTATGTTAAAGAATGAAACAGAAAGCTTAAACAAGTGTTCTGCAATAATCTACTGGTACTTCAAAAACAGAAAGATAACCAAAAGGGGGATTTATATGGAAGAAATTTTGCTCTTAGGTCAAAAGGAATTTTGCGTATTTTAAATTTACTCGGATAGTAGGAACCAAAGGGGATGGTTAATAGTTTTAGGGACCATGGGCGTCCAGAGCTATATGGCTCAAGAGAACATAGCAGAGTGCCTTTAATAGAGGTTTGTAATAGTGTTAATATAGAACACACCAAACGGGGCTCTCTCGCTTGTTTCTCCTAAATAAATTGCCATTGCCCAGCAAGGTGTCCGAAGGTAAAGAAAGCCGTGCCGAGATTCTAAAGAAAGTTTTGCTTGATTTCTTCTTGACCTCAGGCATAAATAAGGCATTAGGGAAAAGAATGACGTAAAGTAAATAGTACTATTAGTTATTGTGAGAAACTTATTAGTAATATACATTTTTGGAAAGAATAACTCTAGTAAATAAATGAAACTGAAACTAATCTAACACAATTTGAATGCTCTGTCCTGATGTAACAACGTCAAAGAACGTACTAAATTGGTATTTATTAGCAACTATTAAATGAAGAGGAGCAATCTCCCTATATTCGGTTACGAATTACCATAATAGCACAATTAAGAGTAAATGACAAATAGTCACAACAATATCGTATTAAAAGGATTAAATCTATCTAAGAGCAAGGACTCTAGGTTACGTAAAATGTGAGGAAAATGTATTAACAGTTAAATATTGTATATTGAAAAGTTTTATTTTCGGTTAAAACCTGACAAACTGAGCTTGTGGGTGGGGTATGTAGTGGGACGAAATTAAGCGTCACCCATCCACCAAAGTCAGCCCAGTTTGTAGGTGACTATAAGTTTAATTTAGTTTTGTTTATGTGTTTTCTTATTATTTGTAATAGATGTGAATTATCTAAAAGTTTTGTATTTTTTTATGTGTTTCATGTACGGAGAGGGCGGCGCAACGAACGGTGACAGCATCTTCGTTACCGCGACCAGAGAGGAAATTGCTGGCCGCTATACGTCGCGGGTCGACAGCCAAGGAGCAACAGAAGATCCTGGAACCGAGTTGTTGCGTCGTGCTTCTAAAAATTAAAAATGAATTTTTATACTCTTTTTGTACAACAATTACGTCATATAGAGCTTAATCTTATTGAAATGTCAGTCACTAACTCTCAACGCTCAAGTTCACATCTGTATGTGTAGGAAGCTAATAAAATAGTGTATGCTACTAAAGTTGAAACACGTGTCTTGAAGATTTATTTATGAAGAATTATGTGAACGGATTAATAATATATTTGACAAGATTCGTGATTCTTACGGCGTTCACCGAAACTTTGAATCTAAAAAGTTTATTTAATGTGTGATTCTGATATCGATTAGATCAAGATAACGTGTGTCGATATAATTTCTGAGGAGAAACAAACGAAATTTAAATTCGAAAAAGTTACAAAAACCAATTGGCCCAAGTGATGTAATTCTTTGCACACGACTCAACTCATGTTTTACAGTTTCGTTCAAGAACCATTCTATGACAATTTAAAAGAATATGAATCATTTTTGAAGTGGGTTGTAACTGACGTAGGTGACGAAGTCTGCACATGGTCGTACATATATCAAACGAAAAACTAATACGTCGTTACACTACACAGGCCCGTCACAGGAGAAGCGGATGCAGTTGGTGTGTTAGCTGCTGTGGCCATGAACCCACAGATGAGTACACGGGACATTGCGAGAGCCGGTGAACTGAGTCAAAGTAGTGTCATGCGCATACTGCATCGTCACCACTTTCACCCGTTTCATGTGTCGCTTCATCAGCAATCACATGGTGATGACTTTAATCATCGAGTGCAATTCTGTCAATGGGCATTAGCAGAGAATGCGTTGCAGTTCTACCTGTTTACCGATGAAGCAGGTTTCACAATCCACGGGGCAGTGAATCTACGGAACATGCATTACTGGTCCGTGGACAATCCTCGCTGGCTCAGACAGGCAGAGCGACAGCGACCGTGGACTGTAAATGTATGGTGCGGAATCATTGGCGACCACCTCATTGGTCCTCATTTCATTGCAGTGGCCCAAACAGCTGCAACATGCATCGCGTTTCTACAGAATGATCTGCCAACGTTGCTCGAAAATTTCCCACTGGAAACGCGTCGACGTATGTGGTATCAGCATGATGGTGCACCTGCACATTCCGCAATTAACACTAGGCTGATCCTTGACAGGATGTTCGACGGGCGTTTCATAGGACGTGGAGGACGCATAAATTGGCCAGGCCGTTCTCCTGATCTTAGACCTCTGGACTTCATTCTGTGGGGTACGTTAAAGGAGAATGTGTACTGTGATGTGCCTACAACCCCAGAGGATATGAAACAACGTATTGTGGCAGCCTGCGGCGACATTACACCACATGTACTGCGGCGTGTACGACATTCATTACGCCAGAGATTGCAGTTGTGTGCAGCAAATGATGGCCACCACATTGAACATCTATTTGCCTGACATGTCGGGACACACACTATTCCAATCCGTAATTGAAAACGGAAACCACGTGTGTACATGTACCTCACCCCTCATGGTAATGTACATGTGCGTCAGTGAAAAAGACCAATAAAAAGGTGTTAGCATGTGGACGTAATGTGCTGTTCCAGTCTCTTCTGTACCTAAGGTTCATCGCCGTTCCCTTTGGATCCATACGTAATTCGGTGCTCTCCGATACACACGATCGAACAGCGAAGGAGTGGTCCTCAAGCGTCAACTTTAGGTTACAATATCTCCGGATGTAATTAACGTTTTACAATGCAACAAACGGCACAGATTACGTATTTGTTTATATGTTTAGATGTGCTAACAAAACTAACGGGGTGTCATTTAAAAAAACGTAGGTTTGTGTAAAAAACATACTTCCGTGCATTTTTTTATGGTGTGTATTAACCAATTACACTAGCCCCTCTCCTCACGTTCGGTCTGTGGAATCGATTCATCAGTATTTGATGTGGTTTACGAAATATATCCAGCGGTAATGTTAGGTGACTCACCCTGTACATATATATATATATATATATATATCGTAAGAACGGGCATACTGTAGCTACTCTGCAGTACACGATCAGAATTTAAATATTAACACATTCTCCAGCCCAAGAATATTGAGAAAATCGTTTGGTCCTTTTGTTTTAGATGTAGTCAAGGATGGACTTTGGCCGGCTTATAAAAGCACCATTTTTACATGGGTGGTTCCTGAGAAAATCCCGGAAAAAAGCAAATTTTTGTGTACAAAAAGTATCATTTATGGGGATTGCCACTTCTATAATTTATATTCATAGAAAATCGTCGAAATTCTTACCATTTGTTCTTAAGATGATGTTCTTGAGGAACCCTGGAACTGTTTTCGGTATAATTATCCATTATACAGATTCAGCGTTTCGAAGTTATTGTACATTTTCACGTAAAACACAAAAGTATTATCTGGTCCGAGGCGAAAATGCAGTTTTAACTGCCGTAATCAATACAAGAAAAGGGTTCTAGGATCATAGCAAGGGTTCTGAGATCATCAAGCTACGTTTTAGTCACCATTTTCTCAGAAATCAAACTTTATGACGTATCCTCTCTCTATAGTTAGCACTTCCTCTCTATACAAATATGCCCAAAGTGGCACTCTCGTGACAAAAAATGAGCTGAAATGTAACTTAACATGCCCCAAATGAACCTGAAACGACTGCCAAAATGATTTAAAACTTGAAAGACTGCAAATTCAGTGAATTTCTTTAAATGACATTTTTATTCTTGTAAGATAGAAATCATAACCAGTGCGTTTTCAATGAATTGCGATTGATGGCCAAAGTACGCCTGTCCAGAAGATATCTAAAACAAACAATTTTGTGTTAACCTCATATCAAGCATATTAATTTGTCGTTAACTTGTGTCGATGTATCGGAAATCTTCGAAGTATATCATCATCATCATCATTTAAGACTGATTACGCCTTTCAGCGTTCAGTCTGGAGCATAGCCCACTTATAAAATTCCTCCATGATCCCCTATTCAGTGCTAACATTGGTGCCTCTTCTGATGTTAAACCTATTACTTCAAAATCATTCTTAACCGAATCCAGGTACCTTCCCCTTGGTCTGCCCCCGAATTCGTTTTATGTAAGCAGCACACCTTGCTGTTGCAGTGAAAAGAAGGGAACCTGTGGAAAAAATGCTCCTATCGGAGCACGACAGACGCGAATATGTTCCCCTTCAAACGACTGATGGAAAAGAGATGAACCAGCCGCCTCAGTCCTCATTCTGCCTTTCTCACAAAAATTTTGGCATGAGAACATATTTTCGAATTTTTGTGCTGGAAGGGAGCCGCAGAGAGACAGTGACGATGGAAAGTGAGGTGAAAGGTCAAGTGGGAGAGAAAGAGAGAGGAGAGTGTGATGGTGGGAGAACAGAAGTGGCGTCAAAAGAGGAAGAGATATGGCTGAAGACAATAGCAGTATGAGACAAACAGAAAGGCGATACTGATGGTCAGTGAGAGACAGTGGCAGTAAAGTGAAAACGAGACAGATGGAGTTGGAAGCAGTGGGAACAAAAGAGAAAGGAGATAGTGGAAATGAAATATATAGATGAGTGTAGTCCATACATGGGCTTGGACGGAGGGGCAGTAGGGGGGGCGGGGGGTGTCTGTGCCCAAACGTACCGCCGGTCTTTAATTCGTAGATAAAGGGTAGGGGTCATTTAGGACCGAAATTTTAACCGTCTGATTATAGGGGAAAAATTAGTTGGACCCCTCAGAATTTCTGTGCTGCCGAGGGCTGGTGAAGACAGTGGCATTGGGAAAGAAAGAGGAAAGGAGACAGTGTAAGTTACAGAGGAGGTAGTTTCTGGGGATATACTGTAACTCAGTGGGGGAAAAAGAGACAGAGGGAGCAAGACAAACACAGAGGGTGACAGTGAGAAGAAGATGGTGGGTGTGAATGCTTATCTACAAAGAGAGGCTGGGTAAAGGGATATGGAATGGTCCGTGGTAAAAGAGGCCGAATACGCCCGCGTGCTTAAAGTTTTGATAAAAAAGGCAGAATGAAGACTGAAGCAACTTGTGCCCACCTTTCCTGTCAGTGTTTTAAAGAAGAACATATCTGAATTTTTCGTGCTCCGACAGGAGCATTTTTCCGCTGGCGGTGTACCATAGGCAATGCTTTACAGTGAAAATGTGCATATTGTAACTCACTTAACTTAGAGATTGTCCCTGTAAAACTCATAACGCTAGAGTTCTCTCTTTGTGGCCAAAGACAAAAAGAATGTAGTGCGCAGTAGGAATTGTAAATGATCGTTAATATTACCCACGAATTTCTGAAATTGGATCTAGAGGAACAAATCATTAAACCCACTATTCGTTGCCGTAATAATAAAAGAAAAATACTTGAGATATTCCAGAGGATCGTATAATTTGGTAACCAGAGAATAGTTGGTTAGCTATCGGTTAACTACATTTGACTACCAAATAGCATGACGGTGGGATGCTTGTGCGGCGCCTGGCCTATTAGCTTCTCAGTAACTGCTATCCCTCATGAGTGACAGGTCATGAATAGACGAAATTGATTCCCCAAACAGATAATCCCGAAGACCAATGCAGCATCCTCATTAACACCCTAGTACATACAAACACAACCGAATACAGGAGACGTTTGACTAATGGTTCATACGCCTATCACAGGTCATGAAATACGCACCATTAACCCTTTGGAAGAGCGACTACTCTCTATGCAATGTCTAGACTATTAATTGCGGACTGGAAACATCACAGATTTTATTTTACAGTATTGAATAGAAAATATATATATAAGACAAATTGATAGTGCGATCTATATTTCGGAATTAACATGCAACGTTCAGAAGATTTTCTAGTTTATTTATTCATCACATTGTCAGTACGGCATGGTTAAGTAACATTAAAAAAAAGTTAATCAAAACTTTGCTGAGGCTGGGTGTACCTATTTATACAGAGTTTTCACTCGTGTACTATCTGTATGTCTCCTGCTATGCAATTATGACAATAAAGTCAGTGATACTTTCAGAGAGCTCGATCACTTGCCTCGTAAAGTCACGGGGAAGGCACTGTAACACAAAGTAAGTAGTCAGTGAAGGATTATCCAGATGATCAACAGTTCTTTTGATGATGAATAAATCTTCTGAGTGAACTGCATCATATTAGTTTTCTTCCGCTTCAAAAAGGTGATGCTTTGTAACAGGCATTAAAAGCTTCACTATGATGATACCCAGAGAAGGGTCGAAACATAAGATTGCTGAAAAAGTAGAACAGGACATTACTCTGCCACATCAACTGAAAGGTCTTACATTAATTAACAACAGCAACTAAATCATGCGTACTTATATAGCCTTTTTGACAACTGTCAACCATGACGTCCCATTTCCATAGGTTTCGGATATTTGGCTGTTATGCGACACTGATTTATCAAACGAAGTTACACTGAATATTTCACACGCTTTGACAAACAAGGAGGGATCAGTAGCCTAGGAGTTTCCTTAACTTAATCGATAGAGCATGGTTACAAGATAGATTATGCGGTGCACCGTAAAAAGCAGGTGTTGACTGAGAATGAATTAATACAGTACCTATAAAAAGCGTAATGCCACGAAGGCGAATTAAAAACCTATAAATCACATAATATTTAAAGTAAACTCTTGGAGAACGACTTCTTGCCTTGCCAGTTAATTGTTAGATGGGAAGCCCTGAAGTCTGGATTTCAATTATTTTATCGTTTCCCCTGGCACTGAAAAAGTTTCACCTAGAACGATACGCTATACAAGTGTTGAAATCAAGTTAGACAGTGGACAAGAGATTATTACAACCTACAGGAACAGGTTAAGAAGTACAATGAGACATCCAGATCAACAAAAAAAATTCAGTAATTTTGTACACAGTATGTAACTGATTTCAACTACGCAGCGGCTAACTGAATATTTCCCTCTCAATTTTTATGTGGTATGTATGTCAAAAGAACAGAAGTATGGTGTACCATAGAATGAAACACAGGGGAAAACTCCGAGACACGCTCAACCCATCCACTTCAAGTAAAATTAAATTACTGACCTTCAAAGGATCGTTTAGCGTTGTAGTTGTGGCGACTTCGTGAGACTGGAGTGTACTAGAAACTCTGTCGTCTGTGCAGGACGAAAAATTCCTCATCTACAAGGCAGCAAAATCGCAGTGTTCCAGATGAGCTAAGGGTTTTCGCTGTTACAGTCGTAGCCTACGCACTAGACAGCACTCACATCACACTAATTACGCCTCCCACCGCTGTTGCTTCGTCGTTACAGTTAGGCATTTCGTAACATATTGTGTTGCCGGACGAATCTTGCCTTAATTTTGACCAAGATGATGGCAGTCTATATGCCAGCAGAACTGAGAGATTAGCCTAACTGACCACCACGACCACCATGTAGACGGCCCCATTGCGATCACTGGCGTCCCAAGTGGGTTTTGTTTTGCGCGAGGCCATTCAGCATCGCGAGAGAAGAAGAGGAGCTATTTGAAAACGAAGCAGTGGTTGAAGATTATAAAGCTGTTAGCTTCTTTGTTTGGAACGTTTTTACAATACACCACTTTCAACAATGCCAACCAACGACGCATTAGGTAATGGATGACGTTGTGGTCGAAGGAGGGTCCAAAGCGTGGATGCGCAGACCGCAGCACGGGTCTCATGCGGCCCGTCAGTGATCTGATTGAGCCCCTCCCCCTCCCTCCTCCCCCCTCCCCCCCTACCCGCCTCTCACCGTTCGTTCTTGTGATCTTTTTTTCTCGTCTTTCATTCCCTCCAGAAAAAAAGAGAGCAGACCCTTGTGGAACTTAAGTCCCTTGTGGGTTGTCTAGCTAGCATTGGTTCAGGGGCTTCCCAACCGAATAAATAAGTTGTCTCAAGACACGTTATTTATGAACTCGCGGTTCTTGCGTAGGCACATTAAGGGATTGTCCGGCTACGGTAGTAGCAAGTCTGTACATCCCTCGTCTAAGCAATGACATTGCGGTAAGTGAGCAAGTAATTGGTTGTACTATATATGATACGCTTAAATATGTACACCACGTTCCAGAGTATACGCCGAAGCTTTACACCAGAAGAACGCCTGGTATGACGAGAGTGCTATGACGGCATGGACGTGTAGTATCGGCTGCTGTATGCACTATACTACCTTCTGTAAATTCGGAAATACCAAGCTGCATATTACAACGGAGCAAGGTGCGAATGATCATTGTGACTTATTGGCTTGAATACAGAAAAGTACACTGAAAGAACCATTAACAATGAAACTTACAGTATTTTACAGATATTATTGTATACATACATACATATTGGTACTTAATGTTATGCTCAGTTTTATATAAACTGACTTTACCTGTCCATGCAGTTCTGCTAAACGGGGCAGGTGGCTGCAGTAGACTACTGTGTGGTGGTACGTTGTTTACAGTTCAGATCAGTTGGAGCTCCGTTTCTATGTAGGTAGGACATGTCGCGAAAAAAGGCAGTACACGCAGCGAAAGTAACTGAAGGTGGCTCCAAAGAGCCAGATTCCTTATAATTAGCGGGTAAAGACAATTAGTTTGCACAAAAAAGGCAACAGTTTCCGATATACATCAAAGAAATTGAAGATTTCCACCAACAGAGTTGTCAAGACCAGACAGCGACATCGAGATACAGTCTCCTACATACCGAGCGAGGTGGCGCAGACACTGGACTCGCATTCGGGAGGACGACGGTCCAATCCCGCGTCCGGCCATCCTGATTTAGGTTTTCCGTGATTTCCCTAAATCGCTCCAGGCAAATGCTTCCCAATCGAATGAATAAGTTGTCTCAGTTGAAAGGGCACGGCCGACTTCCTTCCCTAATCCGATGAGACCGATGACCTCGCTGTCTGGTTTCCTTCCTCAAACAACCCAACCCCACCCAACCCAACAGTCTCCTACGATGATCATCCTCGCTCAGGAGCACCCAAGAAAATATAAGAACTCAATGGAACGTATTGGGTTGTCACCAGTGAACGTAATACATTCAAAACTACCCATGAGTTGACTGCTGACAGAAAACAGCTAAGGATACACCAGTGACTGATGCAACAGGGACACGCCGCCTGGCAGAAAACAACCTCCAGGATTATGTAGCAGCAAGAAAAGTATTGTTGCGCACTGTTAACAAGAAGAAGGGGTTCAGTGGGCTACGACACACCAAGAACGGGCAACAGGGGGTTGGGAAAGAGCCTTACTCACTGATGAATTCAAGTTCGAAATGTCTGGAAGTAAAGGCCGTCAATTCGTACGCCGTTTACCCCGTGAACGCTTGACTCGTCAGTGCGTAATTTCAGCTCTGAAGCACAGACGGGTTCTATGATAGTATGGAGATCTTTTCGAGGGAATGAAGTCGGACGTTTTGTGAAAGTAAATGGAAAAATAAACAAACAGCATTATCATGTCATTCTCCAGCGAATGCCAAAGCATCTGGTTGGCAGTTGATTGGAAAAGTGTTTGTCTTGCAGCAAGAGTACGGCCTGAAATATACATCCCTTTTGTGTCAAAACTATGTGAAGTTCTAGAGGTTCAGAACGTTTTGAAAAACGTGGAATGACCTCCCCAGTCTCCTGATTGTAGCCAAATCGAGCTCATATGGGATGAGTTGGACAGGAGAATCGGAAAACGAGGGATCAAGAGTGGGGCACACTTGTCGGAGGTCCTGTAGCAAGAATGGAGACTAATTCCAACAGAAACACTGGCAAAACTGGCCCGCCACATGCCGAGAGTATGCAAAGAAATGATTACAGTAAAGGGAGATTTTTGAGGGACCTAAAATAAATATCTAATTGTAGCCATGGATAGGTTGAACTTAATAAACGTTTAGAGAACAATGAAATCTAATTTTATGATGTATTATGTATTTCCCTTACATTGTCCTTAAGCACTTGGTGTTTCCAAACTTAAGGATGGTAGTGGAAGTGTACTTTGAAGAGTAGTTGCTGCGTAATTAAACATGTGGAAACATAGATGGTTGCCCTCTTTTGCACCGAGCGAGGTGGTGCAGTGGTTAGACACTGGACTCGCATTCGGGAGGACGACGGTTCAATCCCGCGTCCGGCCATCTTGATTTAGGTTTTCCGTGATTTCCCTAAATCGCTCCAGGCAAATGCCGGGATGGTTCCTTTCAAAGGGCACGGCCGACTTCCTTCCCCATCCTTCCCTAATCCGATGAGACCGATGACCGCGCTGTCTGGTCTCCTTCCCCAAACAAACCAACCTTCTTTTGCAAAATACAATATAAGAACTCGAACTGGACAATGGTCATCCACATAGCACAAGAAATTTTCAGGACTTTGTTTCCTGTGCGATTGATTTTGTTTTCCATTCACTCACATGTTGCCCATTAAGTAAGTCTAAGATTCATTCGATAGGTGAGGCTCTTGCGATTCTCCTCCAATAGGAAACGCAATTAGCTTCCAATCTTGACGGAAGTTATCTGTAGTGTTCAACATTATACGTACGCACAGAATAATCAAATCAATAAGCAAGACAGAGACATCACCGGTAACTATAACTTAAATGGAAACACCTGTTACTGGGCTGTAACGACGAAGAATTTTCCACGCTTACCAGTTCATTGGTTTCTACGAATATGCACGAAATCTGTCGGACGGTGCCTTTCACCACCTACTTTGTCTTGAGTGTGGCAATAAAATGGTGAAAGTTCAACAGCGACAGATTCAATGTGAATGATGACAGACGTTTTAATCCAATACGAGAGACAGAAAGTAATGGAGAACAGACAAATCACGATAAAAGTCTTCATTTTCTTTGTATGTCCGAGTTGCTGCTGTATGAAGTTGTGTCAGACAGACAGTCTTCTCTAAATTGTCTGTCTGCTAGACCATCCCGCTTGTTAATAAAAGGTTAGGGCGCTTCAGTCATGGACTGTGCGGCTGGTCCCGGTGGAGGTTCGAGTCCTCTCTCGGGCATGGGTGTGTGTGTTTGTCCTTAGGATAATTTAGGTTAAGTAGTGTGTAAGCCTGGGGACTGATGACCATAGAAGTTAAGTCCCATAAGATTTCACACACATTTGAACATTTGAACAATAGAAGGTTACACACGTTTATAAGATTACCTGTCTGGTCAGATTTGTGGGTCATCTGAAGATTTCAGTGACTTCCATTGTGGCCATCGTCAAAAATTATCACTAACTAAAAGGATGAGCAGTGGTATTTTCAAGTTTGCTTGGACAAAATAAGTCGTGGAGATGTCAGGAAGTAATGGAGCTTCCATAAGCACCCAAGTATTCATCGATGTCTATGAAGAAGGCCAGAGCCAGAGAGATTTTTTAGTGCTCTATGGCTCTCTACCGTGATTCATTACAAGCAGCCCCAGTGTAGAAGAGGCATTCAGCTGCCTCATGTGTGTGTGTCCGAGACGCCTAGCACCGGTGACAGCGCAGCATTGCTCAGCAGTAGCGTAAACTCACTGATTCTGTCAGTGACGTCACGGGACTCGGCATATAAAGCAGTGACGGCGGAAGTGCTGCTGAACTCTCTATGGCTGCCCAGCGGCTGGCAGCAATGGGTGACGCAGTGGCCGTGACCCGCTGTGGAAGGGCTGTGGCCGAGACGCTATGCCTCGGGCTCGGCTGGCCCCGCTGCGGCTGAGCATGTCCTGTCTCCAGACAGGATTCCCTGACGCGAGGTCGAAACTTGAAACGCGTATAGCATTTCGGATGGCGCCCCAAGTGTCACAGACCCATGGCGGTAGTGCTGTGATACCAACACAAGATGATTTCAGTACCATAATGGCTAGATACTTATATAATCACCGGATGCGTTTACTTGGACTGTTCTGTGCCTCACGGCAGATATACTAAACAATTTAGCGATTCCTGGTGTGGAAAGGCTTCCACCTTCTTCCACTTATGTGATGCTGTGTCAATCATTTCTAGATCTCACCGGCTGGCTTTGGTTACAACATGTGACAGCTGTGTCGTGTTTTGTAAGGCATAACATCCACACCTACCTGCAGCCGTTTCCGCTGTAATCTACACTGACAAAAATCATGGAATAGCGATATGCATATACAGGGTGTTACAAAAAGGTACGGCCAAACTTTCAGGATCAGAACGTACCAGCGTGACTTCACTTTGTTACAGGAAATGTTCAAAATGTCCTCCGTTAGCGAGGATTCATGCATCCACCCTCCGTCGCATGGAATCCCTGATGCGCTGATGCAGCCTTGGAGAATGGCGTATTGTGTCACAGCCGTCCACAATACGAGCACGAAGAGTCTCTACATTTGGTAGCGGCGTTGCGTAGACAAGAACTTTCAAATGCCCCATAATTGAAAGTCAAGAAGGTTGAGGTCAGGAGAGCGTGGAAGCCGTGGAATTGGTCCGCCTCTACCAATTCATCGGTCATCGAATCTGTTGTTGAGAAGCGTACGAACACTTCGACTGAAATGTGCAGGAGCTCCATCGTGCATGAACCACATGTTGTGTCGTACTTGTGAAGGCACATGTTCTAGCAGCACAGGTAGAGTATCCCGTATGAAATCATGATAACGTGCTCCATTTAGCGTAGGTGGAAGACCATGGGGCCCAATCAAGACATCACCAACAATGCCTGCCCAAACGTTCACAGAAAAGTGTGTTGGTGACGTGATTGCACAATTGCGTGCGGATTCTCGTCAGCTCACACATGATGATAGTGAAAATTTACAATTTGAAGTCTCATCCGTAAAGAGAACATTTGCACTGAAATGAGGATTGACACATTGTTGGATGAACCATTCGCAGAAGTGTACCCGTGGAGGCCAATCAGCTGCACATAGTGCCTGCACACGCTGTACATGGTACGGAAACAACTGGTTCTCCCGTAGCACTCTCCATACAGTGACGTGGTCAACGTTACCTTGTACAGCAGCAACTTTTCTGACGCTACCATTAGGGTTATCGTCAAGTGCACGAACAATTGCCTCGTCCATTGCAGGTGTCCTCGTCGTTATAGGTCTTGCCCAGTCGCGAGTCATAGGCTGGAATGTTCCGTGCTCCCTAAGACGCCGATCAATTGCTTCGAACGTCTTCCTGTCGGGACACCTTCGTTCTGGAAATCTGTCTCGATACAAACGTACTGCACCACGGCTATTGCCCCGTGCTAATCCATACATCAAATGGGCATCTGCCAACTCCGCATTTGTAAACATTGCACTGACTGCAAAACCATTTTCGCGATGAACACTATCCTGTTGATGCTACGTACTGATGTGCTTGATGCTACTACTGTAGAGCAATGAGTCGCATGTCAACACAAGCACCGAAGTCAACATTACCTTCCTTCAATTGGGCCAACTAGCGGTGAACCGAGGAAGTACAGTACATACTGACGAAACTAAGATAAGCTCTAACATGGAAATTAAGCGTTTCCGGACACATGTCCACATAGCATCTTTTCTTTATTTGTGTGTGAGGAATGTTTCCTGAAAATTTGGCCGTACCTTTTTGTAACACCCTGTATACGGATTTCTGCAGTATCGCGTACACAAGGTACAAGGAATAAAAGGGCGGTGCGGTTTTATAACATGTACTCAACTAATTCATTTGAAAAGGTTTCCGATGTGCGTATGGCTGCACGACGGGATTTAAGAGTCTTTGAACGTGAAATGGTAGTTGGAGCTAGACGTGTCGGACATTCAACTTCGGAAATCCTTAGGAAATTAAATAATCTGAGATCCATTGTCCCAAGGGTGTGCCGAGAATATCAAATTTCAGGCATTATCTCTCACCACGGACAACGCAGTGCCTGACGGCCTTCACTTAACGACCGATAGCAGCAGCGTTTGCATAGAGTCGTCAGTGCTGACAGACAAACAAGACGGCCTGAAATAGCCACAGAAGTCAATACGGAATGTATGACGAACGTATCCGTTAGGACTGTGTGTCGAAGTCTGGCGTTAATGGGTTATGGCAGCAGACAACCGACGAGATGGCCTTTGCTAACAGCACGAAATAACCAGCACCGTCTTTCCTGGGCTCGTGGCCATATCGGTTGGACCACAGATGACTGGAAAGCTGTGGACCGGTCCGATGAGTCCCAATTTCAATTGGTAAAACCTGATGGTATGGTCGAATGTGGCGCAGACCCCAAGAAGCCATGGTCCCAAGTTAAAAAGCCGGTGGTGACTCCATAATGGTGTGGCTTGTGTCTTCATGGATTTTACAGGCTCCTCTGGTCCAACTGAACTTCTCGGGGACTGTAAATGGTTGCGTAAGGCTATTTAGAGACGATTGGCAGCCATTCATAGACTTCATATACCCAAACAACGATGGAATTTTTATGGATGACAGTGCTCCTTGCCACAGTTACAATAATTATTGAAGAACATTCTGGACAATTCAAGCAAATTCTTTGGCCACCCAGATCGCCTGAAATGAAACTCATCGAACATTTATGGGACGTAATCAAGAGGTTAGTTCGTGCTCAAAGTAGTGCACCTTTAACATTATCACATTATAGACATTTATAGATGTAGTTTGGCTCAGTATTTGTAGAGTGGACTTCCAACGAGTTGTCGAGTCCATGCCATGCCGAATGGCTGCACTGTGTCTGGCAAACTGAGCTCCGACACGGTATTAGAAAGTATCCCATGACTATTGTCACTTCAGCGTACCCCTTCAGCGTGCATTGTACTTTGCTTGTTTATGACTGAATATAGTTTCTGTGCTATACCTATAATGAAGGAACGTTAGTATTAATGTGGTGTCACCGCCAGACACCACACTTGCTAGGTAGTAGCTTTTAAATCGACCGCGGTCCGTTAGTATACGTTGGACCCGCGTGTCGCCACTGTCAGTGATTGCAGACCGAGCGCCGCCACACGGCAGGTATAGAGAGACTTCCTAGCACTCACCCCAGTTGTACAGCCGACTTTGCTAGCGATGGTTAACTGACAAATTACGCTCTCAATTGCCGAGACGATAGTTAGCATAGCCTTCAGCTACGTCATTTGCTACGACCTAGCAAGGCGCCATTATCAATAGCTATTTATCTTGTGATGCATGTACCGTCAGACCGATGTTCACCAATTATGGATTAAAGTTAAGTATTCCAGCAGCTATGACCCTTTTTTGCTAGTCTCAATTCCTTGTCATTTTCCAGACCTTGCGCCATCCTGCGTGAGCTTAAACGCGTGCCCTTCGGCCTCCCGTCCTAGTGGATTGGCTATCTTGCCAGTCCACAAAAATTAATGCTGATACAGTTAGACTGGCTCAGTGCTCACCTTCCTTTCCTGTTTCCCTTCAGTCTCGGGTGCCAGTCCCCATGCACCACTAGTAGTATATCGACTGTTCTGTTTGAACACTCTGAGCTCTAGGGCTTCTCCCATTACAGGATGCTAGTAGGCACCTTCACCAAACAGCATATGCCTATATATGATCCTGCGTCCACCAACAGCATATTTCTCTAAAGTTCTATATTTAATGCAGCGTTAGAACTCTGTCCCGCATTCTGAAATCGTATGTATAGACTGACCAATATAGCTGCTATAGCACTCACAAGGGTTTTCATGGCCGGCCGGAGTGGCCGAGCGGTTAAAGGCGCTACAGTCTGGAACCGCACTGTTGCTACGGTCGCAGGTTCGCATCCTGCCTCGGGCATGGATGTGTGTGATGTCCTTAGGTTAGTTAGGTTTAAGTAGTTCTAAGTTCTAGGGGACTGATGACCATAGCAGTTAAGTCCCATAGTGCTCAGAGCCATTTGAACCATTTTTTTGGGTTATCATACATTCCAATAATACTGAGATCAAGGCTGTCTTTTACTAGGTGCTGTATGTCTTTAATTTTCTTATGTGACCGGAAAATATCTATTCTACTCAAGAATTCTCCATATTTTGTTTGTTGCAGCTCCGGAAACAGAAATGACTGCTATAGGCCGATCTCTGCGATTTATATTTTTAGAAATAACTAACTTAATATCTCGCTTATTTTAGCCATTCTTCCGAAACACATTTTAGGGATATCTGATCTCGGAATCGAGATGGCCGTTCTCATTAACAGTTTTACCTCAATCAGAGTGTCTCAAAGTGTTTTCACTTGAGTTGACTGATTAAAGCTTTGTGCACTCAAATAGAGATTAATGTTCTGTCAGAATACTGCAAGGTGGAGGATAACTTGAGACAAGGCGTAGTCGATGGGTGATAGGTTAGAAACAAAGCTATTCTCCTTGCCTGGAAATAGCAAATTAAGTCCGCTTCTGACCACTCCCCAGCTACCGATCCTCGTGTTTCGGAATTAGTAGGACTTGACTGTCGAGCACGGGGCAATACTTAATGTAACATGTATTCCAACACACTACACAAATAGCTTTGTGAAATGGAAGAAAAGCTAGCTCATATGTTGAGAGGCTATATTGCTTTCTACCACGACATTCCCTGTTATCACGAATGGCACTGACCTTCGAAATGTGGGTACAAAATCTGACTGGTTGTAACACGATGATAGCTCAGCAGACAGCTGCCTATGACATATGGTAATGTTACATTTGGTAGAATCTGGTTTCATTAATGAGAAATCGCAGCAGGATCGGCGAGTAAAATCGGAAATTTAGAGGCCGTGAAATGTCATTGTTGCAATGTAACTCAGCACTTATTTTAATTTACACATGCGGAATAATTTCCATGCCTGAGAGAGACAAAATAACGGCTCACTGCATTTCATCATCTGACAGCCAATCTATCTGTGAGACCGAAGCCCGTCTCTGGCTTTCGGTACTTAAACTAAAATGTTTAATATCAATTTGAGATGTGTGTGGGCCATGTGTGGATCGCAAGTAATAAAGGATGGTCCCATCCGTTGGCGGAGAACAAATTTTATAAGAAATTTTTTCTTGCGAAAGTAAATTGTTAAAAGTTTTAAATAAGTCCCCGAGACTTTGCAAAGAAAATTATTTTGACAGCACTAAACCTAGCAAAGTTGTAAAGAAGTAATATACAATAAGAAAAGAGCCTGTTGCATAGCAAACACTGGATAGCACGAGAGGGGACGAAGTTTACAACCAAAGCAGAAATGAAGGACGCGGCAACGGGAGAACTAAAGGTGTACACGGATTTTAAAACACTAATAGTAAGACAGTTGTGTTTATTCGGTTACCGTGGAAACGGTCATTGACAGCGTCGTTAAACGCCAGAGAACACATCAAGAGCGGCAACGCAAGAATTGAAGGTGTACATGGATTTTAAAACACTAATAGTAAGACAGTTGTGTTTATCCGGTTACCGTGGGAACGGTCATTGGCAGCGTCATTAAACTTCAGAGGACACATAAAGATGCTACGTTGTCCACCTACAGACTGGGGACATGGTTTATGGCTAGCTGACAATTTTCAATAAAACTTGTGAAGACACGGTTCAGATTGTACTCGGGTACACATGCAATCAAGAGGTGAGCATTTAACATGCAATTTACTTTTTGGATATACTTTATAGTTCATTTCGTGTCGTTGCCTTGTAGACATACTTTTGAAGCTTGTAGTACTGATGACTGATTTAGAGGACGGAAAGCAGAATAAGACATGACGTTTGGTTACCTTGAACATCTTTTCTTCTGCAATGTTGGTATTTGTTTTATGTGATCTCGTTTTCATTCATTTCTGACGTATCTTGCTTGACTTTATGCTTTTCATAAAGGAAATGTAATTCCACTAAAATTATACTATCTACGTATGCTTTATATCATCTGAACATTAATCTAACAGATGATGCTGGCAACTAATTTTGCGTATGCGCTTATCTATATGTCTGAAAATGGCCGCTGCATTGTTCTTCCGCAGAGGTTAATTTCTTTTATGATGTCTTACAGGAGGAGGCATTTAATATTTTTCGCTTCGGCAACACGATTACTTTATTGAGAGATTCGCTGTTACTTCATCCATAAGGCAGAAAAGTACCTCAGTTGTTGCATTTATGGAAATTGAAATTATCCACTTGCAATATTACGTTGTGCCGTGTATAAATATTTGCAGTGAAAAATACGTTCGCATTCCGAACCACTGCTGACAGGAGGGTATATTAATTAATTTAATAATGGTTAGAGAATGAGACCAAGAGAAATAATTTACTTGCATCAGAGGATACGACAAGAAACATCGAATGGTAAAAGTGATCAAGCTGTAAACTTATAAAATTTCAGCAACAATAGTGAGAGAAGTTTCTGATACGGTGCCCTCAAAAGTGTTTAACCGGCATTTGCTGAGCCTGACTTTCAAAGCTGTTTTCCAAACTGCATTCGATTCGACAAGTTATTGTTGTGCCATGCATTACTCATATACCGCTGTCCTTTAAGTCTTTATAGCAGCTGCTTCGCCATACCTTCCTTAATGTTGCAGAATACTCTCTTTTGGTCAAGACCTTTTGGCAGCCGCTCGGAGAAGTTCTCACCACCTTGCGCACATAAAATTCATTCCTTGCATAACTGCATAGTATAAAACTCTACCGTGTCTTAGGAAGGTGTTATTATGAATGGCTATGAATAAGTGATATTTTTCATTGCAAGCAATAACCTATAGATATTAAAATATTTTCGTAGTTAACCCGATATTAATACACTATTTGTGGTGAACTGCCGTCAATAACTTTTAATTTAGCTGTTTTGAAATATTAAATATTACGACGTGTTTTTAATATAGTTTACTCATGCCAGGCATTTTTGGGTGTAGAATGTATCATATATAACGTTAATTAATCTAAACTTTAATTATGGAGAACGGACTATGTCCAAGGTTTTGTTGACTAAATGTCCGTTGGCTGTGTAGTGGGGGGGGGGGGGGGGGCGGAAAATTAGGAAGGAAAGAAGAAGGTTTCTTGTGGAACTACACAACACAGGCTGCGTGGAACGTAGAAGGATATTTCTGTTTTGTCAGGTACTACCGAGCTAGAATCCTGCATCACACTCTCAGCGTGTCAAACGTTTCACTTATTATATCGATGTTCAACAACTTGATGTTTTTCTGGAAGCGCTACATTTGTTAATGCTAAGTACTGCTTTACAGCCCAAACGGTTGGCCGTGCGGTCTACCGCACGGCTTTCCGGGCGGGAAGGAGCGCCTGGTCCCCGGCACGAATCCGCCCGGCGGATTAGTGGCGAGGTCCGGTGAGCCGGCCAGTCTGTGGATGGTTTTTAGGCGGTTTTCCATCTGCTTCGGTGAATGCGGGCTGGTTCCCCTTATTCCGCCTCAGTTACACTATGTCGGCGATTGCTGTGCAAGCAAGTTCTCCACGTACACGTGCACCACCATTACTCTACCACGCAAACATAGGCGTTACACTCGTCTGGTGTGAGACGTTCCCTGGGGGGCCCACTGGGGGCCGAACCGCACAATAACCCTGGGTTCGGTGTGGAGCGGCAGAGGGATGAAGTGGACTGCGGTAGTCGTCGTGCGGTTGTGGATCACTGCGGCTGCGGCGGGGACGGAGCCTCTCCGTCATTTCTAGGTCCCCGGTTAACATACAATACAATACAATACTGCTTTATAACATTTTGCTTAGTTATTAATTTGGATGAGTAACTCACACTCGAAGCTGTTTGTATTAGCCAGATAATGAAAGTGGTGAGTGGAGTCATTACACTGTACGAGTTGTGAAGCAAAATTATTTTAAATTAATTCGTTGGCTACTGTGTAAACAATGTGCACTTATGCACTGCATTTTCCATCAATGCAAGTACATAAAAATTAAATTCTGTTCGTTGATGACCGCACTAGTTTAGACTGACTAGTCCGATTTGGGTACTTATTTTTTTTTTTTTAAAGTTGGTAATAGTCCGCATAACGTTTATACGGAAAGAAAAACTGGAAAAGTTACCTCGAAAATTGGAAAATTCGGGATTAACTTAACGTGATTTTTGTAGGTAATTTCTGTATGAACTCTAGACCATCACTCACGATTCGAACGATGTATATGCGTAAATCTCTTTTGTTTTGTTCGTTATGGTCCTGGAAAAGTTTTTATGAGGAAATACTCGGGACAAATACAAAGGAAAGACGGAAAATTCAGACAAAAATCATACTTTTTGTACACTGTCGTTCATAAATGTCGATACGAATGACATATTTGGATCATACTTTTTTGTTCTGTTAATTATGCTCCTAGAATGGAAATAGCCCAATTGAGTGTTTTCAAGTGAAAAAAATGGTAGATCTGGCGAAAAATCTGGAAAAAAAACATTCCACCCTTAATGAAAATAAACTTACGTTTCGTTGTACTTTTGTATTGCCCCGCGACCTGTTAAACAAATTTAGTTTTTATTTCTATATTAAATCCCGTTTACTTCGCTACTGTGTGAGCAAATTCCGTTTGACAGCCTATTGTCAAACTGTGAATCAAGCTAACAAGTTACATAGTGATTCAGTTGTGTATTTCCCGATGTATTGCGATTGTGTTGTAAGTTCATCGAAGTAATTTTATGAAGTGAATTAGGTTTATTCGTTTTATCTGAAAGGGACTTACACATTTATCTACGAAATGCTGTGAGTTCTTAACTTACAACAAAAAGGTGAATCAACTTTTGATTTTCGGTTGAACTGTGATTATTCACGTCGCACGTTGTTTTGCGATGGACATAACTGAATCTAATTGATACAGATTAACAGCACTGCAGTACCGTCAATAAGGCGCAGCAGTTTAGGTCGCAGAAGTTGCAATGCTACAAACCAAATGCATTTCCAATCTAACCGAAAAGCAGAAAAACGAGAAGTATTTCAAACATGTTCAACACATACACAAGAAGAAAGGAAAATTTCAAGTGAAGACATGCATCGCATGAGACATCGTCGGTCACTAGAAACCAATCCCGCGACAATGAATTTGAATAATCGTGCAACAAGACAAACAAATGCTGCGTTGAATACTCTTCGGGCTGCATTCCATTACAATGTCACAGTTGGTTTGAGTGCAGACCAATTCTATGCTGTTGGTTCGATGATCGTTGTGAGTTCACATTGTAAGGCATTGAAATACAGAAATGAAACCCCGGGATTGTGTTGCGCAAGAGGCAAAATCAAATCGGTGCAATTAATTCCACCACCAGAGCCATCGCTCATTGGTTTCTGAAGCAGGAACAGATTCCACACATTTGAGAACACAAACCCAGATATACAACAGTTGCTTCGAAATGATTTTATTTAGCTCAACAAATGTGGTTCGGGAAAATTTTATGCACACTTTCAGAATAACTGCAACATAATTATCAGTCATACCAGTCATTTCGCATGTAAGCTTTCCCATTGTCGTACTTATGAATGCCCTTCTCCTCAAACTGAATATGTATGGCCACAATTGATAAAAGATACAATAATCACTCAGAATATCATTTTTATTTTGTTTACATATTTCCAGTAGCTTTTCACAAATTCACAAAAGGATCGCAAACAAATTTATTGAAATTGAAAATTTATTGAATTGAAATGAATGGGTTAGGTGCACCAGCAACAGGAAAATAATTAAGGCATTTTATTATTGCTATTCCTTTTCTGTCATTTCTATTAGTATTATTACCAAACAAATCGTCTTACTTTATAAGAAAGATAAATCGTTTTATAAAATCTGTGTGTATCTTTCCAGGGCGTCGGATATTACAGAGTATTGACAAGAGCTCTGTGGTCCAATTTATTACCAAGCAGGTTTGTATACAGCATCTGGTGGCCGTGTGAGGGAGCTGACATCCAGCGTGTCCAGGTGGAAGTAGTATAATGCATGCGGGAGCTGGAATAGGATTTCTGTCTATGATCAGTTATTCTGTCTGATGCTCAACAGTACCGTCCATGACCAAACTCCTGTGTTACCTCCACGTAGACGTTGGTGAGCCGTACACCAGTCCTAACAGCGAAATGTCCTACTCTAGAAGTCCGACTCTCACCTAGCATTATGGAAAACTTATTCTTACAGACGACTGTTGGGCTCAGATAATTTGTATCACTACGCAAGTCATTTATTAGCAACTTCTTTTGCTGTCGTGTCATGTACTCTCTTTCCACGCTTAAAAAAAAGAAAAGAAAACACCACGTACATACACTAAAAAATAGCCCTCTCCAAAAACATTCCTATGCAGTCTTGAGTATTGTTTACTTTGATAACATCTGCGCAACTCAGTGACCCGCTCTGCTCTAAATATTGTCACTTATTAACCACAATAAAGTCCAAATCCGAAAGCAGGCTCGTCAGTGATGTACAAAACTTAGATCTAAAAGCGCGTTTATCACGGACGCGAACATGCAGTCGAAACGAGTTGTACGCCTGGACAGAGAATGCTGCTACAAGTATTTATAGAAAGATCGAACTTTAGAAACAAAAAATTTAGAGAAACGACCATAAATGATAAATCCTAAATTTCTATACTTCATAACCGTCCAGAAATTTTATGTCTACAGAGTAAATTACATAAAAATTGCACCGAAAATATTGCGGAAACGGACAGTGTTATCGGTGTACGGTATTCACAGAATCGATTGGCAGGCAGGGGCTCGTATTAGTAGCCAATAAACAGACTGCAATAACACCAGTAAAGTTTATTTTTTGTACAAATATACGCTTTTTAAATGCTTATTGTCAGTAACAATCTTAACGCGCGGTCTGAGGCGCCGTGCCACGGTTCGCGAGGCCCCCCCCCTACCTTGTCGGAAGTTCGAGTCCTTCTTCGGGCATGGATTTTAAGTTGGATTAAGTAGTGTGTAAGCCTAGGTACAGACGGCCTCAGCAGTTTGGTCCCATAGGAACGTACCACCAAACCAAAAGTAGGTAAATTAGAATATCATTGGTGTTCGTTGCAGGATTTTAGTACGAGTCGTACACGACACACCGTAATTTGAAAAATTTACACACCAACATTTGTTTGTGCCATTCAACCTGAGTAGTTACGAGGTATGATGTTGTTACGTTTGCTTCCCATGTGCTTGTGTGTTCCGTGAGTGCACTGCAATTTGCTAGTCAGTTAGTTTGTGGCAGTCCAAGCAATAGATCGTGAATGGACGATGGGATTTACCAATGCAGAAAGAGCAGAAACGGCCATGGTGTATGGAGAGTGTAGGAAGAATGCAGTTCATTCTTGATGGTGTATGTGGCAAGATACCCGAACAGATATCAACCAGTTACGTAAAAGAAGTAGTGTAAGACCTAGACAATTTGGCAAAAAGGAAACATGTGACGACAGAAGAGGGGGGGAATCAATATTCTTGCTGCTGATGCAGTTTATCCACACGTTATCTCCCATGCGATCGCACGAGAAAGTAGCACTTGTGAGGGAACTGTCCTACGCTTTTTCCATCGATATAAGTCCCATCCCTATCACATCTGTCTCCATCAGGAGCTGCATAGAAACGATTATGAGACTCGTGTTAACTTCTGCATATGGGCATTAAGACAGGATACTCCAGATGTGTCGTGTATCTTGTTTAGTGATGACACTACATTTATTAATCATGACCAGGTAAACCACCGAAACCTGCACTATTGGTCTGTTGACAATCCATGTTGGCTTCGTCAGGTGGAACGTCAGAGTCCATGGATTGTCAACGTTTGGTGTGGGGCAGTGAAACATCATCTCACAGACCCGTTTTTCGTAGACGGAACACTCAATCGGCAAAATTATTTCAACCTCCTAACAGACCATCTTCCACAGATGCCACAGGACGTTTCTCTGTAGACTTGGAGGAACCAATGAACCAGTGGTACCAATATGATGTCTGTCCAGCCCATAGTGAACAAAGTACTATAGCATGTGTTCACTTATTGTTTCTGAATCGTTGGACGGGACGCAGAGGACTGTAACTTGTCTGGCCCATTCCCCGAATTTGACGCCTGTAGATTTTTTTTGTGTGGCGAAAGCTGAAAGATTCTGTCTGCAATGACATACCACCTGCACACCACGATATGCAACAACGTATTACTGTTGCATGCTCCGATATCTTCGGTGAAATGCTAGCATGTTGCAGTAATAGTTCCATACCAGACTGTAAGCGTGTATTACCGCTGCCAGTGATCATTCCGAACACAACCTGTGTGGTTAGTTGTCTCGTTACGGTCAGAATCTAAATAACTAGTGTATTCAATTCTGTTGCTCTTTAGTGCGTGCTACCACAGATATTGTACTCGTACAAGTGTCAAGTGTCAGTGTGGAAACTACTCAGAACAGGATGTCTCATAAACGCCTTGCACTAGGATCGTACAGGGAACACCACACTGACATTATGATTTACTCCACATTAGTTTATTAATCTCAGTAGGCGTTGTTCCATTTCAATATATTTTTGCATAAAACTGCACTTTCTAAGTGTTATTAGGCTCTGTTGCTTGGCTAACAGTACGAACTCTTGACTGGGCGATATTACTCTCTTACATCAAGGGCTGATAAACCGTTTTTTTTCCATACCGTATTTACACTGCTATTGGAGCTAGGTGGTTCTAACGTTCACCATGATCATGCTCGTAAAGTGTGCTGCTTGTGTGCCAATGGGTACAGATGTTAGGGACGTTGCAAGAGATGCTGGACATAAACATACGAGAGTCATTCCAAAAGAAAAGCACACTATTTGTTTTAAAATCCATCATTTATTCTACATGTTTGAAAGTTTTACAGTGTGTAGATACATCCTTTAGGAACAATATTTTCATTTCTCCACGTAATTTCCATCCCTCTCAACTGCCTTACGCTGTCTTGGAACCAGCGCCTGTATACCCGCACGGTAAAATTCTGGACCAACCTGTTGGAGCCAGTGTATGGCAGCGTGCACAAGGGAGTCATCATCTTCAAACCTTGTTCCACTAAGAAAATCTTTCAGTTTCCCAAAGAGATGATAGCCACATGGAGCCAGGTCAGGACTGTAAGGAGGGCGTTTCAGTGTTGTCCATCCGAGTTTTGTGATCGCTTCAACGGTCTTTTGACTGACATGTGGCTGTGCATTGTCGTACAATAGCAAAACATCCTTCTTTTGCCGATGTGGTCGAACACGACTCAGTCAAGATTGAAGTTTTTTCCGTGTCGTCACAAGCAAGAGTCCTTCGGAATCGGTAAACACCGTAGCATAACTTTTCCAGCAGAAGGTGTGGTTTTGAATTTTTTTTTCTTGGTTGAATTTGCGTGATGCCATTCCATTGACTGCCCCTTCGTCTGTGGTGAAAAATAATGGAGCCATGTTTCATCACCTGTCACAATTCTTCCAAGAAATTCATCTCAACCATTCTCGTACTGTTCCAAAAGTTCGGTGCATACCGTTTTTCTTGTTTCTTTGCGACCCACTGTCAACATCCTGGGAATCCACCTAGCACAAACCTTTTTTGACGCCAACACTTTCAGTATTCTGCAAACACTTCCTTCCCCTATCCCAACGTAGCGTGACAATTCGTTCACTGTGACGCGTCTGTCAGCAGTCACCAATTCGTTAACTCTCTGCACATTGCCTGGAGTGTGTGCAGTACGAGGCCTGCCGATGCGAGGACAATCCTCAATATTGCTGTGCCAGCTTTCATCACGTGACCTTCTTGCCCACCGACTAAATGTACTGCGATCGACAGCAGCTTCTCCATACACTTATTTCAACCTCTGGTGGATATTTCCCACTGCCTCGTTTTCACAGTACAGGAATTATATGACAGCATGTTGCTTCTGATGAACGTCACGTGTAGCAGACATCTTTAAGACATGCTGTGACGGCGCAAGGTAACAGGTTGAACAAAGTTTGAAAGCAAAAGGGAAGGATGTATCTACACACTGTCAAACTTTCACAGATGCAGAATGAAAACTGTATTTTTACAAAAATAATGTGCATTTCTTTTGGATTGACCCTCGTATTCATAAAACAGTTTATCAGCCCTTGATGTGTAACTTCCCCTGAGCTGCAAGTTAGTTGTGTGGGAGAAGCATCGACCTGCCTTATCGACCTACTTCATGGGACGACCTGAACATCAGGGCAAGAAACAGTTCTCCACCCCCTGATGTGTAGACTGCCCTACATGAGAGGAATGTTGTGTTGGCGTAGCATCAGCCTGCTTTATCGACCTGCTTGGCTTGAAAGCCTTTACATCATGATAAAAAACTGTTTTATCGCTCCGAACTTGGCTGCCATGTGATACAAGCATGTTGTGGTAGTCTTCACAGCCTCCTTTATCGGTTTTTTTTTTTGCAACAGCTATACGTACAGGTGAGCATGGCTGGCGGAACGTTGAGATGGTTAGAGGAGGGGATGGAAAGAGAAAGCAGACAGAAGGTGGTGGATAGGAGAGAGAAAGGGGACAGGACAGGAAGGATGGAAAGAGGGGGGGGGGGTGGGCAGGAGGGGATGCACATAGAGATATGATGAAGAGTAGTGGGTAGGGAGAGGAGAAAGGAGAAGATGGATAGAGAGAGACAGGCGGCTGGTGGAGATGAATAGAGAGAGAAGGGGAGAAGCAGATGGACAGTGAGAGATGGCGTGCAGGAGACAGACAAGGAGAGGAGATAAGGAGGAGTGGGACAGAAAGAGGAGGAGGAGGAGATAGGTAGGGAGATGGGGGAAGGAGAAGATGGGAAAAATGGAGGGGGGAGGAGGAGTTGGACAGAGAGCGAGAAAGAGAGAGAGAGAGGGGGGGGAGGATGCAGAGGTGGGATGAGGAGCTGGACGGGGAAAGAGGATTGAGGGGAGACGGCCATAGAGAAATGGAGGAGAAGCAGATGGTTGGAGATAGAGGGAGAAGGAGATGAACAGAGAGAGGGGAAAGAGGGTGTAAGCAGAGAGAACGGGACGAGAGATGGAAGGATAGAGGTGGGAGGATGAGTTACACCTCTTTAGAGGTGGAAGCAAGCCATGTGTGCCGACCGCTGTGGCCGAGCGGTTCTAGGCGCTTCAGTGCGGAACCGCGCAGCTGCTACTGTCACAGTTTGAATCCTGCCTCGGGCGTGGATGTGTGTGATGTCCTTAGGTTAGTTAGGTATAACTAGTTCCAAGTCTATGGGACTGATGGCCTCAGATGTTAAGTCCCATAGTGCTTAGAGCCATTTGAACCATTTCAAGCCATGTGTGCAATATATGTGTTAATCGTGTAGTCGAGTGACGTCACGGGTGAAATGGCTGTCCGCAGCAAGCCAGTTAGCGATGCTGACTGCTACTCCATACTACGTGCAGCATAGCTCGAGGCACTGTAATCAGTTCCGTTTGACCTGAGCCTCCATTGTGCACATATCTGCGTCCCTCCAGGCCAGCATCTTGGATACCTGTCAGATGCCTGAACAGAGAGTTGTACTACTGGTCGCCTGCAGTATCATTTTGTGGTGGAAACACTTTGTCTCGTTTCCTGATAGCTCTGAGATCCTTTTGAGAGGACATATCACAAATTCTGAAAAGCTTGCCGTTGAATTTGAAGAATTTTACTTCACTACTAGAGTTTTAGCATTGTAAATGCATGTATGCTTTCACAAGTTTATCACATCTGTATACGAAAGTCGGACTATATCAAGTTTCAGTTCTGTTCTTGTCAGTAATTGAGAAAACGACGGCTAAGTTGTCATTTGGTTGTCGCTGGTAGAGCTTAGACTAGATTAGGTTAAGTTAATTAAATAATTTCCTATATGCAATTATAAGTTAACAAAGCATTGTTAGTGAAATGGCTTGGTTCAAATGGCTCTGAGCACTATGGGACTTAACTTCTGAGGTCATTAGTCCCCTAGAACATAGAACTACTTAAACTTAACTAACGTAAGGATATCACACACATCCATGCCCGAGGCAGGATTCGAATCTGCGACCGTAGCGGTCGTTCGGTTCCAGACTATAGCGCCGAGAACCGCACGGACACTCCGGCCGGCCATTCTCATAAATATTTCCTATGTTGTCCGTAGCTTAATTTAGGTAAAGACCTTAGTAATATCTTTAACTAGGTCACATCCGCATTGTATTATGCAACACTTACCTCAAGTGAATTCGACGGTGTTGAGGTGTTAAACATGAACCTCCTTCCTTACAATTCGAAATTTTCCCAACCACAAATTTTCACCTATCATTTAAATGCTAGAAATCAGGAATAGGAAGAAAGACCAATTATAATATTCCAGACAGTGGACGCGTGCATCATGTTATTTATCTTGCTGGGTGTCACTTAATAAATTATATTCCAGCACCAGCAGTATGGTGGAGTGGACTCCAATTTCGCATGTCGGCGTAATTAAGGGTTCTGTAGAAACAAGAATGATGGAAAGGTAATAAATTGGGACGAAGGTTTTACCTTAAAGAACTCAAGCTAAGATGTCGTCGACCACCTTTTTTACTAGCGCCTATAAGGTCTCAGGGTTTTTCTATAGGAACGTCAACGAATTCGGCGGTAAAAAGGCGAATCTGAACGCACTGAGAACGACGGGAGTCTAGTATGCACGTAAACGGCGGCACGTTACAACCATGTACGATTGTTAGCTTCGATAGTTGTGCCAACCACGTGCTTGCACGTCACGTCTACAGTTTGCCTCTTGCGCCGGCGTATCACGAAAAGCAGTCCTCGGGCTGTGGGCTTATGCTGTACGCACTGCACATGACACATGACAGATGTGCCCAAGACCGCTCGCTTGCAATAGCACTGTGAAAAGCGATACAATGATCTTAATGAGAATATTCACACAGACCGCAATCGAGACCTCCTAAAAGTCATGTGCGATAATGTCGCTGATTGGTCAGTTAAATGTTGTCTGCCCTTCAAATTATGGTTGAGTCAGCCTCTCACCTAAACATGGTAAATTGTCTAAGGAGGCCTGCAAATACATTAGATCACTGATGGACGCAGTATGCCGCGATGTCTTGTCGCCACAGTGGACCAGCGGCTCATGTGACGCTATTGAATCACAGGGCTGCATCTGAAGGCAGTCCGGTGTCTAAGACGGTGCTACCCAACACCGATTCTTGCTACTACGCTGATGTAGTAACGCTGCCGAATGCCATAGCAAGCAGAATCGTGCGCTGCGTCTCGTGCAACACCGACCACTATTTTATCTTCATCACGCCTATTGTAAGTGTATGTCTTCGCCACGCTCCTTACACGTTAAACACAGAGAGAAATAGCGTTCTTCCAGAAATCCAGACACCGTTGTAGAAGATCGAGAGGAACCACGAAAAACGCTTGTCTTAGGTGCGGAACGCCAGAAAACCTCGAGCAACAACAATTAAAATGCTAAAACGCAGAAGACAAAGAAAACTAGAAGAACCATGAAAACAACACAAGAAGGTAGAAGAGGAAGAGTTAAGGAGGTTGGCCATCTGCAACCCGTCTGGAAGAAGACAGAAGTAATTCTGTTAAGGTTCTCCAATAAGACACAATCTGGCAATAGTCTAGGCAATAAACACATCTTAATGTTTTTTATTCATGTTGGATCTTCACCACCTAAACACATCTTAGATCATTACCAGTTGCACCTGAAAAATACGACAAGCGCTGTCATGAAAGCGTTATTCGTAAGTGGAATCGACAACCTAGACGTATACAAGAATGTATAACTTCTTTAGGGTTGCTTTCTAGTGTCACGCTTCATCGCCGCCCAACACTATTACGATCTCCTGCGGGATTCCAAACAGCAACTACGACATCACACTATTTTTTCCGATCAAGAGCAAATCCTGTTTTCAACAGACTCGTAACGCTACGTTCATGAAAAGCAACTAGATGTATTATACGCATTTTTTCTGAATAATAATGCAAAAATAGTTCATTACTTGTCTACTTTATTCCAACACAGTGTGGACTGCATACACAAGGCGACGGTCATTCGCCTGTTGGTCAGTTACAAAGAGCACTATTCAGTGTCAACTAGTTGAGCATTTTGTATGGCATGCGGTACCTTAGAACTGAAGGAAAGACGTAGTTTGACAGCAGTGTTGGTATATTCAGAGATAGCTTGAGTGAGTGTTGCATGCTATAGGTGGCGATTTGGGTCAGAAGGTAGGAAGGAAGGGAAGTTAAAGAGTTGAACGTCCCTTTGACGAACACAAGCACTTAATAAAACAAAAAGGTTGGGACAGGAAATCAGTCACGTCTTTCGAAAGGTACTTTGACACACTGTCAACAATTTTAAGAAACGACCAAAGACATAATCTTAATAGTCGAAACGAGATTTGAAATTACGCCCTCCCAAATGTGGTTTAGCGCTTTTAGCACTGGGATAACTCATTCAGTATTTACACAGTCCAGTCACATTAATGCGACCACCGCGTATTTCGAACTTAATGTGTAGTAAGCACTAGACGGCAGGTGGGGCACTGGCAGTGGGGGCTTTTTAAAACGAGGCTGAAGGACACGAAAACCTGTGGAAACAGAGGAACCTCTGTGACGTCCAAAAGGGGATGGTCATTGGCTTTCGGGCCAAGAGTGGAAGCATTTCCGAAACAGTTAAGTTTGTACTATTCGTGTGCTGCCACGGTTAAAGTATACTGTGTATGGCAAAATAGTGCTATCCAAAACAGACGCCGAGGCAGATGTGGTGCACCATGGGCCATAGATGATAGGGGGAATGACGGCTACGGAGATAGACGTGCAACTGTTGAGCACTGACCGACCAGATGAACCATGGCGCTACCAATGACTGTGTCTTCTCAACTACTGTTCAGTGAACGTTGATCCCTATCGCCTGGTTCATGCACCCATGCTGACGGCTCTACATTAGCAACGAAAGGTGGAATGAAATTTTCTCTCTGCAGGCGGTGTGTGCGCCGATATGCAACTTCCTGGCAGATTAAAAGTGTGTGCCGGACCGAGACTCGAGCTCGGGACCTTTGACTTCCGCGGGCAAGTGCTCTACCAACGAAGTGTGGAATTTGCAAGCCAGTGCCCCCACTGGACATCGGCTAAGTGGCGACAGGAGGCCTTTTCAGACGAACCACTTTCCATGCTCCATCGATGTGAAACGTTTGAAAGCAAACACCCTGCAAGAGTTGTCGGAAGAGTTCAGGCTGAAGGAGGGAGCATTATGGTACGTCGAATGTTTCATGGCATCCCCTGGGTGATCTCGTCATTTGGAAGGTACAATGTATCTACACAAGTACGCTTCTAACCTTGGGAACCATGTCCAACCCAACATTAAATTCTTTTTCCTCGACACGATCTCCCTTGGCCACCCAATTACCCAGATTGGAACAAAATCGAGAATCTCTGTTACCATTTCGATCGGACTATTCGCGTCATGGATCCTCAACTAAGAACGATAGTGCAGCTGGCCGTGGTACGCGAGCCAGCATGGCTCCACATCCCTCTCGGTGCCTTTCAGAACCTCGTAGACTCTCTTCCTGCATATCTCACATTGGTTCGCGCCCCAAAAGGGTGTCTCTTCCTGCATATCTCACATTGGTTCGCGCCCCAAAAGGGTGTCTGTTCAGCCATTTCACAGGTGGTCACGTTAATGTTACTGGATACTGTAGCTAGAGTTCTCAAATTCCAGGCAAGTTTTATATCAGAAATATTCGTGGCTTTTCGAGCCCCCTTTGCTCGGACCGATGTCTTTACGCTCTTTTGCATATGCATTGTGTATTTGCTGTTTGTACCAATGATTCAAGCAAACTTCACATACGCCATCCACCCGTGAATCGTGTACATTTTGTTGTCTTCTTCCTTTTGCTTAAACTGCTTGTGTGTTGTATTTCTCAGCAGAAATTAGGAAGATCTAAGCTAAAGATCTATTTCCATGCCGTCGGTGTTTGGTAAAGTTGTTGAAAATGTTTTATATAAGGGTAGCTGATCATTTCAGTTCGATTTTAGACATTGCTTAAGAAGTGAAACTACTATATTTCATTTTTCTGTGATTCGCTGGACGCAAGGCGTTTCACTGCGTTAATTCCAAAATATAACTGCAGAAGTAAGAGGATTAGCACACAATTGCTTCCTCTCATACTTTAGTAGCAGACAACAGAAGAGCAGCTATGAGGTGGGCCTGATTGGGGCCCTATAATGCAGGGGAGGGGAAGGAGGGAGAGGGGTGTCGCCTCAGAGATCAGTGCTGGTAAATGATATACATTCTAATACAACAGGTGATTCTAAAATATTTCTGTTCTTGCTGATGACCCAAGTTTGGTAGAGAAGGATGTTGAGTGCAAAATAGGTATCGTATCAAAAGTGCAGTTCGAGACAACTTCATTGGCTGTACAAATTAAATTGATACTAAATCACAATAACACTCAGTTTTTACTGTTTTTAACAAACAGTTGAACTGGAATTGACATTCTGGTTACAGAGGGATATATTCTCTAGTAATCCTCTTGTATTTCACTTTAATTTGTCTTGAGAATATTTAGTGCTAAACGAAACATAGTACAATGGTTGCCAATGAAAGAAAAAATGGATCTCGAAACTCTAAGGAACAACATACCCTAAACAAACTACCTGTTTCAGGAAGCGAAAGCCTAACAGAGGTGGGTGGTTCTACTGAATGAAAAGCCTACCTGTTGATTGAGCATCTTATAATTAGGAAGTCCGAACACGCATCCCTCACCACTGATCTTATCTGCTGTGCAGCTGCCAATTCGTTGTTCCCTAACATGTCAACTATGATAACTTATTGTGCTGTAACAATACCCTGGGGCAGTTGGTACACCGGGAAGTGAGTAGCAGAAAAATCGGTGAAAAGCGTAATATGTTATCGAGGCGCTCCTGCAATTTTGTAGATGTATTTTGCTTACAACAACTGCAAGAATTTGCAAATGTTTAGACCGTAATTCACGGAGCGTTGGTGACTGTAACTTCTTACTCTCGACCTGAACTTGCCAATACTCAAGAAAAAGTAACTTACGCAGCCTTTTACACAGCTAAGCTGCCAAAAATCTACTATGCTTTGCAGCATGTGACCTTTGCTACCTACCATGCAGGACTTCCTATCACAATGTCAAGATAGTTTAGGAATTTCTGGCACATACTCATCCGATGTTCTCCCAAAACCAAATTTAAAAAACAATCTTTCTGTCACACCCAAGTCGTCATTAGCGACGATAAAATCACAACACTGTGACAGTAAAAATTGGAATACTCAAAGCATTCTATTTACAGATATGAATTGTAGTAATTGTATCTCACCTAGCATTGTCTGATATTGTTCAAGTCTGTGAAGTTGTCCCAAATATACACTGGCAGCATCAAACAAAATCACATCCTATAAAACTTTATTTGCTGAGGCATTATTGATTCAATATTCACAGAAACAAAGCTTAGTAAGCCATAACTGTGAAGATGACGTTCACTGCACGTCCGATCATTCCAGTTGCCTGCTGCGATTTCCTTAACAATTGCTCGTCACTCCCCACTGCTGCCCGTCCGCGCTTCAGTGACGTCATAGTATCCACTTTAAAAATGATTAATGCCTTTGGTATTACAGTATCTTACATCTGTTGCTCCATTGTAGACACTCTCAGAATGAAATCGGATAGATTTTCTTCTGCCCCCTAACTACGACAATACGTAGCTTTATGAGGTCCCATTTTTCCACTGCACTTATGTGTGCCCCTTGGATTCTTCCACAAGCTCGTACCGTCTCTGCTTCCACAAACTATGCAATTTTCTTTGCTTAGGACACAGTTAGTATAACTCCGCCAGTATTCTAATATTCACAGTGGCGTGGACTGAGTCAACACCATCCGTGCCTTGGGTTTTATTGCCAATATCGCCCAGCCACGTGTGATAAACCTCATGAATCACCACTCTGGTCACGAATCTGTTTTTACCAAACTTATTCTAATGAAATTTTGTATTCATGTATTTGTAATTACACCTGATTACTTCTCTCATTCATCATTTCAATTTATTAATTTATTCATAAGAAGCGCGATGAGAGTGCGCAATGGAGAGAGATACCGCTGCCACGGCTGAACCAAAATTCCCAGCTGTCAGGGAAAGCCCGTGTTCAGGATCTTCGTCAAAAACTGAAAACTGCTATACTGGGTGTTTTCCTAAGAGTCATCAGGCGCCTTATCTCTGGCGTTTCGGTAGATATCTACAATTTTCCTTTTGCAATATGTATCCAAACATCACTCATCTCGTCTTTCACGCGACGCCCATTGCCAACGGCAAGTGTCAGCTTGTTTCCCATTACAATCACAATTAATTCTAAAGCAGAATTGTAAGTATCTATTCGATGGAGCGGCCCGAGATTAGTCTAGTGCGATATTCTTTATTGTTATTAATTAAAAGGGACAATTACCCACAAAGAATAAGCAGTATTCCAGCACCGTCAGCATCGCCCTGCCCAACGCTGACTGCTGCAGCCATGCAGCAGCGCTGTTCATTCGCTACTGGAGTAATGGTTATTCATTGTGTTTTACTACTCCTGCTAAAAAATACAGATAAAACATATATCATACTTGACTAATGTGGAACCGCCCTATCGAATGGACACACAAAATTCCGCTTTAAAAATCATTTTGTTTCTAACAAACCAATGCTTTCCGTCGATACTGGGTGTCTCATGAAAGACGTTTGTTTGGGCTGACTGCAGCTACACATTGCAAACACAATATAACATATCTGCCGAAACACCAGAGAAAGTGTGCCTGAAGGCTTCAGAAGAGCTGCCCTATACATACCATTAGAAAAGTATCTGCATTTCTTGACAGCCCAACATGACAATAAGTCTGCCTTGCTTATTTTCATTGATTTACCATGTATGGAATTATTTTCTGGGCTAACTCTTTAAATAGTCACTTGTTTTCAAAAAAGATGAGCTTATTCCTTAGTCTGCATTCGGACTGCACTGCCTTTACTCTTGTGTAGAAAGGCGTGCAGATTTCTGCTGCATCTAGTTTTAATAAGCTACCACAAGAATAAAAAATATCTTAGCTATAATCCTCGTACTTTCAAGCCTACACTACAGGATTTCTTCATGCCTCACCCCTTCTATTCTCTAGTAGTGTTCCTGCAAAAATGTGAGAAATTTCCTGTGTCGTATGCCTCTGCTGTTAATATATACCCAGCAGCTTGTCGTCTGCGTAGGAGTCGTGTAAATTTTCTTTAATTTGTTATTAAATTTCCTGATTTTAATTTCAAGCACTGACTCTTTACATGGCAATGGATTTTTTGTTCCTCAATTTGGTCCTATAAAATGATGAATGTAAAATAAAATAACATAAGTAAAAACAGCATTTCACTAGAATAGTAAGCATAACCGTCTAAAGACAATAGGCTATCAAGTCTGTATACCAGACCAGTGCTCGTAACCTGGCCTGAGCCTTACATACGGGTACGACTCACAGTCTTATCTCGTGTGATAGGTCATTACGCTTCACCATGTACCGAACTCGTGTTCCCTAAGCTACTCAAAAATAATACCTAGAAATTTTCGGTTTATTGTGAAAGATACCTTCAGCAGAATGTCCCACCCAGTTCTACTCGACAAAACCTGGACTTAATTAGCGTTAACAGTCTTATTAATCATTCTAGGTACCGAAATGAATGTGTATTCGACATCAAGAACTGTCGTTTGGGTCTACTTTTACATGTATTGATAAGCCAGAACATTATGAGCACTGGCCACCAAGAGAGTGAATGGCTGTCGCGCCCAACGAGATGTCAGACGCTAAATGGCATAGGAGCCTGAGGACGGTCCGTCCAGTTGCCTAACATGGAGATTGCTAACTGAATACTTTGAAGAACTTATGGAACTCAGTCGGCAAGAGTTACGTAACTACAATCTTTAACGCTCACCTGAGCAAAAAGTGAATGAATGACTCAAACGTAAGCACACTGTTTCTGACTGTCAGCTTTTTCCTGGAGGGAGGTGCACGGCTAAGTACAAACGCAATAAGTGTCAGAACGAATATTACAAGTCCAGATCCCCGGCCTGACCTGCATATATGTCTGTCCCGGACAGTTGTTGAAACCGAACTCTCCATCCGACGCGTCTACAAACCTTGTACCGTGCAGCAGGCTACGTCGCCCCTTCCACGTTTGCGGTTCCGGCCACCACCCTAGGGGGTCTCTTGTGTGACCATACGTGATCCTCACGAACACCTAGCCGTGCACAGTGGCTTCTTCACGTGACCTCGCGTGATACCTCGTCCTCTGAGTAACATTTCCGGCCAACGCCCAAACAAACGCCCTCCCTGTGGCGTCTTCTTTTTTACTCTACCTACTTTCTAGAACAGGGACTAGTTCCGGCTTCTGTTCTTAGCTCTCAGACGTCAGGTGGCGCTCCGAGCACGCGACGCAGTAAGGAAAATATACAAACAGAGCAGAGACGACAGGGGTATCGTAATAGCGGCGAAACGGGCCTCAAGCGCGGAAATCAACTGGTATAAGCGACTTTGACAAAGAACATGTTGCTATGGCGTGGCACCTTTGAATCAGACTCTCACAAATGATGAAACTGGTAGGCTGTTCAGACACTACTGTCGTGAACAAACATGGGAAGTGGTTCAAGGATGGTGAAATCACGAGCAGGAACGTCCACCCAGTTATCTAACATGGAGATCGCTAACGGAATACCTTTTATGACTTATGGAACTCGGTCGGCAAGAGTTACACAACTACAATCTTTAATGCTCATCTTAGGAAAAAGTGAATGAATGACTCAAACTCGTTCGCTCTGTAAAGCACGATTGGCGTAGGTCTGTGGCAAATACAACTTCAGTGTACTACGGTGGAGCAGCCACAAGCGTTTTGGAGCGCACTTTACAGCGCACTTTACAGCGCACGCTGTTGTGTAAGGAGCGAACAAAACGTTTCCGTTTGATTACGTTGCTACAGTGTATATTCAACTCAGCACGACTCGAATGCGGGTACATTAGCACTGAGATGCAGGCAAGGGCCTATCATAGTCTTCGAACGGAAGCTTTTTCATCGCCCCTTGTACATAGAACATTATTTTGCTATGGAAGATATCCACCTGGGCTGCTACAGAATCTACATTAGTAATCAAATCTCTGTGACAGCTGTGGACTACGCGAACTTTAGGAATTGTCGAATCCATGCCATCCAGAATTGCTACGGCACTGCTTTCCAAAGTTGCTATTAGGCAGCCAGTCATAGCTACCACTTACCACTGTGCTCCTGTCCCTAGAGATGCTGTACAGGCCTAACATCCACTCCAAATTTTCTTCCAGTTTCTAAGTCATTTATGCAGGAAGATGACTGAAATTAATCGAGGAGTACCAGAATACAAGTCCTCATTCCCACAGTTAGAGATGTTGAGCTTTTTAACTTCCATAGTACGTTTCTTAGATTAGATTGGATTAGATTAGATTAATTATTCATTCCATAGACCCATGAAAGAGGGAATCCTCCTGGGTGTGGAACACGTCATCATGTGTCATATAGAATACGGAGCTTTGTTCATTTATGAATTCCTGATTTATGTTTGTTTCTCCAGAACATTCCCATCCCACCTCCATATCAGCTCCCACAGGCTGTAGGGTTTTCTTATTCTCAGAGTATTCTTTCCCATGTCGTAAGTCTGTCGTGTACCCATTTGTTTTAAATCCTTCTATATGACTTTCCACTGTCACCCCATCGATAGGGGTGTCTTATGTCCACAGATATTTTTCTGCAAATAACCCACGTACTTGGCAAAATTATTCAATTTTGCTTCATTCATACGGAGATTTTGTTCATTTCTTCCTCCCAACACCTCACCTCTTCGACATGGACGCCGACCTAGAGCAGTTACCGGTGCCTCAGCCTCTCTGTCTAAAGAGAGTTGTTTGTATCAGTGATAGGCGTTAAGATTTCCTACCAAAGCCCTCCCTCCAACTAAAGCCTACAGCATGTTACTAGGGCTATTCGTAAAATGAACGCCTGCTTGTCGCAAAGTCCAAATGACACTGAAAATGCGATGAAGCTTTTCACAGATGTTTTAGGAAATGTCTCTAGTATACCTGCCCATAGTTCTGCGTCGCCCTTTTCAGTTCTGAGTACGCAGTGAGCCCGTCGAGGTGCCTAGAGCGATAGTGCCTCCCCCAATTATGGGTGCGCGCTGCGAGGTTTTGCCCGATTTCACGCAACTCCACATAACGTACTTGTTACGCATTCCCTTCTTCGTGACAATAATTCTCACCTTCACACTGCAGGGGCGATTAGGACGCCCCTGCAGCGGCGACTACGTAGAGAAGTAGCAGAAAGGTGTAGCTAACTGTTTCAAGTAAAATATTTTTGATTTTGACTGTGGTTTACATTTCACAACTGATCAGACCTGACTTTCCGAATTGTCCTCGTAAGTCCCAAAAAATGTTCAAATGTGTGTGAAATCTTATGGGACTTAACTGCTAAGGTCATTAGTCCCTAAGCTTACACACTACTTAACCTAAATTATCCTAAGGACGAACACACACACCCATGCCCAAGGAAGGACTCGAACCTCCGCCAGGATCAGCCGCACAGTCCACGACTGCAGCCCCTAGACCGATCGGCTAATCCCGCGCGACCCGTAACTCCCATACGATGCATGATTCGAAGAGATTGTTCCTAGTCGTGCTTAAAAAGACACATAAAATTTATAGACCTCGACTTATGGGATGTCGCCCACTCATTGCTTATAGGGTGCCTAGAGAATGTTGAATTCTCGGAATGCTATACAACAATACAAGAAAATAACAATAGTAGTTTTATTTCTAGAAAGCAAATTGACAATACTTAAGTTTACTACAGCAAATGTCGCTAGCGAGAGGCAACATGAAAACAGTACAGTTCTTACTGTACAGAGTCCAACGAAACACTTGATACGGGTCACAGCAATCTGATAGCGTAGCACTAATCCTGTTGCAGACTGGTGCGATCTGAGCGGCCGAGGTTAGCAGGAGCGGCGTTTGTATTCATGTCGTGTTGGTGTCGCTCTTGGCGCGACGCGGTCCAATTCCGCGCACCATTGGCCGATGTTTCCTCACCGCCTTCCCTGCTCTTGCGCTCCGCATCTTCGTTCCGGCACTTGTGGTTACGCTAGAACATGACTAATTTGCACGCTTCTGGCCAATGGCGAAACTGACGTTGGTTGACGTACTGGTAAATATGATGCAAATGTTTTCGGTACAATTTAGCGCCAGTGGATAAGATTTCCAGACACTGATATCCATTCTCAACCTATTGCTGTCCTCTGACTTATCTCGGAGTTTCTTGGTATCATTTTGAAACATCTTGTACGTTAGATCAGTTGGAGGTGAGAGCAGAGGAATAGGTGGGTGCTTCGAGAGAAAACAGAAATGACTAGAAGCACACGTAATCAGAGTAACGCAATAACTCTACTTAACTTGAGCAGGAAGTCCGAGAGAGAGTCCATTAATCAGAGACTAGTCGTCGTACATTACCAAAGTCACAGATGGCTGCTATAAACTGGTGAGGCTTGGACTGACTCCATTCGTAGTGTGGTAGGAGACTGGGCTGGCCTCTTTGTGGCTCGGACGTGGTGCTAAGTGCACACACAGCCGAACGTGTGGCTTCAAGAAGACTTCAAATCGGCGATGCCTTCTCGTGGTTCAAGGCGCTCAGTCCGGAATTGCACGACTGCTACGGTCGCAGGTTCGAATCCTGCCTCGGGCATGGATGTGTGTGATGTCCTTAGGTTAGTTAGGTTTAAGTAGTTCTAAGATCTAGGGGACTGATGACCACAGATGTTAAGTCCCATAGTGCTCAGAGCCATTTGAACCAAACCTTCTCGTGGCTTACTGTCAACCTCTGGATGCGTTCTGGCTGGCGTGATATCGATACTGTATGAAACCACGCTGTATGTAAGGTCTACTTTCACAAATCACATACTTTTCATTTTTCCTGATGAGTAATTGTGACTTACATCAGTAACTCGTATCTCACATTAGTATCACACACTACTCAATATCCTCGAGCAGGGTTCCAATTCTTTCTTTTTCCTGTGAGTCTCTCTGAAGGCAGATCTGAAATTTCAGTCCTTGCTGGACACGATATAAACAATTTTGTCCTGATCCGAGAATCCAAAAGGCTCTAGACTTCCTTGAAAAATCATCTTAATGTTAGGTGCAATGGCTTGAAAAGCAGCAAGCTTATTGAAGTAAGTGACTGAGTGGATCTCCCCAAATCTTATTCAGGCCACTGCACGGGGAAAGATACGGGCACGCTGTGAGTGAAACACGCGAGTACGTGAGCGGCTGCTGCAGAGAGAGCGCTTGCTTCCCGCCTGCAGGTAGCAGGGCCGGCCAACTCCATGTATTTCTTCCTCGACTCTTGGGATCGATTCGGCGGGCCCAGCGGTGACTGCGACCCCGCGGCTGGAGCCACGGTGAGGGATGGCCAGCCGTTAGGGCTGGCGCGCCGGCTGCACATCGCCAACTCCGCCCGCCGCTCCACTAGACGTTGCTGCGAGTTCTTTCCTCTTCCAGGTGTGCGAGGGCTGACAAAAGGGCAACGGGACAGCTGCCATTACTGTTATTCCAGTTTGCACTTTGCCCCTGCGCTGAGTAAAGTTTCCTCGAAGTCGATGGAATCAGTGGAACACACTATAGACAACAGACGGTCTAAGCCGGCCGAAGTGGCCGTGCGGTTAAAGGCGCTGCAGTCTGGAACCGCAAGACCGCTACGGTCGCAGGTTCGAATCCTGCCTCGGGCATGGATGTTTGTGATGTCCTTAGGTTAGTTAGGTTTAACTAGTTCTAAGTTCTAGGGGACTAATGACCTCAGCAGTTGAGTCCCATAGTGCTCAGAGCCATTTGAACCATTTGAACAGACGGTCTGGTACCGAATTGTTCTTACGTCTACAAAGTCTAACAAAAGGAAAGTGCTGATAATGGAGATTCGTTTACTCATCTCTTCACTTCCGTTTTACACCGTTTATCCCGTCGTCCGTGCCTGCTGTTTTTCATGATTTGGAAAATTTACCTTTATTTTAACTACATGGTCACATGCTCTTCCCGTCGCTACAATCACCATTTCACCAAAGGGAGGACAGTCGTGTACGAAATCTGTTTGTGAATTGTGTAAACTTTATTTCGTGTGTTATTCCATTTTAACTATAAGGGCAGTCAAATGAAAACCGAACACCCACAACAAAAACGGGTCCATGGAATGGTTCCAGTCACAATCAATCACCACACGCTCTAAGACATTTATCCAGTTGCCCCTCTAGGAGATGAGACGATCAGTTCCTTTTTGTAGAACGGAGACGATCAGTTCCTTTTTGTAGGACGCTGACGGATCCAAAACCTCATTCATTCTTCCAGTTCCTCTTCCGACTGAAACCAACGTCCATGCGTGTCTTTTTTCAGGTCGCCAAAGATGTGGAAATCACAGGGTAAAGCATCCGGGCTGTACATATGATGTTGCATTCTTTTCCAACCAAGTCTCTGAAGCGTTGCCTTCGTCCGATTTCCAATAGGATGAGAGCATTCCTGGGAATTTTGACTTGATGACGTGCCGCAGTTTCTGCAAAACGTCTTCACCGCACTGTGCATTGATCACTGTTCCACGATCGAGTAACTCGACGAGCAGCGGCCCCTTAAGTACATGAAGAAGGTCATTTGAACTTACCAGAATCTGTGTGAACAGTTTTGGATTTCTTTGGCGTGCCAACTGTTGGCTCTGCCATTTGCCCTCGGGCTGTCTGAATGCTGTCGGGCGGAATCACAGTGTTGCATAATAACATCCGCCTCCACACTGCCAATTGGGCGAAGGCTACGCTTCAGCGATTTGGTTGTGAAGCACTGCAGCATCATCTATACAGCCCAGATCTTTCAACTTGTGCTGTTCACAACTTTGGGACATGAAGGGAGTCATGCGTCGACGGTTTCGGTCGGACGAGGAAGAGCAAGGGTGGGTGCGGTTGTAAATCCGTCAGGGGCCTACCGCGTTATGCGAAACAGGAATTCATCGTCTCGTCTCTCGGTGTAATAAATGTGTCAATGATTGTGGCAATTACTTTTCAATGGAAGTGTTTCGTGGTTCCGTTATGGTGCGTGCTGGGGTTTCATCTGACTGCCCCTCATATTTGTGTATCGTAAATTCTGAGGCGGAGATTAGGGACCAGCGTAGCACTAGCCTAAACGGGTGTGGCAAACTGCCTAAAATTTAGACGCAAGTAGCCGGTCTACCGGTGGTAATACGCCACACCGACTCCGGATTGGGACATTTTGGTAAAAACAGTCGCTTAAGAATGGAGAGTTCTCCTGCTCATTAACGAGGGTCATTTCCGTGTCAGTCTTATAAATATTTTCTGGACCATCCTGTTTACTGCCGTGATGAAGACCAGTTACAGTAGTGGACCAAAACGTTTGTCTATGAACAAGAAAATGACTGTGTCATATACCGTGCGAAGTGTTATTCAAGATGTGAACGGCCCTCGAAGCCCACAATGGCGATGAATGCAGGCAGTCTAGCCAATTGAAGGAAGAGAAACTTATTTAGCTGTATGAAAACTACCCGTCAATAATGCAGATGTAGTAGTGACGACTCTAGCCACACAGCGGTGCATTCTGCTGGAGCTGTGTGTGTCTGACACCTCTCTGCAGCAGTTGTCGCGTCTAACTGTTACACGCTCTCTTATGTCTCTCCAGTTCTGCTAAGTTGAAGTCATTCATTGTGTGTGTGCTGCAGGTCCCACAAATGTTAGTGTATCAAAAAGTACTTGAAATACACAGGAACTCTGACTTCCTTGCTAGTTCTAAGTTGTGTTACTGAATGACCACACACAGATTACACTACTAGAAATCCGGTCGAGATTATATACGTAAGTGTTGTCATTTGATGTTTCTGGGACACCATATAACCCTACACTCCCAATCATCACCCACCACCCCCAGATTCCTTAAAGAATCGACATGTAAAGTTTCTTGAAAGCCACTGAGAGCTCTCATTCGCAAATACTGAATGAATACAGTCTAGGTAATACGCGCAGCCTACGTCTTAATGAGTAGATTATGACACGATTTTAAATTTTAAAATTCGGTCAGTAATTATATGTTGTTGTTGTTGTTGTGGTCTTCAGTCCTGAGACTGGTTTGATGCAGCTCTCCATGCTACTCTATCCTGTGCAAGCTTTTTCATCTCCCAGTTCCTACTGCAACCTACATCCTTCTGAATCTGCTTAGTGTATTCATCTCTTGGTCTCCCTCTACGATTTTTACCCTCCACGCTGCCCTCCAATACTAAATTGGTGATCCCTTGATGCCTCAGAACATGTCCTACCAACCGATCCCTTCTTCTGGTCAAGTTGTGCCACAAACTTCTCTTCTCCCCAATCCTATTCAATACCTCCTCATTAGTTATGTGATCTACCCATCTAATCTTCAGCATTCTTCTGTAGCACCACATTTCGAAAGCTTCTATTCTCTTCTTGTCCAAACTATTTATCGTCCATGTTTCACTTCCATACATGGCTACACTCCATACGAATACTTTCCGAAATGACTTCCTGACACTTAAATCTATACTCGATGTTAACAAATTTCTCTTCTTCAGAAACGCTTTCCTTGCTATTGCCAGCCTACGTTTTATATCCTCTCTACGTCGACCATCATCAGTTATTTTGCTCCCCAAATAGCAAAACTCCTTTACTACTTTAAGTGCCTCATTTCCTAATCTAATTCCCTCAGCATCACCCGACTTAATTAGACTACATTCCATTATCCTTGTTTTGCTTTTGTTGATGTTCATCTTATATCCTCCTTTCAAGACACTGTCCATTCCATTCAGCTGCTCTTCCAAGTCCTTTGCTGTCTCTGACAGAATTACAATGTCATCGGCGAACCTCAAAGTTTTTATTTCTTCTCCATGAATTTTAATACCTACTCCGAATTTTTCTTTTGTTTCCTTTACTGCTTGCTCAATATACAGATTGAACAACATCGGGGAGAGGCTACAACCTTGTCTTACTCCCTTCCCAACCACTGCTTCCCTTTCATGTCCTTCGACTCTTATAACTGCCATCTGGTTTCTGTACAATTGTAAATAGCCTTTCGCTCCCTGTATTTTACCCCTGCCACCTTTAGAATTTGAAAGAGAGTATTCCAGTCAACATTGTCAAAAGCTTTCTCTAAGTCTACAAATGCTATAAACGTAGGTTTGCCTTTCCTTAATCTTTCTTCTAAGATAAGTCGTAAGGTCAGTATTGCCTCACGTGTTCCAGTGTTTCTACGGAATCCAAACTGATCTTATATAGAACATTTAAAATACGAGAGTTATTCGGAATACAAGTTCTGATCGATCGCGAAACGGAAAACACTGTGAAAATCATAAATGTTTTCTTTGCAATACAAATAGTAAGCTACACCTTAGAGCGACTTAGATGTCTGTCATAGCGTTGTACCAACTTTCCAATACCCTTGTCATAGAACGCAGCCGCCTCTCCTTTCCGCCAATTCTCTATGCTCGTCTACAACTCGTTGTGTGAGTCAAATTTTGTCTTCATATCCAGCAGTTCATTAGAGCAGGGATGAAACTCAGGACGAGGCAATTTCGGTCTGCGTCGTGCGTAATCAAACACTTCCCATCTTAAACGCTGCGATAGCATCTCCATTGCCCCTGTCATTGCGGCCGAGAATTGTCATGAAGAACGAAACCCATGACAGTTATGTTATTTGGGCTCTACGACATCAGGCGACATCTCACACTAGGCGCTCATACTTGGCGGGAGACACTATTTTCTAGGAATGTTTAGATGTTCAATGAGCGCTCAGAATTAAAAAAAGAAACATGCTGCGATCGACGGGCGTACTAGAGACATTACACAAAACATCTGCGCAAAACTTCATCGGATTTTCAATGTAGTCTCCATTTCTGTCGGAACTTACTTCCCGAACAGCCATAGTAAATTCTTCGCCTTGAACTCGTTGAACAGGCAACCAAGAATTGGACTCGGATGACCAAAGGCGTTTAGTAATAGGCCCACTGCACTCTCATACAGAGCACACAACGGTAATGCGAGATTTCATCATTGACTCGATATTGTAGAATTGATCCTTATACACGTTTTGATCGTTGTGAATGGATATACCTGTTTAGGACATTATTAGACAGTTTTCATTGGCATTTAACGCACGAAATCCACCTAAACTAAAAAGCCAGCATTTAGCTTCTGCCCTCGCCACAGGGTTTCGGAATGCAGTGTTGCAGTAGCCTGAGTTGTTCTACATCGGCTGCTCGCAGAGCCGGAATCTAGGCCCTGCCCAATTCCACTGACTGAGCCAGCTCGCAGCACGGCGCCCACCACCCTCTGAAACAATAACTGGCCTGGTCGGCGTTATTTTAGAGAGGGCGAAAATATTGTTTTAAGCCTCGTCGCGCTGCCATTACAAGGTGCGCGGCGGAACCTCTTGGCTTCGTGTTGCTGTGGGCGGACTTCATCGAACGAACTCTTCAGCAATAACGTTTTCAATTCACATTCTCGCTACGATTTATTTTATTAACACACCAGCCACTTTCAGAAAAGGGAGGTCTGTCTTTATAAAATCTTTTCTCTGTATTTGTCATCGGAAAATAATAATGACCTCAGTTCTCTTTTACAGAAATGTGCCATCAGTTCCAAAAAGGAATCCGAAAACATAGACAATATGCTTACTCCACTCGAAAGAAATGATTTATTTTACGCTCTGCATAACACCATGCAAACTATTAGACCACACATTTTGATAATGAAAGGCGAGACTAGCTATAACAACTTAAATATTGTTTACAATAGCTGTTTCGGCTTTATTGCCATTCTCAGCTGTCCTAAAGAAAATTAAAGTTATTGCAGTTCTTCTGATCCTCTCATTTTCAAAATGTCGTACTATGTTGTGTATTATGCTGGCCTAATAGAAGGAAAATAGACTGTAATTTTATTAAAATTGTACATACAGCACTCCACAAACCTATATGTCAACATTAACAAGAGGAGATCACCATAGACCATGTTAGTAACCTCAGTAGCCCTTCATACTGAAGAGTTTCGCTAACACCACTCACAGAAAATGAATTAACGAAGAATACCAAATAAGTTTGTCATTGTTGTGCGCTTCAGTGTCGATACGACTGCTATGTTGTCGATATATGTGCTGATTAATCAGTTTGATACACTGCGCCCGTTCGTGTTGCATTTCAATAATTCGTTTCTTTGGTCATCACCATAACTTAGTAAGTAGTACAATGTTAATATACAATGTGTAATGCACTTATTTTCTTTTTGGACCGTTTAATCGTCAGTTAAGAATGTTTGAGTATCAGGTATCAAATTGATACACTGCGCCTGATTGCGTTATTTTATAGGAATTTTATCAAAAAATGGTTCAAATGGCTCTCAGCACTATGGGACTTAACAGCTATGGTCATCAGTCCCCTAGAACTTAGAACTACTTAAACCTAACTAACCTATGGACATCACACAACACCCAGTCATGACGAGGCAGAGAAAATCCCTGACCCCGCCGGGAATCGAACCCGGGAACCCGCGCGCGGGAAGCGAGAACGCTACCGCACGACCGAATTTTGTCATTTTAGGTTTGAGACACTTGATCATGGCAGGCTACAGTAAGACGTACAACCTCCTTGACCCAAATCGTGTTGTATAAATACAAAAAATGTTGTTCGAAGAGGATAATGATGAAGTTCAAGAGGATTTTGAAGATGAAGTAGAGACAGATTGTGATGATGCAGTTGAAGTTAGACAGGAAGATTCAGAAACAGAGGAAAACGACAGTGAAAATGACGAAGAAGTACTTGAAGAAATCCAGAATTATTATACTGGAAGGGACAAAGAGACAAAATGGAATAAAGTTCCACCACCGCAGAGAGTACGTTTCAGGCCCACAATATTATTCGAAAGTTACCTGGTCCTATAGGTGCAGCGAAAGCATTGAGAACGCCTTTGGAATGTTGGAATTGCCTCATAGATGACGACATTTTGTCGATTATAGTTCTGTATACCAATCAGTATATTGAGATCATCAAAGCTTCTTTTCAGCTCACTTTTTTGCTTCAAGAAAGGCTGTACTCTAGTTTCCTACGTTCCTAAAAAGGGGAAGTGTGTTATCTTGGCATCAAGTTTGCATGAAGATAATTCAGTAGATGCTGATACTGGAGATAAACAGAAGCCATCCATTGTAACATTTTACAGTACCACCAAAGGTGGAGTCGACACTACAGGTAAGTTGACCGCTTCATACAATGTAGCAAGAAATTTTTGCCGTTGGCCCATGGTCACATTTTTTGCAATGATCAATATGAGTGGAATCAAAATGGTTCAAATGGCTCTGAGCACTATGGGACTTAACATCTATGGTCATCAGTCCCCTAGAACTTAGAACTACTTAAACCTAACTAACCTAAAGACATCACACAACACCCAGCCATCACGAGGCAGAGAAAATCCCTGACCCCGCCGGGAATCGAACCCGGGAACTTGAGTGGAATCAATTCACAAGTAATTTACTATGGCAACAACGAGAATTTTATCCGAAGAAAAGGATTCCTGAAGCAACTCTCACATGCGTTAGTTCTACCTCACTTGCTTCGTAGATGCTTGGACACCTCAGGAATTCACAGAGATCTTCAACGGCGGCTACAACAATATAGGCCAACGTGTGAAGAAGAAGCAGAATACACAAGCATAAACGAAGAACAAGGGACTGGGATCAAGAGGAAAAGGTGTAATACCTGCAGAGAAAAAAAAGACTGATAAGACATTGTTGCAAAATGTGTCAGAAGCCTATCTGTTTGTTACACATTGAACGTTTTTGCTCTGAATGCGGAAAAATTCCGCATTTGTCACCACAGTGAAAAAGTGACGATGAAACAAATGAATAAGTTGTAATATCATTGTTGTTCTGCTCCAGTGTCGTAATAGCCTTTCTGTAAAGATAATTGTCATTTGTAATGTGTTTTATTAGTGAAATACAACAAAGAAGCAAATGAAAAAGCGACGTTTTTATCATTTGTTACTAAAGCCCAACATTGACGATAAGAAATCTGAATGATGAATATTTCTACTGCAGTTGTGCTCGTATGTCATCTTTGTCTTTCTTTAAATACACTCCTGGAAATGGAAAAAAGAACACATTGACACCGGTGTGTCAGACCCACCATACTTGCTCTGGACACTGCGAGAGGGCTGTACAAACAATGATCACACGCACGGCACAGCGGACACACCAGGAACCGCGGTGTTGGCCGTCGAATGGCGCTAGCTGCGCAGCATTTGTGCACCGCCGCCGTCAGTGTCAGCCAGTTTGCCGTGGCATACGGAGCTCCATCGCAGTCTTTAACACTGGTAGCATGCCGCGACAGCGTGGACGTGAACCGTATGTGCAGTTGACGGACTTTGAGCGAGGGCGTATAGTGGGCATGCGGGAGGCCGGGTAGACGTACCGCCGAATTGCTCAACACGTGGGGCGTGAGGTCTCCACAGTACATCGATGTTGTCGCCAGTGGTCGGCGGAAGGTGCACGTGCCCGTCGACCTGGGACCGGACCGCAGGGACGCACGGATGCACGCCAAGACCGTAGGATCCTACGCAGTGCCGTAGGGGACCGCACCGCCACTTCCCAGCAAATTAGGGACACTGTTGCTCCTGGGGTATCGGCGAGGACCATTCGCAACCGTCTCCATGAAGCTGGGCTACGGTCCCGCACACCGTTAGGCCGTCTTCCGCTCACGCCCCAATATCGTGCAGCCCGCCTCCAGTGGTGTCGCAACAGGCGTGAATGGAGGGACGAATGGAGACGTGTCGTCTTCAGCGATGAGAGTCGCTTCTGCCTTGGTGCCAATTATGGTCGTATGCGTGTTTGGCGCCGTGCAGGTGAGCGCCAAATCAGGACTGCATACGACCGAGGCACACAGGGCCAACACCCGGCATCATGGTGTGGGGAGCGATCTCCTACACTGGCCGTACACCACTGGTGATCGTCGAGGGGACACTGAATAGTGCACGGTACATCCAAACCGTCATCGAACCCATCGTTCTACCATTCCTAGACCGGCAAGGGAACTTGCTGTTCCAACAGGAAAATGCACGTCCGCATGTATCCCGTGCCACCCAACGTGCTCTAGAAGGTGTAAGTCAACTACCCTGGCCAGCAAGATCTCCGGATCTGTCCCCCATTGAGCATGTTTGGGACTGGATGAAGCGTCGTCTCACGCGGTCTGCACGTCCAGCATGAACGCTGGTCCAACTGAGGCGCCAGGTGGAAATGGCATGGCAAGCCGTTCCACAGGACTACATCCAGCATCTCTACGATCGTCTCCATGGGAGAATAGCAGCCTGCATTGCTGCGAAAGGTGGATATACACTGTACTAGTGCCGACATTGTGCATGCTCTGTTGCCTGTGTCTATGTGCCTGTGGTTCTGTCAGTGTGATCATGTGATGTATCTGACCCCAGGAATGTGTCAATAAAGTTTCCCCTTCCTGGGACAATGAATTCACGGTGTTCTTATTTCAATTTCCAGGAGTGTATATTTGGCACTTATAATATGTTTTGTGAACAGAATTTAATAAATGATCACGTGAATAAACGGTGTGATCAATTTGACACACCGCGCCCGATCTCGCTGCGACAAACACAGCTCCCGACGGAAGGTTAAAAGACTGTGATGGAAAAGTGCGGATCCAGCTACCTCAAGTCTCATTCCACCTTCTTCACCACAAATTCTGGCACGCAGACATATACGCATGATTTGAAAAGTGGACATTCTAAATCGTTTTATCCAGTTTCTCTCTGTAATCAAACCTCCACACTCAGCATCTCCGTCTTACTGTCACATTCTATCAGTCTCTTTCCCACTGTCTCCATTTTCTAGCATTGATTTATCATACATCCCACTGCCACTGTCTCTTTTCTCACTTACATTATCTCCTTTCGTCTTTCTTTCTCACTGCCACTGTCTCCACCATACATACGCCGCTCAAAAAGTCTGGGTATCCATCTTACTCTTCCCCCGGTACCCCACAGTTTAAAATTTCCGTCCGAAATGTGCCCTCCACTACGTTTATGTGTTAAAGTTCGCCAGTCAAGGTGGGTCCTGTGATGGCGTAAGCTTTCGCCAGCACACCGGGTGGCGAAGAGGTTGTGAGAAGATCGATCGTAGACGCAAGCAACGCGCCTATCAGGAGAGAGGACAAAAAGAGACACGCTGGCAACGCGCCGCCAACGCCCTTTCGACCGCCAGTATATAGATCGCCGCCGCCTCCAGAGGACCCAGTCAGTCTTCAAGTGAGTCACCGAGTCGAATCTTGAGTCGCAGCTCAGTCACTTGCAGTCGCAGAGTTTCAGTCTCAGGCAGCACATAGGGACCACAGTTGTGATCACAGTGGGACTTCTACTTCACCAGCAGTGAGGCTAACGTGGGCTATTATGGAAGAGCTTGTACCACAAGGGCTGGACTATCTTAAGTAGCTTCCTGTGTAAATTAATAAAGAATCCTGTGAATACATGAATGCAGTTGTGGTATAGAAAGAGGATACCGGCCACAAAAAAACATCCTCTCCTTGCTTCACATAGTACAAGCCTACAGTGGCAACGAGACGACACAAAAGGTCGAGACCCTCCAAGCCTATGTATGGTCTACACGCAACTGTATTTTACATTTCCACTGTCGCTTCGCTCTTTAGCTCCCAATGCTTCTGTCTCCATCCAAAACTCATACTTTTTTAATGCCACTGCACTCACTAACCATCAATATATGTTACAAATGAAGAAATTCCTCCAGCTGTATTTAAGGTGTCGATTGTATTTTGGCAACTAGTTTCAACGTTGTAACAACGACATCTTCAGGCCCATGCAGTTGTTGACGTCAGCTGCGTGCGGGTGATACTAGAAGTCAGTGGTGAGGTACGGACGTGCTCCGCGTGGAAGGTGGTCAGTAACTCTACTAACCACCTTCCACACGGAGCACGTCCGTATCTCACCACTGACTTCTAATATCAGCCGCACGCAGGTGACGTCAACTAGTGTATGGGCCTGAAGATGACGCTGTTACAACGTTGAAACTAGTTGCCAAAATAAAATCGACACCTTAAATACAGCTGGAGGAATATCTTCATTTTAATATAAGTTTATATCTGCTGACGTCCCACTGCCCATTTCAACTATGGATATACGAAGAAAAAACCATGAATAACTCCTCTCTCTTTAGCTTTTGCGGTTATTGTCTTCATCCAGCTATCTTTTTTTTTCGATGTTACTTTCACTCTCCTACCTTCACTGTCTCCTCTGTCTCCTCTCTCTTCCACCGTCCCTGTCTCTCTACTGCTCTCTTTCAGCACGGAAAACAGCGTATATTGCTGCAGGATAAATTTTTCTGTGATAAGGCTGAATTAGGATTGAGACAGTTAGTTCCCCACTTTTCTGTCACAGCCTTTTATACAGGAACATATGTGCCCTTTTCGTGTTCCGACAGGTTCATTTTTCAGGTACGACCTCCTTTTCCCTGCTACAGCGGGGACCAGTGTGTGCCGCTTACATACAACGAATTCTATAAATTAGTAAAATTTTGACAGTTTACTTATATACTTTGACACATTTATAGACTTTAACACAAATAGACAACAAATAAGTACACATAGTATAAGGTAAACACAAAATCGTTTGCTTCACACTTTTTCTGGATAGCCCTACTTTGCTCATTGATCGCCATTCACTGAAAACGCTCGGCTTATGATTTGTATCTTAAAAGAGTAAAAATGCCGTTAGAAATTTTTTACTGAATTTTTAGTCATTTCATTTTTGTATAAGTTTGGGAGTCATTTTGAGTTATTTTCGGGCATGTTAGGCCACTTTTAGCCCTCTTTTGTCAATTTATTACCTTGTGCAGGCGTGAAGTGCCCATTGTAAAGAGACAGTGTGTCATAAAGTTTAACTGGTGAAAACTTCTGACTAAAAATATAGTTTGGAGACCGCAGAACCCTTGCAATGACCCTGGAATACTCGCCATGTGCTCACTACGTCAGTTAAATCTTCATTTATGCCTCGGAGTGGATATTACGTGCTTACGTACAGTAACTTTGAACCTCTGGATCTCGATAACGGATAATGATATCGAGAAAACTTTCAAAGTTACCCGAGTATATCATCTTAAGAATGCATGGTAGAAATTTGAACGATTTGTCGCAAACAAAACTTGTAGTAGTGTCCATCCTAACAATTGATTTGTCAGGTTTTCTCAGGAGCCACCAATAAAGAAATGTTGCTTTTATAAGTGGTCTAATGGCTACCATAGACTACACTTAATAAAAAATAATCATCTGATTTACTCATTTGGCCTGAGATGGAGGAAGGGTGTAATTTTGACCATGTACTGTGGGTTAGCTACAGTATGTTCGTTCTTCCGATACTGAACAAATGGTCGATAGGTCAACGGACATCCAAAATATTCGGCCTATTACCTCTTTGATCAACAGAACCTGAGATATGACCCCCTGAAAAGTTACACTGGGAGCATACTGGTATCGTGGAGTGTTGTGCACGGAACGATAAAAATAATTTCGTGTGACTCGAAGGCCTGGTGCAAGTCCTTGTATTGGACGCACTTCGGCGACTTGCGTGTCCCTAATCCACCCCAGTTATCCAACTGGGAAAAGGGGACCTACAGTGTGAAGTGAACTACTGACACCGTTGAGAAGTGAAGGCTGCGTTGAAACGAATAGTGAAAAATCCACGATGCACCTGAGATTCGACCCCCAGGGCTTGAAATGCATCGTGCATTGTAAAACACTCTCGATTTGTTACCGCAGGCAGTTTATTTTTACGAGAGAGATTTATCTCCTGGAAAGGCTATGAACTCAGAACGAGAGGTATAAGTGAACTGCTAGTAGTCTTGTATACTACGAGATATGTAGATCATAACACACAGAGTTACAACAAAAGAACGCAGCAGAAATGTTTGTATACAGATGAATGGACTTAAGTTTTAGAAGATAATTCGCAAACACAAAAACACACATATTATTTTTTAAATTACTGGGAGGTGAGAAGACTAGACAAAGGAAGTGAGAGAAAGTTGAAAACAGAAGCAATGAATTTCCTCATAAGAAAAGTATTCGCTGGCTGCAACCAGGGGTAAACGAAATTTGATCTTTCACCGATAGGTCCTGAAAGGATGAATTAGTGAATGATAATAGTTAGAGGTTAATGAACGTGGCAGCCGGAAAAGAAATCCTCCTTGTAGTAAGTGGGCACAAGTAATCGGAAGAGACGTGGAAAGAGGACAGAAGTGTACACATTCCGCTTTTAACCTGTCCACGCTTGCCTGCTAGCCAGGCATTCAAGCCGTCGCACGTTATCGCACCCAAGCCAAGCTATGTTCAGCCCAAACAGGCTAGAGAACTCTTGCTTGCCTGTCGTCTTCCCGCCGTGCTACGTTACGTAGCAGTTTATTCTTTATGCTGCCACTGTACTGTTGTGAGTGGGGTTCGGAAGTTGCTGATAAGTCTTTTTTTTACCGGAGTATGAAAAAATAGGAGAATCAATGAAACATGTATCTATTTTGGATCACTGTAGGCCAGAAAATGATGGATTTCTTTCATCCTTTTTCAATTCTTGGCGTATTTCCATCTTATTTATTTTTATTTCAATGTGAACTGTTTTCCCTGGGACTTCTTTCGACTAGTTCTGGATATTCTCAATTCGAACCACTATCACCTCTAATACATGTTATGTGTAGTAAGCAGAACCGTCTCTGAAAGTCGAGAGCCTTTGCACCTGACAACCTGAAGATGTCTGTCATACCCCAGTGAAAACAAAAGTAAGATTTAGAAGTCTTGTTCAGTAACCTTAATGTATTTCAGCCAAATATGAGGCCAGTTTACCAGTTTTAATTAATTTTTCCGAGATTCGATTGCGGATTCGCTGCATTCATTCTAAGTGACCAAAATAGTTCATTCTAAATTTCCCACGTGAATTTGGCAAACGAGAAGTTCCTTTTTTCATGTAGTCTTAGTCTAAAGAGCACATATCCGGAAGAAGAAGCCTTTGTTTCATACCAAACTTTCTTCGTGCTACGCTGTCTGACCTAAATTTAGAGAGCCCATATACCGCTAGATGGCTCAAGTCCTTAGTGCTCATTTGCTTGTCAGCCACCAGGACTTCCTCCTCTTTCAAAATATTTATGGAGTGAGTAAATAGGTGGTGAAATTTAGAAACTATCACACAATACTCGAGGCTCTTGAATGAGTGTTTAGTAGGTTTTTACACAGTTGCATAGCGCGGCACCTACCAATTTTTTTAAGTTGCCTCATAGCCACACGAAAACTTATTCCCTGCTGGATTTGGGCTCTGTTTTGTGACTGCTTTACATTCCCCAATTCTTCATTTCGCCTCAGCCACCTTTAAGTTTGGTTTGTTCATTTTTCTTCTGCTATCGTTATACTAATTGAGCTGCAGTAAAACTACCCATGCAAACATATATTTAGCTGTTTTGTGCTCACTCTGGATTGATAGCGCAATCTATTGGTAGGTGCAGTAGACTGAGCGGGTCGCTTGAAGCTTGGAAGGCTTTGTTGATAAAGACTTCATATGTACCATAAATATATCAAAATAGGCATCCATCCTTCCCCACACACCTTCCATGTGTTAGCTGTGCACCGTCGCAAGATGGTTGCTATACAATGGCTCTGTGTTAAAATCGCAGGCAGCGTCACGTAAAACCCAAATTCACCTGCTGTGCTCCGTTGCCGCAGGCTGAACTATTTTGATGGTTGCGGTGGAGATAGGGGCGGGCAGCTGGAAGATGAATTTGTACACCTCTTTAAGAGATTAGACTCAGTGCGTTACCACTAGACATACATACGTTTCAAAATGAAATTATCGATTCCCATTTCTAGAGGAAACTAAAAGCAAAAACTGTATTACTTTGGTCAGAAGATTTCTAATAACAAAGTTCTGTGTGAATGAAAGAGCACTGAAAACAGGAAACGGAAATTATAAGTTGTTGTCAGCTTTGGATATGGGAAGAAGAAAGGGAAAGAAAGGGAATATTGTTTGTAACACCTCTTTCTCACAAAACAGCCACCATTGCCAATGCACTTGTTTTTCTGCACGTAGCACAGAATCCTTCCTGCTGTCCCAACTGCAATTTGACATTCATGTTAAGTAATGGAATGGATTCTGTTAGTTCCCAAATGGTTTGATGTTCACAGTCGCATTCAGTAGTGACCGTTGAACATATGCACTAAAGCTTGGACTGTGAAATCACTTCGCAAAATCAACGAATTCAAATCATCGTCCGGTTAACATTATATGGAATTATTTGCCATTTGCCTATATCGCACCAATGTGGGATGATGTCAACAAAAGACAGAGCCAAATATCTTTTCCATTCATGTCTAGCGGCGCCTGTCTTCCGTTTCCACTGACCTGGGCGCTGATGTGACTGCATACATAAATTTCCTTCTGTCATGCTTTTCTTCCTTTTTTATCATGTATTCCGCAAGAAGAAATAGTTCTCACCACATGATTAAATTGTTATTTTTGTTATTATCTGTTTTCTGTTCTTATTTGTATTCTCCTTCATTTTTCCTTATTTTGGTGTGCCGTTTCCGGATTTTTTATTTTCAGATTTTATTTACAGGAAAAAAGAAAAAAATCACCACATGTTTCCTTCCTTATTCTTGTCTGACTGAAGTTTTCTGAATATCCTTCGAATATAGGCTCTAAGAAATACAATACTAAATGCTTCTCTTATAGCGCCTGCTACTATAGGTAGATGAGCATTTCGGCCATATCCAAACTACCCTGTTTCGTCGAGCGATGCACTTCTTTCGCTTTTATCTATATACTAGCTGCGGTACACGGCTTCGCTCAAACACACGCCACACGACTATACAGGAACTCGAGACACTCGTACAATCTTTTCATCCTTACTCTGGGAAACTATGATCACAACTATAGGTGGAATCACAACCGGTCAAAGACCCTACTAGTTAGCGCATAACCACCTATGGCAAGCTAACATACACCCACAGGCAAACCCCTGCACATCAGCAACTTTGACTGGATTTGTCAGCTGCCATTGAAGTCGACCAGCAGGCTACATCAGAGAAACCGACAAGCTCGCACACTAATGCACAAACAAACCGCCAACACTACCCTACACTGTGTATCCGATATATGATCTATCGGACACAAAAAGATGATGAACCTAACTCTTACGTGTATGCTGACGCTCACCGAGAAGCCAACACCGGCACACAGAAGCAGCGCCGAGTAACACCACCGCACAGTGTCAAAGGTATCGACCTGCATGATACCCACTACAAACAAAGCCTACCCTTGCACGACCTGTCGCAAGTGGCAAGAACACCGCCACTGCTCTTACAACTCGACCCAACTACCGCAGATGTTTTTACCCTTGGGTCTTTCCTTGGCACTTTTTCCCCTCTGCCCTTCAAATCGCTCCCTTGGTTCAACTTTCGACCCAATCTATCTCTATATGATAACGTATAAATGATTAACCTTAACCAGACGTACACAAACATCGCAGTACGCACATACTGCGAGACCTCACTTTAGTGAAAACTAACCCTTATGCAGAGCCAGGTGGGGTGGCTGAGCGGTTCTAGGCGCTTCAGTCTGGAACCCCGCGATCGCTACGGTCGCAGGTTCGAATTCTGCCTCGGGCATGGATGTGTGTGATGTCATAAGGTTAGTTATGTTTAAGTAGTTCTACGCTCTAGGGGGTTGATGACCTCAGATGTTAAGTCTCTTAGTGCTCAGAGCCATTTGAACCATTTTTGAACCTTATGCAGAGATGGCAGTAGACCTTTCGTGCCGGCCGGTGTGGCCATGCGGTTCTAGGCGCTTCAGTCTGGAACCGCGTGACCGCTGCGGTCGCAGGTTCAAATCCTTCCTCGGGCGTGGATGTGTGTGATGACCTTAGGTTAGATAGGTTTAAGTATTTCTAAGTTCTAGGGGACTGATGACCACAGATGTTAAGTCCCATAGTGTTCAGAGCCATTTGAACCATTTTTTAAGACCTTTTGTGTTGGCCATCATGCCGGTGTGAGCGTGGAGGATCTCTACCTCTTATTAAAAATAAAAGGCATCCCTCAAGGAGTTGATATGAGACTGTGTGGTAGCTGGAATAAAAGGATAAACTTTAAAGTATTAAAAGTAATAAAATTTTGTTGAATACATACTATATGTACAACACTTGTTAAATTATAAAAAGTAAACATCATTATTGAAAACATATTGTAACGATATACAACATCTATTTATAAACAACAGTTTTCCTTTTGTTATCCGGGGTGCATATGTACAAATTTTCGAATTTTCTACTCGTGAGCAAGCTACATGCAGTTGACTGTCCAGTAAGTTGGGGTGTTTGAAGTTGATGCCGCAATATCTTGATGTTTGTTGTTGCGCTTTGTTAATTGTAAAACTGCAAGCGAAAATGATTGGAAATTGCGGTTCAAAAATGGCTCTGAGCACTATGGGTCTTAACGTCTGAGGTCATCAGCCCCTAGAACTTAGAACTACTTAAACCTAACTAATCTAAGGACATCACACACATCCATGCCCGAGGCAGGATTCGAACCTGCGACCGTAGCGGTCGCGCGGTTCCGGACTGGAAATTGCGGTGTTTTAAATTGGAATGGCAGTTCAGTAGAAATCAGTCGTATTCTGGGGATAAATAGTGTGTGTTCTTTGTATTTTCCAATCATAAGTGCAACTTCGACGATGTTATCTGAAAGCTGTTTGACGATCATCCTCGTTCCATTGTTTTCGTAAGTTGAGATTTCTGAGCAGCATGATCGGAGATCCAGTTTTAAGTCGAAACAAGTGTAATGTCATTCCTAGTACTTGAAAGAGTTTAGAAATGTTTCGTTTTTTCGCTGTTATTTGGTTTTCATCGTTTTCCTTCAGAACTGGTAATATCTCCTCCTAGTTTACGTTTGGGCATTGTCTAAAATATAAATCAAATAAATTTTTTATTAACAAATACTCTAAGTACACTTTATATACTTTTCTCATTTTATTTTCGATTCATATTCATTCACTGCATCACTTTCAGTACTCACACTTCACTGTTTGTTTTTATTCACTCACTGCACTACTTTCTCAGTTCCTCCCTTTGTCACTGATAAGAAGCTGACGTCGAACCCGCGACGGGTCTTTACCAATGGGTAGCACCACCAGTGGCGAATTCCAGAACATATCAAAGGTCTTCGAATGGTCCACAATGTTGCAGAACATTGCACAACATTCGAGAGTGTTCTGGAACGTTCCACAATGATCTTGGATGTTCCCGGATGTTACTGGACATTCTGGAACTTTCCCGAATGTTACAGACTCCTCACGAACATTAAGGAACATCATGGATCATTGTGAAACCTTACGGAACATTCTGGAATGTTGTGGAATGCTCTAGAATAGTCCAAAATGTTGTGGAATGTTCTCGAAAACTCTCGAATTTTCTGAAATATTCTAGAAATTTCTAGAGTGAGAAACTTCCTAGCCCTTATCTCTTCAAAAGCACGTCCTTCAGGTAAAAGCGGGAACCTTCTACATGAATGGGGGATAGAGTGTTACCACACCATATAAAACCCTTTATCGTACCGTGACTCGTTTCTAGTTTTCGCGGCACGTGCACTGTACACTTATTTTTATAATATATATTTACTGTATTAATACGCTTTGCAGTGGTCCCAGACCGTCGAGACGTAATCAAGTATCGATCAAAGAAGGGTTTTCAAGCTCTCTCCTCTAACATTGTGCCACTTTTCATTAGGATACTTGCAAATAAATTTCAACGTGGCATCTGCATTCTCTATCATTTTTTTAAGTGTAATAGTGGCACTGTAAATAGCTTCGGGCGCACACTTCTTGTTTATTTATGGACAGTGAATGACTGTTTGTTGTTATTTATCGCCAGTGGTGTAATGAAAAACGAGTTTTTGTGCATGTGCAATGCTTCACGTTTGTTTATATAGCGGATCAACTGCCAGTCCTTGTAACATTATCGGTGTTCTTTTCTGCATTTCCCTATAATTATCTGCCGTTGCAACAAACAAAAGCTTGATAAAGGAACATCTTCAGAGGTTTTCCACCCCTTCATTGACATACGTGTTGTAGCAAAAAGATGTGCGGCCAAGCTTTCACAATATATTTCTTACACACAGCAAAGGAAACTACAACTCCTCATAGCACATTAATTATGGTAGATACAGAGGAACGGAACACACCACATGAATAATTTTTTTTAGAACAAATGCTGGAAACGCCCTCTTCTAGTACTGATACATATATCAACCAGCTGACGCACTGAATACGAATGTATTGACATATCGTAGAGATACTGCGTACGGTTTCGCATCATTCCAGTTACTGGCACCAAGAGTACCTGCATTTTGTGTCAGAGTTCGATAAACAAGAGCATTCAAATGCCTGCGCTAATAAATGTCTAATGGAATTTGATCTAGAAAACCCGTGAGCAGGAAAAACGGCCTCCTTTTTCACCCCTCATCTATCACGGAGTTTGTTATTTACAAACCGACGGTCCTTAACACTGAGCTAAACATATACACTTCTGACATCGTCAGCGCGGGGACGATCTGTAGTATTATGAACAACGAAAAATTCTTCTCAGCTACCAATATCGCTAAAATCATTTATTCATATGGATTCCCGGTCTCAGCAATTCTCTGTTGCCGCCTTTGGATCTGCAAAGCTAACATTAAAACAGCCATAATTATATTTAGGATTTGCAATATGCGGAATAACAACGTACCTATATTCACATCATTGCACTATCTTTTCCTTCAGTACGGTAAGTGGTGTCAAAAATAACAGCGGTGTACATGTATGTTATTGCGCCGATTATAAGAGCTCACATTAATCACCATTTTACAACTGACAGATCATAACGGAAATATTCCTAATGATACATAAATACCTCAGATGGTGCAGTGGTTGCTCGAATCGATGTTATCATCTTACATTAGACTAAGGCATGGTTCTGGTGTTCCATATAATTACAAGCGCCTAAATTACTATCATAGCAAACAAGTCAGGTCAGTACATTGCAGATAAAGAAAACTGTCTGTAAAATCACGAGCAACAGTTTGTTTTAACTGTAGCGTACTGACTTTGCTTCTATGTTATGATAATAATTTAGACATATATAACTATATGGAACAGGAGATCTATGCCTTAGTCTAAGATGACATAAAAATATAGACTTTTTCTGCCATCTGATGCACTTACCTATCACTTTGAATGTTTACACTGCGATCTGTCATTTGTAAAGTGGTGATGAATATCGACACTTGTAATCGGCGAAATAACATGTTTGCACATAGCTGTTATTTTAAAACTGGCATACTGACTTGCATACTGCTCACGACACAAAAGTGAACACACATAATATAGCAGCACTTGCTGTACTGGAGGTACGATTTAAAAACCTTTTTTTTTTGGTCAATTATTGCCAAGTTAAGGGTGTAATTATGACTGTTATTATGTTAGTTGCTGTATCTCAGCATTTTTCGTCCCATGTTCTGCATCTCCGAAAGTGGAATGGAGAAACCTGGAATCTGTATGAATAAATGATATTAGTGGTCTCGGCAACTGAAAATTAATCCAGTCTTCGTGACTACACGTGAAGTACACTGATAAAAACTGTTCTTCCAGCATATTTGATATAGTGTTCCCCAAGAAATCATTGTAAGTTTGTTCCTTGAGTTTGGATGCAGAAACATGAGATCCGAACAGTAACCAAAAATGTCGGTACAAACAGCAACAGAAAATATTAATTTGTGCCGCGCTTCAGTAGTTGCGTGAGGATTCATGTTAGTCTATACCCGAAAACACAGAAAATTTCTATTAAGTTCATGTTGAAATGACACCACGTCTATGAACGGAATGATTGCATCGAAGTAAGTATTGTCAGTATCATTCGCAGAACGTTAACGGTACAGCAGGTTGTCGCGTAACGAGTCAGACAACCAATATTTCTCATTGATCCTGCTTGTTTTACGCTCACACTAATACACGAAGTATTACCTTCTTCACGGGTGCTGCCCTCGTCCATAATCGCTCTCCATAATTCCAAAGTAGCAAGCACAAACTTTATATGCTCCTTAATATAACGCCTGGATACTTCAAACTTCCTACTGTCGAGCCACCCTCGTTCTCGAAATCTTCGCTGCTCGCTTCGTCGTATGCTTGTATGTCAATTGGGCATCTGCAAACTCCACATTTGTGTACGTTTTACCAGAAGTTCAGGCTTTGATGAACGTCAGTAAAAAGGTTTATTCTCTCCACGT